>NC_079299.1:7902923-8262923 GCF_023638135.1 Falco biarmicus
TTCCAAAATAACTATTTTGGGGAGGCACTGAAGAGACACTGGGAATCAGTTTCTCAAAAAAAAAAAAAAAAAAAAAAAAGGAAAAGACCTGTTAGTTTGAGGAATAAACATTAAAGGACACAAATTATTTGGGGTTTGACTCTTAGAGCTGTTCTTCCTTAAATATGAACTTCCCAATTTCATATGCCAATAGTATTTGAAAACCATTCTGCAAAAATATGTCTCTCTTGCCATTATAATACCATGGTACTGGTGGTCCCTAGTTTTCCTCCAATATTCACAGTAAGCAGACTTACACCTTGAAGTAGATCTCTCTTGAACAGTCTTGCACAACCTGTGACTCATGAGCTGCTATCATTATATTTCTTTCATTATTTTTCTTTCATTATTTTTATTATTAATTACAATGCAAACAAAATGAAATGGGGGTGGGAGCAAGAGGCACCTTGTGTTTTGATGTTAAGATTGTAACAGTTCCCTTCCACAGGAGAAGGTAAACCACATCACCATTGTGAAAACTGGTGAGAATAATATCAGTATAAACTAAAGTATAAAAAAAGCTGAGTATAGAGCAGCAAACCAAAGACATCAATTTCAAAAATGAAAACATATTTTTCCCAAGCTAGTTATTTATTTTTCTGAAACTTTTTATTCTTTATTTCTGTGGCAGAAATACTGGCTTTGTAATCTATGATGTTGGTGTAATATAGAAGAAATTTAATTCATTAGTTAATGTACATTTCAGTGTATCTATATCCAGATTTTGTTATTTTAAGCTAAAATCAGGAAATCTGTGGGAAGAAGGTGAAAATAACCACAGATAACTGAAAAAACAGCTGTAAAAAATCTTGCTTTGTATCTTAAATTTTAGACTGAGCACACATTTTATATAAATGTTTATGGGGAGGACACATCAAGTTCTGGTTGTTCTGTAACATGGCAGAGTTTGTTCAAATCCAAACGACTAGGGAGATTTTACTTGATCACTAGGAGCATGAAAGGCCAGTGGCTGGCTTGTTGGCTGAGTATTGAGCAGCAGTCCAAGGTGCTAACGGCACGGTTCTCTACTTCACTGATACAAAGGTGTAAAAACAGGGCAACTTTTAAGTTCAAGTTTGCATTCCTGAGGAGAAAGGCGCTGAAATGAGGGCTGCTGTTACATATTCAAAAGCATCAGCTTCCCTCAAGCATCCAAATGACATACGACCATTTGTCATCAACCTTGAAGGTTCTTCCACTGAATATTAAACTGATTCAGACCCTTTCTTTCAAAACAACTCTCCTTCTCTGTCCTGCTTCACAACATGGACAGTCTCAGGTGCTGTGCAGAGTCCCATCAGTCAATATGTCAAAGAAGAATTGAGCAAACCGCTTGGTCCAGCAGTGTAACCTCACATCCCCTTGCTGATGCCCGTGGCATAGCTGTGGCACCTTTGCACTAGCTAGCATTCAATATTAGAGCCAAATCTTCCTCTGTGTAACTGCTGCTGGAGATCTGCAGTGTTTCTGCTTTCCCTCTCACATCCCTATGAGCTAACCACATACCCTTGCTACTGCTGTCCTGTAACTGCCTTGAAAGGAAAACAAAATAGAAAAAATAAAAAAGGATCAGAAATCCCCTAACTAATTTTATCAGCTAGAGAGCTGGCAAGCAGAAGTGTATGTGCTGTAGAACCGAAACAGGTGTGGTTTGAGCATTTTCCATATTTGGTCTTGGCAAAAGTGTGAACAGAGGGTATTAATTTCTCCACAGTGATAATGGGGGTTGGAATCCATTATCTGAAATAAAAATTCTTGGCGGAATTCCTCATGTACTCAAACGGGCAAGGAAAACAGATAATAATGGTTTTCTTTTTTTTTTTTTTTTTTTGTTATTAGAATTTTTTTTCATTAAGCATTTCTAAATGCACCAATTTGTGAATTTTATTGAAGGATTTTTTTGTTTAGTGTGCTTTACATGTGAAAACATCCCTGCTTCTCTCTTAAAGTGAGCTGGATCCCATGGCTCTGTCTCAAACAAATACCCCATGGATAGGTTTGTGTCTCTGTGCGTACGTGTGTGTGCCTCTGTGCTTGCATACCTGCCCATAACGTGCGCGACACAACCAGGTCTGGTGCACTTGCACAGTAAGAACAACCTATTGTCACCAGCACCTCTCTGCAAATGTAAGAAACTGTACATAAACCGTCTTCTGGAGTCAGAGCTGGCTGATAAGTCTTGGTAGGTAAATCAGACAACATGATTATTGCAGTGCCTGGTTGCTTGGTCGGATCATTTTCTCTGCCATCTTTTCTGACACCGCATAGCGCTGAGCACTGCACACAGCAGAGTCTTTGGTGCCCCTAGTTTTGGGAGAGGCTGCAGCTGGCAGGTCACTGACAGTACAAGATTTAAGACACAAAGCGAATGAAGGGCCATTTGGTATTACGCATGGCCAATTCTACCTTTCTCTTATTCTTCACTCCCTCCACTCTGCACAAGCCTCCCATAATCATCCTGACCTTGGGGAGACACAAAATCCCTGTCAAGAAAATTCTGCTGTATCTGTGCTACCTGTGGATGGTCTAGTTGATGTGTTATATAGGGTGATGATGGTATCCCACACATTTCTGTTCAGTGGAGAACACAAGTTACTCTTTTTCTTGAACTCCTCCAAAGACCCTCTCAAGACTCGTTGCTTTCACAACACAGAGAGTGATTTGGCCAGCTAATAGAGGATTGATAATGCTCACAAGTGTGCCTGTAGCTGTGCCGTGTAAGTGAAACAGTCAAAGGAAAACATGTAGCCAGCTCTCAGAATGGGGATTAGACTTCTCATACGCCCTAGCTCTTCGGCCCCTAGGCCAACCGAACTCTTCAGCTCCCACACTCTGACTGTTACAAGAAAGCTCAGCATCTTTGTTGAAGTTGCCCTCAGGGTCTATAGGAGGCACAGGTTTGTGTCTTACTCAGGTGAGCAAAACACTAGTTGGAGGTCCCCTCACTTGAGTATTCTGCACACCAGGCCATTGGCTATAAAAGCAGAACACTTGTTTTGGCGGTGTTTTAGTGTAGAGGAGTGAAGGCAGTGGGTTGATGAGCATTGATAACGTGCAGCTGTGGCCTTGCCTCCAAGGCAGTGGGTTGATTGACATGGATGATGTGAAGGTGTAGCTTGTTCCCACTAAGTAGTTAAATAGCCCTGAGGATTATGGGAGAGGTGGTTGGATGGAGGAGGAGCAACAGTGTGGCCTGGTCTCTGAAGGAAGGTGAAACAGCACAGACAGTAGAATCTGACTGACGGTAAAAGCCTTGTTTGCAGCCTAGTTGTTTGTGCTGCCTCGTGTGAGGCTGGCTGAGTTGGACTCAGACTACAACAACTGGCACCCAACATAGCTGAGACAAGCGGGAGAACCTGCAACCTGTAACAGACACTGTGAGAGGTGAGCTGTTGACAACTAATCGATATGGGTGTATTGCAATATTTGTTGTCCATCTTAACTCAAATTGCAGCATTTTAGAAAAAGAAAAGATGGTCCTTTTCTCTTACGAAAAACAAAGTTTGCTGCAGAGTTTCAGACACTGACACCCAAATGGACAGACAGCCTCTGTGCCATGCCAAGTGAGAAACTGAGGTTTCTCCTACGCAGGCTGTGATCTGTGTGTGGCCTTTCACCAAAGCTGGGGCTTCAGGGCTCCCAAAAACCAGTCAGAGCAGCAGGATGTTCATAGATTTACAGATACTCAAGAAACATGGTTCTTCAGACCTAAACTATGTTTCAGTGGTTTCTTCTTGTTACATTTTTCTGTAAGGAGAAATAGTACAACGGTAGTAAATTATCTTTGGGGTTTGGGGTTTAGGATTTTTTTCCTATGTCACCAGTTAGTCTTTGGTAAATAAGACACTACAGTTTAAATAGCCATATTGAAGTGTATACTCAATATGATGTTTATTGCAGCCTAAGGTCTGAATATTTGAGACATGGATTTTGTATCCCAATACATGTCATGACTCTAAGTGCTCTATAAACACTGCATTTCCATCCTATTTGAGATCAAACTTCTCAGCTTATTTCTGGAGCTCCTAAAATTCTCATATTACTGCTCTCTTATTCAGCAGTATCACTCATAGTTACCTAAGTTTGAGGGCTGGACTCAGTCCCTTTTATGTCTTCAGCATCTTAACATCTGCATAGTTTGGTTAACGTAGTGCTTCTTAGTTTTGCCTTCAGATTTGCATTGATTTCACTGTGCTCGCTTTGGTTACGTTTTCCGGTGGCAGTATTCTCCTCACTGGCTGAATTCATCTCTGTCAACACAACAATGCCCGTCAATCACTTATACCCAGACTTGGCTTCTCGGTAGCAAGTCCCATAGGAAAAGCCAATGGTAAACGAGGGGAATTCTCAATGAAAAGCCGGACCACATTTATTTCTGCACGTACAGGCTTCAGTAACTTTTTTCATTCATTGGCCAAACAGAATATGCTGGAAAGCCTGTAATCCATAGATGGCCAAAGGATACGGGCTTATTCAAAGGCAGCGCTCAGGAAGGGTGGGGTAATGCCAAAGGCCTAACGTAGTGCTTTACAGCTATGAAATCCCAGCAGTTTTTGCCAGCTGTAGCAGGACTCCACTGTGTGGGCGCCAAGCCGCGGGGCCACACACAGGCTCCGTGGCTCAGCACCCACACAGCCAACATTTTCTTAAAAAAAAGTGGGGGGAAAAAAATGCTGAATCAGACTCTCAGAGCCTGACCAAAAAACATGCACATAAACTATAATTTTTATTATAAAAACTCTGGTTGGGAGCAGAGATATTGTAGAAAAGCTGGAGAAGAGGGGAAATATTCCTAGTGTTAAAAGCAAGCTAGAGCTCATGGTGTTTGACCACAATAGTTTTCTTGGCTGCTATGGTTCTATGACTGATTTAAGAGGGTTTAAGGTTAATAAACCATAGTTGCATGTTATTATCTGTGTAGTTCTTGCACTCTTGCTAGCAATGCCATTTATTCATAGATTTATGATGAACACCATAGTAGTATAGAGGATATGTGTTTTTTAGGAATGTTTGCTGGTGGAGGGAAAAAATGAGATCGGGGAGGGGAGAGGGAGACTTGATATTCTAATCTGTAGTGCTGCTACACCCAGGCCATAGAAGGCATGGGTCCATAAGCTGGCTCAAAATCTAGAATGCACAAAAACAAACCCCAACCAAAAACAAAACCCTAAAATGACTCTTCCTCGCCTAACCAGCATGACCATAAATTCAAATATATCAAAAAGCATTGTTGGTGTCAACATGATTGACTGATGGGTGGCTGACAAAAAGTGGAGGTAAGTAGAAGTAGCAAAATTAATTGTTGTCCCTTGACAAAACAGGTAGCCTTTGCCTTTCATAGATTCCACAAACTGATTATTTTTAAAAAAGAAAAAAAGTAGGGGTCTGTTTTTTTTCTTTTAGTCTTTCATTGTTTCAAGACTTTAAAACCATACTATAAGAGCTGAAGGATGTTAATCTGTCATAAAAAGCTTAACACACAATGATATAAATGACAGGAAAATGATCTACAACAGTGTTAAACCACAGAATACTTATTAATTATTAAAGCCTCAGCTCCAAAATATTCTAAAGGAGTTTTCCTGCTTTCTGTTAAGTCAGGAAGAGAAAAAGTAAGAAAGAAAGAAAAGCCTATAGTCCGTTTCCAGTCTCTCATGCTTTCTGAGCTGAACTCTGCATACAAATCTATATTTGTAAGACACCCTCATCTACCAGTTAATCAAAGCCCTGGAAATTCAAGGAAACCTGTGTTTATGGAAATCTGGCATTTCTGTAAAGTTTTGAATGAGAGCTAAATAGAGCAGTTCATCTCATTGAAACTAATGGCTTCTGCCAAGTGGTTTTGCAGTGCTGGGTCTTCTGGCACAGTCAGCATTTAGGAATTCATTTATGAGCTGGGTTAGCTGGAGACTCTGGAATTCAAATTTATGTCTAAGACTTAGTGGTTTATTCCTGATAGGTCTCTGTAAAGAAATTGTAATCAATTTACCAAACTCGGACTTTGTAATATGCAGAATAGAAAGCTAGTCTTTTTTTTCATGATTTAGGGCTTGGGATTTTTTTCCCTCTTTCCCCAGTGGACAATTGCAAACTGTACACATGTACATTGTGTAACTGAAGGGGGCTTTTTAATCACCCATTCATACTTGCTTTTGAAAAAGCTTTGTCCTTGTGCTCTTGACTTGACTTCCTACGGGCCTGATCCTGCTCCCACTGAAAGTGCTCACATTTTCCTTTAGGGGAAGAACAGAATTTGACTTCAGATGAAGTCACAGTTGCACATAAAAAGCAGAGAAAAGTGTGGCTTGTCACACGAGTTGATTTTATTTCAATCAGTATTTGCATGAACATGCAGTCAGGCTCTATTAACTACTTGTTTGATTTGCTTTAAAAATATGTCTCCAGGAGCTGGCCAGCATATTTGAATATTGGGGTTTTTTTTCTGAGTCATAAAAACCTAGACATTTTTAGCAAGCAATGAACAAGAATTGCTCTACACTTTCAATGCAACTATAAATTTGCTCTTTTTTTTTCCCCCTTTTAGAACTCCTTTGAAGAACTCATTGAATAAATTAACAACTTGGAAAGCTGCCTGCCGTTTTTGTTGGCTTTGGGTTTCAGGGAGTTGCTTGGTAAACAAAAGTCAATGGATTCAAATAGTAACAAAGTAATTTAGATGATTAATCAAGTGTTAAAACTAGCTTAACCTCTCCTGTTTTACAAACTCTATATCACCCTCACTAAACTAATAGAGGAATAAGACACCCGTCTGGAAATCTCATCTGAAATATTAGATTGAGAATCAAAAATTCAGCCAAGCAGTGTGGTTTGTAGGGATATCCTGGCGGATAATAAATTGCATTAATCTTACTTAAATTTTCCATCTAAATCATGTCTTGAGACCATATTGCACTGAGGGGAATGTACCTAGCTTTGAATGCATTGTGCTACTGAAAAGGTTATTAAAAGGGGAAAAAAACAGATAATGACTTTTTCTTGTTTTTCTTCTGACTTTTTCCAATATTGAGGAACCTATGTTAAATATTCTGGCACCTAATGAAGAAAGTCTGCTTTCTCCTGCCAGTGCTTGTGTTTTCTAATAGAAGATAAGAAACTCACATACTCAGAACGCCTGAGGCATTTTTTTGTTTGTTTCTGGCCAGAAATTATATGTGTGGACAAAAATAACCCCAGAGTTTTCCCAGCATCATCAGAGCTAAGTATTTTCCTCACCTTACTCATTCAGAAGAGTTTCACTTTTCCAGCTACCCAGAGTATGAAAACAATATCAGAAAAGCTCCCCTGGGTTTTTCATCAACTTGCAAATCTGAAAGGAGTCCAAAGGCTATGAAGTTCTACCCATCTTTTCTGCTTCTGTCCACCATCTACCACACCAGCATCATTTCGTAAGTCTTAAATGAAATGAAAGATGTTACAATGAAAGGAAGAGTTGCTTTAAAGCACAACCCCCTGAAAACTGGGAGTGGAGCTGTCAGCCATGCTGGCAGATGGAAGTGGAGCTCTGCAGGCAGGAGCATCACTCAGCTTGGTGTGTTTGCCATCAAAGTTGATGGATGGAACCATGATGATATCCTGAGTGCTCACAGGGCATGTGCCTGGATTAAGGCTGCAATGGGCAAGAGCAAGGCAGGGGCTCCCACTCAAGCAAGTGGCAAGGGATGGTGCCAGCATGGTGATGAGGAGACCAAGTCATCTAGTGTTCAAGCCAGGCTGCTTCTGCTGGGCTTTGATGTTTGCCTGAGGTCCTTACTCAGGTAAAGGAGAAGTATGAATTGAAGATGAAACTACTGCCACTTGGGAGCAGAAAAGATGTAGATGTATTGTAGGAGCAGGACACAGCTATGGTCATGTTTCTATATGGTAGGAAGGAGGGAAAAGAAACATGATGGAAGCAATAAGCCCACAGAAATCGGCAGGATGGGGCTTGACATGCTGATCAGAAGAGGTGGCAGTGTGGCTGTTGCCAGAGCTGTCCACAGAAAGATGCAATTATCACCAAACACATCAGTAACCACATCATTTGGGGCTAAGAGCAAGATTATTTCCAAAGAACATTACACAATATTATGCAATGTCATGCTGATGAACAATTTTGGTTTTTTCCTATGAAAATTTGGCCTTGGAAGCCTGAAAAGTTTTCAGTAGCTTCTGTCAGTATTTCATCCCCAATCCTAAGTCTTAGACCACTGTTGAAACAGGTATGCAACCAGCTGGTCTGAAATGAGAGAGGAAAATGGTCCCTCCAATGCCTTAGGACCCACCTGATGTGTATGATCAAGCAGGGGCTGAGGTGGGCAGAAATGTGTTTGGCCACAGCTCCTCCCAGCCATGGTCCTTCAGACCTGGGCTAGCCAGCTGTGTAAGGAAGGGGCAGGGTTAGATCCTCCTGAATGACTCTTGCCGTGTGTCTCATGATGGTATCCGAGAGGCTTGCTTGCTTTTGCAAATGCTCTCAACTCCATGAACACTGCAGTCACCATAGCAAAGGACTGCTGACTTTCTGAAGCCCTGTAAGAAGGGCTGTCGCAAAATATGTTTTCCACTCTTTCTGCAACATCAAAAGCCCAAGCAAGTCAAATCTATTTTCCATGCAAATTGTTTTTGCACAACTAGGAAAATACTGAACCAGCAAATTCTTCTTGGGAAACAAATTCCCATTAAAATCCATGAGGCAAGCTTCCCACTTGTTTCTATGGTGTTTCATTATATATTAAACAGCCTTATGAAAAGAAAACATCTCGGTTGTATTTAGAAGCATCAAAACTTTAATATGGGTCATCTGAGCTTGAAGTTTGTACATCTTCTTACACAATTGTTGCAATCATCTCTAAACTGACTTTTTAAACTCTGGTGAATCAAAATTAAAGTTATGCTTCAGAGGTAGTAAATACTTTCAAGGCACCTGAAGACCCTTAATTCTTCCCTGAAGTCCAGGCATGCAGAAAGAGAATAAGGGGGGGGGGGGGGGGGGGGGGGAATTTAAACAATAATGAGGCTTTTAAAAATCAATTCATTCTCATTTAAGGTCATAAACTCTGAAATAGCAGTCTGACTTGATTTCAGGAGAGGATTAATGTTGCCTGGGTGGTTTTGCCCTTCCTTTTTTCCCTTAATGTGTTTGGATTTGTTGTAAGTGCAGCCTTGACTGGCGTTTACAGTGCTTGAGTTAGGGTAATTATATGACCATGCTGGGCTTTTTATCTTTTGAATATGGATATGTGTTCTCACATCTTGGCTTCATTTTGATGTAAGGTTTTGTTCTTCTTCATGTCTGGCACAGTATCATAGATAGGTGCATGAAAGGTCGGGCCAGTTCTGAAGTTTTCCAAAAATTCAGGAAATTCCAATTCAGAATTAGTTTATCCCCTTATGAATAGCGCCGTGAGTTGGACCCCATAGACAAGCCACCTCCAAGCTTGCATCCTGTGTTTGGGATGATCTTTTCTTTGACAGGGCTAAGAAGAGCAGCAGGAATGCTTTCCACGCCTGAATCTGCTGGCGTTGAGTTTAGGGGTGTGGTACTGACATGCAGGCAAAATCATCACCCAGGCTGGGGACCTCCTCCTCCTTCCAGCTGGCGGTTTTGTGAATGGTGCTCCCAGCCCCTGGGAGGGATGTGGAGATCAGGATGCATACTGGGAGCTCAGCTCCCACATCTCCCACTGCAAGGGGCTGCTCTCACATCAAGTGCCACGGATAACAAAGCTCCCATTGATCTCCAGGCCACAGGATCAGCTTCATACAGGCCTAAATTGCTCATCTGTTTTTAATGCCAAGAGCAATTTGTTTTCTTTATGGACAGTGTGGTTGCAAAAACATGTTGTTTAAGATTAAATTATTTCATCTGGACAATGGCAGCAACAACGATGACAAAGAAAAAAATGCTTTTGAAAATAATGAAAAAAATCAAGTATCTTTTTTTTTTTCGCATAAAAGAAAGTAATTATATCCAGGCATCCACGCTGACCACAAATGCCAAGTTTGTGCTTGATGCAGTTTTAACTGGTTGAAATATTATTTCTAAATAAACAGTTTAAAATGGAAATTCTGACGAAGCTTTGACCATATTGCTATTACTATCATGTTAAATCATTGTTATTGTCCTAGTGGTGTCAGTGCATAGCTACAATTGCTTGTGGAATGAAGGAAGCTCAAATCCGAAAAACTCAGCTTCCCATATAAACTGCAGAGTATTCAGCTGGAGAAGAATTACACCAAACCAACTTTTTAGCACGAAGTCATACTGGATTTGTTATAATAAACAAGTTATTAAATGTAGCTTCTCTCTTAAATCATTTGCGTGCTGTACAGCTATTCAAGGAACTCTGGTTTATTTTTAGTACCCACACCTTATCTAGGATGCTCATCACAACAGCAATAGTTGGCAGAGTGATTTATAAGGCTGCTGTCCACACTGACCTTTATTTCTTGGTTTGCTGGAACTTTTTTACTGGAATGAACCTTTCAACAGGGATTTTTGGGGGTGTCAGCTGTTACAAAAAAGCTTCAGCAAAGTATAACTGGTTTGGTTTAGATAATTTACTTGGATATTATAACATTTGGAAAGCATGGAATTAACTCGGTGAAAGTGTGGTTATGGTGTTAAAACTGGACATTGCAGCGCTGGACTCTACTAACTGAAAAGTGTTTTTTTTTCTCACATGGACTCACAGATTTTTATTAACGAAATTAAGTTCACACTCTTGTCATGTATTGTGTAGCATCTACCACAAATATTTATTATGGTGTCCTCCAGCTGCTGCATATAGTGTTCATGCAAGCCCTCCACTTTCTGCTGAGAAGGCATTTAACTGGGCCTAGTCATTAAGAAGCAATACACACCAAGGAAGAAAAGCAAAGTTTCTGCCCCAAAGTATTCCCAGTGATGCCTGTTGACAGGTCAGGACCCCACTGCCCTAGGCAAGGAAGCTGGGATCCACATCTGGCACACAAACCCAGCACTCCTACAGAGGAAGTGATGCTGCACCACCTTCAGCATCGTCTGCTGGCATCCTAGCTCTGAAATAAACTTTTTTTGCATATGCATGAAAAAAATTTAATGTTATGTGCCCGAAGATCTGCACAAGCTGCAGACTCTTCTTTGGACACATCCCAGCAAAATTATTAGGAAAAATTTCTTTGCCAAAAGGGTGGTCAAGTGCTGGAACAGGCTGCCCAGGGAAGCGGTGGAGTCACCATTCCTGGAGGTATTTAACAGACACGTAGATGTGGCACTTAGGGACTTGGTTTAGTGGTGGACTTGGCAGTGTTAGGTTTACAACTGGACTCAATGATCTTGAAGGTCTTTTCTAACCCAAATGATTCTATGATTCTGTGATTTTTTTAAGCTATCCATATGTTTAGGCACTTCTTTACCATTAACAGCCAAATCACAGTCTACCCAGCCCCTTACAAGCGCCTCTGAAAATCCATCAGGAGTAGAGGGTGCTTACTGGCACGGTCATTCTGGGAAAAGCTGAAAGAGAAGAAAGAAACCAGCCTCAGAGTGAATGCAGGCTGTGATGCATCTTGTTCTGACTGCCTGGCTGCAGCAAGTGTGTGTGAGCCAGCCACCCTACCCTGCTCTGCACAGTTGTGAGCCAAGGTGCTTGTGCAAAGTCATCATTTTAAGTGGCACGTTGACAGGGGATTATCTATGGAAACCTGTGTCTGAGAAGGACGTGTATATACATAGCGCAGCACACAGAAGGACACAGACACCACTGTCAGAGTGCAAAATCATCCAGCAGGCTTCTTGCAAAGCCAATCTTTTTGTCTTGGAGGAACAGCCGTTTGAAAGCTACTTGGCTGTAGCTTGAAAGCTCACTTTCTCATCTAATCACTGGTGAAAATGACTGCGGTGTCCAGGTGCTGCAGCTGAACAGTTTGGCTTGCTCTGTGCATTGCTACTTCCTTCCTGAGATGATAATGAAACTGTATCAGCCCACTGTGATGGCCACTAGGAGGAATTATTCTTCCCCTTCTCTGTCAGCCTGTTCTTATTTTTCGCCAGGTCTGTCGTCCCCATGTATTTACCATCTCACACCCCTCCTTTTGTCTAAAATAAATGGTCTATGGGAGGGTGAGAGAAGGGGTCTAGTGCCTAGTTGCCCCCACTGCGTATGAATTACAAGTCAAGGCAGAGCACAGATGGACAACACTCCTTGAGGTCCTCATCTCTGGAGAGAGACTGACAGACAGGTTTGGAAAAGTGAAGGAACAAAACCTGGAGAAACTGAAACTACCCTCAGCCCTTCATAATCCAGCGTTCTAATATTCTTCGCTTGGAAATCAACCCCCATGGCCATGTGTACCTGTCACAGCTCTGCAGGCATCAGCCCCTGGGGACTCCAAGGCAGGACTCCAAGCTGCCAAGGCAGGCAGAGTCAGTCACTCCTCACCTCTGGTTTTGTACAAAACACTGAGCAACGGTCACAGACTCAAGGTATGAGGCTCCTTGGGTATGAACAAGGGGCTCCTTGGTGCAGGCTCCAGGGCAGGCTGGACTCCTAGACCCTTGCACACCATAGCCTAGCTGTAGCAAGCTGTCAGTCAGTCTGTGGATGGCTTGTCTGAAACCTCCGAACTTTCTGGCTTGGCAAGCTGGACACCTTAACAAAAGTGCTCACTTCCAAAGGTGCTGGCACCTGCAGTTTTCTCAGAAGTTATGTCTTATTTTTTCCCCCCTAACTTCACTAGTTCAGTTCTTCAGCATGCATTCTTCTAATTTCATTGGAGAAAAAGGTGGTGTTCTAAACAAGACAGAGGCAGAAAGGGGGGGGTGGGGGGTGGGGGACGAGAAAGAAGATGAATTTCCAATAGCTCAATTTCATCTTAGTATTCATTTATTTTAGTAAAATAATCTGAAAGTTTGGTTTATCTTTATGTCTGAAAGAAAGAACCTGAGTTCTCATTAGCACGGTGTTATTCATGAGCTCTCTGGTTTTTACTGAGTTTGCTGGAGACTAAATATGAAGTCAGAGAGGTGCCAAAGTGAGTGAAAACATGTTTTTCTGAGCAACGCAGCAATTAGGGCTAGGTGTGGTACAGACCTAACTTCAGCTGGAGGGTTGCTATGCTGCAAAGCGGTTGTTCCTTGTCCCACAGCAATGGCATCCTTTGAATTCTTCTCTAAACTTCCCATCTTTTGGGCAACGCAGACTCAGTTTTAATCCTGGTTGCAACATGACTAGACTGAACTAAAGCCTAGAGTTGAAACACTTTTGAACTCAATCTAAATGCAAATCTGGACCTAGCTTCACAGTTGGGACATGTCTGTGGCCCCCATCAGAATACACCGTAATAAATAACAGCTGGGGAAAGGGGTTTCACCCCTTAGTCCAACAGCACTTTATAAGAATGGATGTACTGTTCCTTCTGTTCTGCAAATGAAGAAACCGAGGCACAAGGTGTTTCAAGCCATTATAGTCTGCAGCCCAACAGTCATTTTGGTGGGTCACAGTCAGCCCACGCAGGAGTCCTGTGCAGGCAATAAAGCCGCACCTCGTTTTAGTTAGTACGGCAATGGCAGCCTGATTTACACACTCCTCTGCTGCTGGGGTCAAAAATTAAGTCACTTTTCAGCCGTGGGGGCAGACCTGCCAACTGTAATTAAAAGCTTTCCTTTGAAATATGTGTCAGACTTTACACATGGTGAAAAGTGCTTCTCACAATATGAGCTTTCAGGCTCCTGCACTGAACAACATACATGCGGCTAACCACTTCTCTGTTGGGTCCCAACAGCATCTGTTCCTTTGCCAACGTTTTACTGGCATTCCACCGAAATCGGTGTAGCGTGCGGTTCTGCCAGGTAGGGCCAGAAGCAGTTAAGAGGTTAATAAACTCAATCCAACTTCAAATGAAGACACAAACCTCAGAGGTGAACCGAACAGACTGATATCGAATGAGGAAAACAGATAGACCTTGTGACGATTTGACTAATTGCAGGAGAAGTTGTCTCATGCAGATGGTACTCTTCTCACTCCTCCAAGATGCGTGCTGGCTGGCTGGGAGTCATCGATCACAGCTTGCACGAGAGTCTTAAAACCCCTAATTCAAGGAAGCAATCAAAGGTAACTGTGTCCCTCAGTCGTCTAGACCCCTTTGAAAAGCCTAGCGTTGTCTCCCTGTTCTGGAAAGAGCTACCTCCAAAATTTCAGCTCCTGCTGGGAAAGTGTAACACCATGGTGGCTGCCCCTCATGCTCTGACTTCAGCTCCTGCAGCGAACGCCTCACCCACCACTTTTCAGGTGGATTAAGCTGTCTGTGGACAGTTACACAAGAGGCTTTCTTGTGAGATTTCCAGAGTGCCTTGTCTCCAGCCAAGTCAGAAATACTGCTAGCACAGCCACCTTGTGGCATTAGAGTATCTGCACTTTTGGTCCCGGGAGACAACAGGAAGCACAGAGTCAAGCCAGGATTTAAAATAAATACATAAAAGTTAAGCAAATATTTTTGAACCTCTCCAGCAGGTTTGGGTTTTGTTTGATTCCAAGTAATAATAATACTTAGCACTTATAGTGTACTTTATAGTTTGAAAACATTATGCAGACTTTAACTGCTTGGGTTTTGGGCAATGGTCTGGATCAGCTCATTTGATCTGAATTGGTTCTCCCATGCCTGGAGAGTATATTTGAGAAGTCAGAAGAGAGAAACAGGAATATCCTTTGTGCCTTTTTTGTTCTTCTCTCAGTTTTTGCCACTGAGCCCATTTGTAGGAAATCATTCCACCTCTTTCTACCTTATTTTACCCAACAGAGATACGTGTTCTCCAGCCTCACTTGCAGGCTTGTTATGAAATTTAATTTCAACGATGCATCTAATGTCCCCTGACAGTTACTATGCAGATGCAGATGTTTCTCATTCTTCCTCACTTGCCTGGTGAAAATTAAAGCTTAAATTGTGAATTAAATATATACTGGCAGCTAAACAGCTCAAACTATTCACGATTACCTATATTGTTCTAATAGTAATCTCATCCACTGTCCAAGGCGCAAGGGTTTTGAAAAGGTTACAGTAAAATATGTAAATAGATGAACCATATGCATGAAAAAAATTCTCTTGGGTCCTAGTGTATGTCTGTTGTGGCTTGAGCTCTCCTTCCAAGCCTTGTTTTTCCAAGAGTCAGCTTTAAAACTCGGCATAGCTACTGGACCAGTTTATGATCTAAAGACATATTTACAAGTTCAAACCACTTCAGGACCTAATTATATTCTGGACATGCTACAATATTTGAATGCCAAAATGTCCGTATTCTTTGAAATGAATATTTGGTAGCTTTCTCAAGAAGACCTCGTTTCACAAACTCCAGTTACAACAAATGAACACATGTTCCTCTTTTTGTTTCCTCTTTTTTTGCTGAATTTGAAAAAAAAAGTAATCATACTGCAATGGAAAACACTTCATTTTCTCATTAAAAAGTACATTTCAGCAGCTTTTCATCACACTGTCCTGCCACTCAGCTTTCTGTGAAAGGAGCTGCTATGAAGGAGAGAATCATCTAGCAGCCAGTGCGGCATTGAGAAGGGACACAAATGACCACAGAAAAGCAAGCAGAGCCTTTCTCCATTGACTCCCGTGGGTGCAAGGAGAGGCTCAGTTTAAGGGGAGCAGCAGTCACTAACCAAGGCTTCTTGTTCCTCAGTCAGGTTGTTTAGTCCCTCACCTTGACATTTCTCATGGAGCCAGCAAGTGGACAGCCTGGGTGGAGATAGATGGAGTTGATCTCACTGGACCTGGTCCTTGCCCCATACACCATATACAGCTAAGCCAGGCACTGCTGCCCTGATTCCCAGTGTTGTGCCAGCAGAGGGGCAGCTGGCGAGCCTGCTGGTCTCTCTGGGCGTGAAGGCTAGCTAGGTGCTTTGCTGGACGTGCTCAGTCCACAGCAGATCTAGCCCAAAGCCATCAGAGAAAGAAATCAAGAGCCAGAGGAAATTCCTCACTGACTTCAGCACGCATTTGGTGAGGCTCAAAGTGTGAGACAGCAAGACAGGACAGCAGCAAAAGTGGGAGCTCTGGGAAGAGACCATACAGCTGGTCATGCCCCCAGGACAGGAGGCTAAGGCAGATGGTACAAAGGAGCCCAGCCCTGGCATCAGGGAGTGTGTCGTGTCCCTGCATGGTGCTGCTCCAGCTGGGGAAGAGGCAGGAAGCTGCTGGTGGGAGAAAGCTGGAGGCCGAGCTGCTTTGCATCCTCAGGCCCTAACGCAGAGTTACTCGGTAACCAGTCTACAAGCAATGGGTGACATGCCAGCCCAGTGTGCACATGTCAGAGCCATGTCTGAGTGCAACCTATTTGCCATATCTAGAATCAAGTTTTTCAAGTTTTCCTTCTCACAACTGATCATTTACCATCCCTATGATTTTTCTCGCTGCTTATTCTCCATAGACGTTGCCACCTCTTTGATCTCTACATAAATACATGCAGCTCTTGAGCACACTGTTTACATAGATTAAAAGGAATCCTAAACCTTACATGTACACACTGATAACCTCAAATCTGATTTGTGATTGAGTACCTGAAAATGGCTTTTACTCTCTGGAATTTTAAGGTTTACAACAACAAGCCAGATGTCTTAAGCCTTAAACAGCACGGGCTTTCCCCTTTGAATATAGCAAATGCTGGCTTCCACGGTAAGGTCGGATCTCCAGCCGCGGTGCCTCTGAATACCAGAATGGCATTCGAGCCTGTGAATTTTACTGTGATCCACAGAGCCAGTTTTATCTTCTATGAGCAGGATCAGTTTATGCATCATCCTGACAGTGCAAGTATCTTCAGAGAGGTATGCTGTGTTCTTAAACCAGACCTTAAAACATAATGCGGTATGGCATGTGAAATAACTTGAATGCTATTAAGCCACTGTTGACTTTGTACAATTTCTTTATCTGTTAAACAATCTGATGAACTATATTGGTCACAGTCCTTCTCAGTAAGATGGCCTTATCTTTGCAAAAGAAAGGCATGAGAAATGTTAGCACAAATCTCGAGATTATGAAACTAGAGAACACTGCATATAGTTGACATATACATTAAGGCCAGTAACTTTCACAGGTTCTTGAATTCCTTGATTCATTTCTTACCCTAGTTGTATCTTCATAATGATTCTCAGCACTTCAATTATAACTAAGAAATTGTATTCTGGACAGTGTTCTTGCCAGTAGACCTGCATACCAATATAGACTGCAGTAAAATGAGCTTGTGTGTCTACACCAAAACCAATACCAAAACCACTCCAACTTACTAGACAACCTCACAAACATTTATAGGTTCATTAATTATAAACTGTAGTCATTAGAGGCTATTTTCCTCATGTACACTGACCACAGGACTTCCCTGAATTAAATCTTGCTTCAGCTAAGGTAGATCATTCAGGGAAAAAAGCACTGTAAGATCAAGTCACAAAGGTTTTTCTATTAGTGCCTGTACTGGGACCTGGGCTTTTAGAGCACAACTACCTGGTGGTACCACTATTGACCCAGAGTCATGAGTCTTTGATCTGCAGGGCACGGAGACTCTTAGGTGAAGAGGAATCTGTTACCACATTGATGAGGTTAATCCTTTACTACCACATCTGTGCTGAGCACTGCACTGCTTAGCTCAGCTCATCTAAGGCAACATCAGTTTCAGGGAGCCTGTGGTTATTTTTAAAAAGCCACAAAAGCTGTAGAGAAGCTTCTTTCTACACATTTGTTTCTGGAAGCCACTAGACAGGTAGAAAAATCATGGCACTGCAGGCACAGGAAAGATCTTATCGGGTACCCGATTATTTTCAGGAATGAGATGCCACAATGCACTGATTTAGTGGAATGGGTTCACATCGAATTGCACAAAATCCCAAAGCGGACAGTGTTTGGGGAAGATCATACACACATGAACAAAGGCTGTTTATGGCCTGAATCAGCACATGAAGTTGCTGTACAGTAAGTCACAAGTGCATGGAAATTTACCTCACCAAGAAGAGATACTGTGATAACATTTAACAGATTTTTTTTTTTCCACCTGGCACTTGACACTTTAGTCCTTTTCAAGTGTCTGACCACCTCCATGTGCTTTGGAAACCTCTCTGCCAATCTCAACAAGGCCTGAGAAGATCACAGGCATTTTCACATACTTGGCTGCCCCAACTTATTAAACAGTCTCCTTATAGGATGTTTTTATTTTTCAGCCTATATCCCAAAACTCTGATGTTCTTGGACAAGGAAATGTGATTGCGGGTGGGCTCAGGAGTTTCTGCCCTCGCTGCTTTCCTACCTGGTCTAAGGAAAGTTCTTTAGACTGGAAAGAGGTTTCTCCCAGACTTCTCTAGGAGGTGATTTCACAGCCCCAACTCACACTGAATGGCTGTTAACCATACAAACAGCCAGCCCTTCAGCTGATAAAAATACGTATAGTGCCAGGGTTTGGCCCCTTCACACTGTATAGGACGACTCATGTGATCAACGGCTGCAAAATCTAGCTATGAATTTTACAGCTGTAATGCGCAGATCACCCACTAAACTCTCCAAGTGGGACCCGTAGACCTTTAAAAGCACACTTTTTAGTGAAAAGAACTACACGGATCCAATGCTGACTTTGAAAAAAGGAATTCCCTCTGTCCCACAAAAACTCACACCTTCCTCACTCCACCTTATTTTCAAGGGAAGCCAAGGCAAAGAGAGAAGCTTTGTAACATGTGTTGAAGGTCAGAAAAGCCAGACACGCATTCTTTGCCCAGAAGATGTGTAGGAAATCCATGCAGCTCTGCTAGTTTGGGAGGCTTTAGAAAGCCAGGGTAGGTATATCTGTGCTAGTGTTCGATACCTATCCCTGAACTAGTATTCTTGACATCATAATATCAGCTTGAAGGGGAAAAGGCACTTACAGAACATAACATATCTTCCTGAGATAGATTATGAAGTTGGCCAAATGAACCATGCCCCCATACAGCCTGTATCTCTCCATGAAGAGGCTAGCTAGATATAGGAAACTACTCTGTGGGCACCTGCACTGGAGTTGTTAAGGCAAGTGAATCCTACTGGAGGAGACTGTCCTAAAGATACCCAAAGCCTCTGCTTTAAAGTAATGATAATATTGCAAGAGTTCCAGAAATAATTATTTCCTAAGTTACCAAGACATGATGAATTCTAGAGCTTTCCTAAATGATGTTTCCTACTAGTGTCTTCAACCTGCATTCCTCCTGCTTTTCTGGAGTCAACTGTGGATAAAAGAAGCTGAGTCTGAGAACTGATGGGTGTCGAATTCCTGCAAGTACGGGGCAGTGTAGGGAGTCACAGCTTGGTTTCTATAGTTGTTTGTTTTTCAGGAAGCTGTCTGAATTTCTTTACGGCCCATCTTACTCTTTTGTGCCTACTTGGCTCCACTAGCCAGCACGTTTGAAGGACAAAGGCAATACTCCAACTATCCCTACCCAATTCTCTGTTCCCATCCATCTCTAGGAGGTTTAATGGTCTAGACCATGGTGGCTTCTCTTCTAGCTACTCCACACTCTTACCTCCAAACAAAAGCAAAGTACAGGAGTAAGAGGGGAGAGAAAGGTAGCTCTGTATGTCTTGCTACTGCTTTGCATCCATGTGCACCAAGGTTTGAACCCTACAGTAGTTTGTACTATAAGTCTGAATATCTCAAAAGAAGAAAAATGCAGTTTTGGTTGGTAGCTAAAGAAATAACAGTGATGCTGCTGTACAGCCTTGTGTTCCTGGTCAATCCCTCATTGCCACCTGTCCTGGCCAATACTGAGTTGCCGTCTTTGTTCACTCCTGCTGACTCCTTTCCAGTAACATACCAAGTCCGAAGAACACATAGTCTCTCAGGAGTCATAGGTAGATTTCTCCTTAGTAATAGCTGTTATTTGAGCCAGGCTGGAAGAGTCTGGTGGCTTTTACAGAAAAACTCCGAGGTGAGTGAACACCCCTGTGATTTGCTCTTGTTTTGCCATTTCTAGTCCACCAACCAGGAGAACCGTTACTGAGCAGGAGAGCTTGAAGTTACAGTGCACATCAAAGAGGAAGTCCTGCCAATTCCTCTAACTCATCTATATTGATCCTACTTTATATCAGTGGGATATATTCATCCAGAGAATGCCTGACTGTCAGCAAAAAGGGCAAGTATTCTTCTCAGCATTTGTCTTCCTGCGAAGATTAAGGACCTGGTCTCTAACTCTTTCTGTCATGGGGAACTTGCCCCTTTAATGTGGGTCCAAAGTCCCTGCAACAGAACATGTGCTTCCCAGATGGACCTAATTAAGACTTTGTGGTGGCATTTGGGGGTGAATACATAGAGGAAACTTGCTTGGTGGGAGGTCTATGGAAAGAGCTGCAGAGGACTGAGAACTGGGAGACCACTAGAGTGACCAGTGGTGTCTTCTCACGGAAAGCCACAAAGAGAGGAGGGCTTGTGGACTGAATCCTTCATGTTATGGTGTCAAGCTTGAGGGCCAAAAGACATGGGGAACAACAGAAACAGAACAAAAAATAAATCTCATTATGTGTCTGGAGAGACATAGCTGAGACATGGCAACTGAGAAATTCCTGGAGGGAAGGACAAAGGATGGCTGCAGCTCGTGAGGGCAGATTTGCAAAAGATTTGTGGAATCTGCAAAAGATGACGTAACTGCAACATTTGTCATGTTTGTAAATACCTCTGTTTGGGACAGAGCTGGTTTGTTTTCAACCATTTGTATAGCTGATGAATACTACTTCTGTTTTCCCTCCTCAGAGAGTCATGTCTTCTTAAAGGGTAATATTGTAAGATTGTCAAAGGAGCAAGTAATTAGATTTTCCTTACCTGCTGGAGGGCAGTTGCTCCGGCTCTCTCCCCAGGTAGGTCTGACCAGCTCTCATTGCTTGGTGCGCTCACACCAGGACCCGTCTTTCGACAATCAGGAACTGAGGACCTACAATTTTGAAAACCAGTGTTGGAAAACATTGGTGAGTCTGGAGGAGAGTTAGGTTGACCGTGAACAGAACGACATTCAATATTACCAATGTGACATGAAGCAGAGGAATGGCTGCAGCATCGTGGTTGTAATTTCTTTGGACCCATGACTGCTCTTGCCTGTGGACACTGGAAGACTGGGGTCACATTAAGCTTTCTGGAAACTCCTGTCATGCTACTAATGAACAAGTGTGGGCTTCTCCAGATTGGTTGGCCATCATCTCCCAAAGGAGGCCTGCAATTCAGCTCCTACATGCATATTTAGTTTTGACTTACAGACCTGCCGAAATCCAGTGGGACAAGAGACATCATGGTTGTGAAACTAGGACTGGGTTTCATACAAAACCACCAAAACACTCCAGGATTTTTACATGGTCTTGAAAATGCCCAGGAGCTGTACGTTACTGATGTAATTTCGTAGTCATTGCTACTTTACTGGAAAGGTTTTGTTAGAAGTCCTGTAATCTGACACAGCAAGGGGCATTGATCCCCTTAGGGACAATGACCAATTAATCTCTTTACATCCAGCCTGGGTTGAGAGACAAAAACTGAAGACCTCAGGCTCACCAAAGGGAAAGTGATTTGTGCTCTCATCTCATCCTTCAAAAGATCACAGTCAACCTAGCAGAGGGAAAGCCACGGTGGTGTTGGCAGCCTGGTGAGTGTGCATAAAGAAATCTGAAGATTCTGGAAACAAAACAGTTCCTCTTGGCTGAGGAATGAGTCTTCCAGAGGCTGTTCAGGCAGTTTAGTGGGTCCCTGAGCAGAAAGACGGGAAGCAGGTAAGGCTTTGTGTGTCCCTATCGGGTCAGGGAATAAATTCAGGATAAAGTATTGGGAGAGGAAACAAGGGCAAACACAGCCTTCACAAAACAACCACGGCATTTCAGGCAAAACAAACTAAATGTGTTGTGAGGAGAAGCTGACAAATGTGCCTAGTTCTTCTAAATAGGAGAAAGGTTTTCTTCAAACTTTTTTCTTTTTTTTCAAGTGCTTGCTTCCCATGAAATCATTCCATTTACCGTTTACCTACAGGCATTTTGTGAGATGGCACTGGAGGTTACAGGAGTTTCTCTATGTAAAGAGCTCTAACACCATGTCCTGCCCATTTCCCTTCCTCTTCCCAGCATTCTCCTCCCTGGGTTCTGAGTCTTTTCCAGAGTCTGACTCCAGTCCCCAGTTCCAAGGATGGGATTTTTTTTCTCAGGGAAGACTCCCTTAGACCTCTGGGCTGTAACCGTTCCAGGAATGTGGCCATGGGAGAGTAAAACGCCAGAAGAAATATGAAGATCATTTTTTCACTAAAATTATGATTTATGAGGAACAGCTGAACAGACTATGCAAGGTTTCATTTAAATAGAGGCCAGAATGATTTAGTAGACCTGTATATGCTAACTCTTCTGTGAGACTTACACGTCACATACGTAAGTACCAGGCTCCTTTTCCTACTGTCTGTGTTTAGTCTTACACGTGATAACCATGTGCTTTCAGCACCTTGCATCCACTAATTTTTTTTTCATGAGGAAGCCCCTCAAGAATTGTGGGATGGAGAAGTGAAATAAACCAACTAAGCACGCCCAGGAAAGCTGTAGGCAGACTGGGACCAGGCCCCAGGTTTCTCATGTCTCAATGCCAGAGCCTCAGTTGCTCCCTTTCTTCCACATTCTTCTGCTGCCATGACTACTCTTCCTCATCCATAGCTTCATCATATGTTCCTATGCTATTGTCACAAGTGACCACTCATGTCCAGGAGCCCCCCAGCACCACAGGATGGTGTGGAGCAAGTTGGGGACATTCCTGGACCACTGGGAAAACCTGCAGTTGCCCTGGGGGCTGGTGGCCACTGCCACCAGGAGTGCTTTGCCCTTATTGTCTTCATTGCAACTTAGATGAAGAATCCAGCTGAACTCCAGGCACAGAAATGAGGAGTATTAACACACAGAGAAGAGCTGATGTTCTTCAGAGAATGACGGAAACACACTAGCTCAAAAAGTCGCAGATGAATGGATTCCACTCAAACATAACCAGCAGGCTCCATCCGCTCAATCTACTGCTCCACCGCGGACAGCCTCACCCAGTCAAACACAATTCTCCCTAAAAGGTGGGTGCATACACTTGGACCCCATTTCAATAATGCAACACGAAGCCTTCCCTCCTATGCCAGGTCTAAGACAGGGACAACTATTTAAACTTAATGACCTTAATATGCATTAAATATATATATAAGCTATAATAAGCTTAGCCCCTACCTCTAGCTAAACCATGCAGACAGGGAGTAACTTGGAACCATTTTCATTCCTGTGGAGTTTTTGTTTGGGCTGGTGCACTACATGTGAGGGGTTTAAGGATGTTTTCTCTGTCTAAGTTTCCCATTACCATGGTTGAAACTGTTAGTCGACTTTAACATATTTTCCTTGGCAAAATACCTTTGAAACAGGGAAGAGCCTTATCTTCAGTTCTGGAGGTCAGGGAAATATGAGGTCAATTTGTAAATCTGTTTGAATGCCTAAAGATATCAGGTAGGATTTTCAAGAGCATCAGGAGGTGTCAAATTGGGCCTTTGATAGTCCATTAGAAATCAACTGTAACCTGAAGTTCCAAAATCTCCTTTAAAAATGGTTTTAAAGTACCCTTAAGCATTCTGTGTGTCACTTCGACATCTGTGAATGAGCAGGGAGCTGAATAGTGGTTTCTTGTATCTCAAACAGAAGGCACTAAAAACCAGTTGGGTTTTCCACCATACAATTATAGAGAAAATTTCTCTGTAAGTTGCATTTGGCAGGCCATCTTCAGTGAATGTAATAATAAGTATGTGTCTGCTTTTGCACTCCCCTCACTTTCAAATTTAATTGTGTGTTGCTTATAGTGTTTTGTAATGTAGAAACCCAACAGATATAAGAAAGTCTGTCTAATTGCTTTTCTTGCCTTTAATGGATAGATGTTCTGTTCTGAGATTAAAGCTGGTAGAAGCCAAGCTCCCAACTTTTTCAATAAATCTATGTAATACATAAATAGAAATTATAACATAAAATTACATAAGATATATAATCTGTTTGCAATCTTTCTATGTCCAGATAGCTAATAGCTAATATCTCTTGTTTGTAATGATTTTACTTCTCTTGGAATGGCAACATGAAGCAAGGCTAATGTCTCAGTGTCACTTGTGTATCAATAGAAAGTAAGGTTCAACGTTGTGTGGAAGTGGTGTTTGCACGACCTCAGGTAGTGGCCAACCAAGACTAGTAGAGCTTTGTTGGCCCTTTCACCTCTGACAAGGTGTAGAATAGGGTCAGAATCCATTTCTTCCTGCTCCACCATCCATGTTACTTTTTCTGAAAGAGATAAACAAAACCTCTTCAGGGAATTGCTTGTGTTTTCTTCGTGTTATGATCAGACCATGGAGGTCAGTTCCATATCCTAAGTACTTCAAGTCCAACAGTATTTGGACACAGAGCTGGTCTCATGTCAAAGAAATATACCACCTGGAAGAACTATGTTTACATACTAATTTGTTTGCCACTACAAGCTCATACGTTTGAGCTTAAACCAAAGACTTCATAGATGTAGCCCTGGAAATCACTGTTGATGAATTTTACATCTAAGCTGTAGGTAGAAAGTGGCTCAGCTCCTAAAGTCTAGAAAAAAGTTACAGTAAATCCCTGTGAATTGAAAATGTGATGCATTCAGAGGCATACATGTACACTGCAGTAAAGAAATCCCATTTTACTTATAGTAAAATAAAAGCGTGGAGGAAATGTTACCGCTAAGGTGGGTTGCATATGTGTTTTTGCAAGTGTGTTTATGTAGAGTTTTTAGATCCCAAAACTAGAGGCCTTGCTCAGGCAAAAATCCAACTGGCTGAAATGGAAATGTTGCCTTATGCAGTCTGCAAAACTGGGCTGGGAGTGCGTGTTTGTACATTCTCTGTGCATGCTAAAGGTCAAGGAAAAGGTTTCCAGGACTTCTTATTTGTGTCTCCCTCCCCAGTACGTAGCCAAGATGCAGGTAAAATTCCCATGTCTTTCAAAGAGGCTGCAGAATTTGACCCACTGGGTATCAAAACAGCTCTGAACAGTGGAGTACAGCTAAATTATTCCAACACCAGACAAATGGGTCTGCCTAACCTAAGCCATAACATTTGAATTATTAATGTTCTCTAATAAAGGGGATAAAGTGTCTGTAGAACAGAGTGTTTCAGAGCTCTGTTAAAGATCATGCCTATTTTAATTTAGACGTCCAGCTTGAGGAGAGACAATGCTGGCATTGTGTTACAGAGATTTATAACAAGTCTGTCTTGAGGATTTTCCTCTGTCCTTATCTGTAATAATAGAATTTAAAAAAGAGTCAGAGCAAGAGCAGCAGCACTGGAAAATATCTTTCTCAGAAACTATAGCAGACAGGTCACAACATTTTTAAACAATGATAGTAACATTTATTCTATCAAAGCCATTTTATGTTTTATTTGGAACTCTGGCGCCTTTATTTTTTTAAGCTCTCATAACATGACACTAATTACAGACATCAAGATGCTCTATAGAAGATACCAGTCAAAATCCAGATGCTGCTTCTTTTCCTTTCCCTGCACTCCCACCCCAGCCCTTTTGTGTGCATTACATCATTGCATAGTTTATTTTAAAAGTGCCTCAAAAATGCAATGATAGTAATCGTAGACAGCAGGAAATTGATGGTGAGCACCTCTGGTCTGCAAATTCCTTTACAAAGCACTCCCGCTGCTCATCAGAAGTCCTTCTTGTTAGCAGAGGCTTGAAATTACAGGTCAGTTGATGTGTTAAAAATTTTTTGGGCTAAAGTAATTTTCATCTTAGGACTGTGCATACATGTTTCTTCCTCTCTGTCTCCTCCACCAAATGGAAATGACCAGGTCAGTTGGAGGAATGGGTAGAAGGGTTTGTGGTGTTCCCTCTGGGAGGCTGATCTGCTGCTGCAGGGCCAGGTGGGAGCAGAGCTTGGCTCTGGCTCCCCAGTGAGCACCCACAGGTGAAGGTTTGGGGTGAAATATCTTGAGAGAGACCCTCAACTCAGGGGTGTCAGCCAGCCCAGAGAAACACAAGATGATATGCAGGCTACATCCCCTTTCTGTCACAGCTGGCTGCAAGAGGTCATTGCATATCTTGGGGAGCTCATGTACTCTGTAGTTCTTCAGGTGGTGGTGGCCCTCCACAAAACACCCACGGTGAAAATAACCAAGGGTGTTAGCAGCACTGAAACTGAAGTATCCCATGGCTTTTAGAAACATTGATCCACTGCCTGTAGCAGGTGGTAAAATTACCATCCAACCCTCAAAACTGTTGAGTTTCACCCTGACTTGGCCACTTGAGCATTTACAGGCTATATGCGACACTTCAGCCAGGGTAGCATCATCTGAAAGGGCATCTGAGCCATGACCTGACTCTCTGCATGCCCCCACTGCATCCCAGGGGTTCTCCACAACTCACACCATGTTGCCCTGGGCCTGGTTGACATCACTGACATGGCCAGCTTTGGTCAGGACACCAGAGGCCCAGCTCCACTGTGTGTCACAGATCACTTAGCACATCCTCAGAGCTTTGTGGTGACACATGTGCACAGCCCCGCCATGCTCCAGGGTTGAGTGACAGCCACCTCCCTCGCATTTTCCCACAGGCAGACAGTTCACAGGATGAAATCCCATCCCTGTTGTAAGTGTGAACCAGGATTTCAGCCAAAATGTTGCAGCAAACACATTTGTCCTGCAGAGTAAGCAAACAAAGAGGCAACACTGCACCAGTAAAGAACAGGAAGCTTTTGATGACACTGGCTCCGATTTTTTAGCCTATTAAGATTTCCATTACCCTCAGGCTCATTATTCAGCAATAAGTAAACACCAATAAATCTGAAATAACAAGTGAAACACATGCACTTAAGCCAAAAAAAAAATATCTTAGGAAATATTCATTCCTTTAGCATGTTGAAAAGGTCAATGCAGCAATGTTAGGGTGACTAGGAAGCTCTGAAATACATCCCATCCTCCAAAACAAGGGTCCCAAGAGCCTGCTGAGATGCAAGGCTTGGGTCTCAGGAGGATCTTAGGATTTCAGGGAGGAAGAAGGGAGGATCCCTGGTGAGACCCTTTATGCCCATATCTGAGAGGTTCCTTTCCAGCAGTAATGGCAAGGGCTAAACTAAATGTGGTGATTTTCGTTTCCCACTCCAGTGCTGTCAGGAGCAGCGCAATCTGCACACACCTTTGTGTCTGCATCATGCTGTCAAGTACCCATACTCTGTTTCTTGTGAAACAGAAACATGAAGACACGTGAAAATCATGTGTGTTTAGCTACTACAAAAGTCATATTCCCAAAAGAAGAAACATTATCTTTTTTGCCACTATCTGTGTTAAAATACCTTGTGGACCTGTGAGCAGATCCAAATTCTTCCTTTTTCATTAAACTGTGGAAGGTTTATTCTACATTTCCATAAGTAGCCATTTTAATTTTTCCATTTTCCTTTTTTAAACAGGAAACCTCTCCACTGCTTCTCCACTTTCTCTAAGCTCTTTGTTTATATTCTACTTCCATTACCAGAATTATTCTTACATTTTTCCATCCCCTATTCTGAACAAACATTTACGCTGAGTCTGAATGACTGGTATTATATATAATGGGAAACAACAAAGCAAGAGGGAACAAAAGTAACATCTCTGTAAGAGGATGAAATGTGGCTGCTACCTCCTCAGTGATAGCAGCCTTGAAAGGAAACTGTTTGCCAGTCCTGAGCATCCCTGGCCACAGGACCATGTTGAAAATGCAGAGATGCATCAAACAGAAAGTAGAGCCGTCTGACATACAGCCGTACGTGCCACGGTTCACAAAAGTAAATTACCTTTTCACCCATGAGTTTTTACCTAGTTATACAATGATTAATATACATCTGCCCACCTGGGCAGAGGAAAAAGGATCCAGCCAATACAAGGGATGTGGTCCTAACTGCTCCTTCAGGCTAGCAGTTCCATCAGCCCCACACTGCCTGAAAAGGGAGTGGTGGGCAGGTGGGAGCAGACAGGCCAGGAGCGTTGTCTTGGCTGTCTGGGAAGAAGCAGCAGGGAAGTGAAACTGCACTGAAGAGCAGGAAAAGCAGGCACATCTGGACACATCTGGTCAGCAGGAAGGTGTCCACAGCTGTGGAGGCAAATGGTACAGTGGTACAAAGGGTTAGGTGGGGTCTCTAGGACAAGCTGCTGTTCTCGTTCAGTAGCCTGTGGTTAACAGGACTTACACTTAGGTATCAGGAGCCCTGTTCTCAGCTTTCCAAGATGTGTCAGAGCCCAGGCCTGGTGGTTGAGCACCCATCAGCCTTTGATTCTGTGCTCACAGTGCACGCTGCCTGCCAGTTGTGCTGTTGTAGCAAGGATTTGTCTGTCCAAGCAGCTCCCAGAAAACTATTTTCATTCCAGGAGAGGAAAAGGAAGGTTGTCTTCAAACAGCTGCTCTTCACAGCATCCCTCCATTTGCAGCAGGTAGGAGCTGTGCAGGGGGAAGACATCTTCCAGTCTCCCAGCCCCCAGCAGCATGTTACAATACATGGAAACCCCAGCAGTCAACAGGGAGGAAGAGCTGAAAGTTTTCCCTCTCCTCAACTCCCACAGCCTTCCTTCCTTAAAACAAACATCCCTCTGTACATTTACCGAGTAACATGTCCTAATACATTGAGCACAAGACCAGACAACACCTCGCTTTCCTTGCTTCTACTGCTGGTTTACTATTTGTCCTGTAAATATTCTCTCAGCATCTTATTAGTTGGGCTACAGATAATCTGTAAAAAGAAGGGAAATTTCCACGTTTATGTATATGTTCTCCATCTTTTTCCAAAATCCAAATAAGCTTGCAAAGTCTGTAGACATGTCAGGCCTTTTCCACAGATGGTCTTTAGAAACTTTATTGCTATCCATGAGAAACAAGAAAAGAATCTGCTTCGAGGTCCCAGGATGGATTTGCAGGCCTGGTGGTTGAAAAAAATGAAATGTTTTTACTTGAAAACTGAATATATTCATTCTGTAAATCATTGCCTGACAATAAACCCATGCTCTTTTCAGGGTTGCTTTTTACTGTAAGCATTTTACAGCCTAATTTCCAGAGAGAAGATCTTTGAGTAAAAGATCATGTGATAAAATTTCTCGACATAGTTCATGCTCTCTATGTGTTATTTTCAGCTTTATCCCAAAATAAAAAGACTGCTAAAATTGTGACAGTTCTGTATCTTATAGATCTGGTTTTAATTGCATCTTCCATCCTTTTGTGTTTGTAAAATACAATTTACAAATGTCTAGATATTAACTCTACTGAAGTTGTCTTACAAGGCAGCCTTTTAGCTGCACAGCCAACGCTGATCCACCCACACATCCTAGTAAAGGAGCACAACGTTTTTTAAACTCTGGCTCAGAGTCTCATCTCTTCTGTGGCGATGGAAATGAATATTGCATCTATGGCAAGGCATGTCAAGCTCTCTGTGGAATTTATTATGGTCTCTGCACCAAATGTTCTACCAGCAGGTCTGCCTCGTGCTCTTCAGAACATGTATAATTAGAATTCAGCTAACGCTGGAAAGAATGACTGTCCATAACTCATCAGGTTAGAAAGCTGGAAGCCCTAGAGCAGAAAAGAAATGAGCGGAATATTCAGCTAAAGAGGAAAAATTCATTTTCTTTGTTTTCTTACTGTGAGAATAAGTATTTTATATGTAAGATGTCGTTCATCGTCTCCTTTTCGAATAGGCAACCACATTCTTGATCACGCAGACAGCAGACGCGTGACACTAGCAATGGTCCCGTGCGGCTCACAGCACAACCTTTGGATAGCTGGAAGGGCAGTTCTTGCTTAGGAATGCACTCTCTGGTCCTGGGCTGACTGTGTTTCTGGTTTAAGTCCCTGGAGAAAGCTCTACCTTTTTTATGAGTCCCCAGGATCTCTGAGAACCAATGCAAATTGGCAAAGCTCTTGGCTTGCCCCCTTCAGCTGCTGGTAGCAGAGTGCATTAGCAGTGGCTTAGACACAAGAACTTCAAGACTTGTGTGTACACAAGAACCTCAGGACCGAAGTCAATAGAGAGACCTCTGCAGTCAGCTTGAGCTGTGAGGGAACCCAGATTTGTTCCTTGGTGATGAACACCAGGATCCTTACTCTGAGCCGATTAACTCTAGTCGTTGTTCATGACTGCAGGATTTTGGACTCCACTTTTGCAGTATCACAGGGTCTAATTTAACTACTCTCCACATCTAACAGGCTTCTAACCACAAGGATCATGGGTCTGCATCCTTCTTTTCTCCTCATTGTAATGTCTTCCCCAAGTTGCCCAGCTGCTTCAAATTCCTTCCTCATCATCAGAACCTAAGCACTGATTTATTCTTAACCCTCCTGCACTCTGAATTCTCTGTAGAAACTGGAGGTCAGCTCCTTTGCTTTAAAAAGAAGGGAAGAGCCAGCTTTTCATAGACATAGCCTTCACACAAAACTTACTCTTCATCTTCAAACTGGAAACACCTGCGTTAGGATGACTGACATGCAAGATAAGGCTTAGGGTTCATTAAAAAAAAAAAATCTAAAATTTTCCCAATAAATCATTTTTCTTCCCTTGGAAGTAAAACTCTTAATTGCTGGTTTAGGTATTGGAGATTCCAGGACAAGGAGATTCCGAGGCAAATACCTTTATTTTTAAAAGTTGATAAAGGCACTGGGATATCCTTTGTCACGTTTGCTAAAAATATTAATAATTGTATTTTGAGTGTGAGTATACTTTTGCCTGCCACACTAGCCAAATCTCTGCTTGTTTCATTTTTGTTAATATTATTCTCATCTGTAACTTCACTGCTAGAAGGCAGTGCTCATCATACAAGTCTGCCTTCAAGGTTTCAGCGGTGCAGGCTCGTAGTGACGGGGAAGGGCTTTCCATGGTAACGTCACTAATAGAAACCAGTCAATATAGGAGATGGGGCTCTGACTTTTTAGTTCATCCTGGTGAGTCCAGTCTTCTGTGTATGTGACTAAGAAGTGTCTGGCTTCTTATATGGGCCAGGAACAGACGTTTAGGGAAAGCACAGAAGAACCAGGGCACATATCCCAGAGTGATTCATCCCCATTACACTCAGCCAGTTCCCAAGAAGCAAGAGGTTTGGATTTCCTGAGGTAGAAGTCACACATGGACAATCACTTTGAAGAGTCACTGGTTGACCTATCCTTAACGAATTCGTCTCATCCCTTGCAGAATTCATTAGTACTTTCGGTCTCCATGAGGCTCAGTATCCAGGAATCTCGTATCTTCCTCCATTGCTTTTATAACTGCTGCCTCGCACTGTTGCTAGTACTTGTATGAGTACATTGCAGTTAATTATTTCTTCATGTTCCCTGCCAGCTTCAGCACCTCACAGGCATCTGTCAGATTCCAGATCTGCCATTTTTTTTCTGAGCTGAAGGGAACAAGACCTTCTAACTCCTCCTTGTAGAGAAGCCTCCAATCATCTTTATTGCCTTTCTCTCTACATTTACTAAATTACCTGTATTCTTTTCAAGGTGCAACAAAATTTTAGGTCCTGGGTAAGTACCATTGTAGCAATAATAGAATCAACAGCATGCTCTCTCAATGGTACTCTCAGTCTTTCACTCCATCTTTCAGCTGATCAATCTCTCTTGATGATTTTTGGCCGGTTTTTTCTCATTTTCATTTTCCATGGAGGCACCTCCCCTACATTTTCCTTCTCAACTGATGTGTGATGAGAGTGGGGGAGATGAAAGACATTGCCTGATTTTCAGGTCTGCAACTGAAACAATACCCTAGAATACAAATAAAGGTATAGCACAGTCAAAGCATAAGATTAAAAGACTTACCTAACAAAAGATCATTAAAAATATCTACACTTAAACAATGGGTACTCATGATGTCCCCCTCGTTCCTTGCATGGTGCATGGGACCATTTCTGTGTACTTAATCAGAACACATTTTAAATCACACCGTACAGTATACTTTGTGGCAATACATGATGGCCAAGTATATAAAATATGATGAAGTTAAGAAGTTGCAGCTGAACTAACAATATATTCTCCTGGAAGGAGACATTGAATAAATTGTGGATGGTTTTTGATAGCCAATTAAAGTTCTTATAAGAGTTCTGATGCATTTTTCTGCATTCTTCGGTCATAACCTTTTAAACAAATATTTGCAATTGTAAATAATCCCCTAAAGTTCCCAGGTATTAATAAGTTATTGTGTCTCTTGCAATGATCAATTAGCATAATGAATACAAACTTAAGAGAACATTTCTCATCAGCAAGTAATAATTTTATCTAGTTTTTTGGTGACAATAGCAATTTCTGGTTTGGGACCAGTCATGTATATATGCTCACATATATTTCTTCAAAGACCGACAAAGTTGATTTAGAGTCAGACACAGATTTTCCCAACAGAAAGGACGCAGATTTCCCTAAAGGAAAGAAAGAATTTTTTCCTCTCAGTATTGTCAAAGGCAAAAATGTAAGATACAAACAAAACGGTTTCCAATGCAATAGTGTATAATGAGCACTAATGAATGAAGACAGAAGGTGTGGTCTTGTCAACAATTCACAAAGATTAAGCAGCAGATCTGATTTTACCTTAGAGTTTGTCATTGAGTCATTCAGAAATCAAGCTAATCACTCTGAACCAGATTTCATAAAGGACCAGATAATTTCACTTCTCTCATTTTTTTCTGTGAGCACCATCAGAGAGGACCAAGGTTTGATATGACAAAATGCAGCTTCTAGAGAGCTGCATTTTAGAATTTCAATTAAAATTTAAATTAAAGCCGCAGATTCTCTGAAAATTTGCAAAGCCTTTCCTATGACCTTGACCAAACAAACTCCTTTAGCTTATGTGTAAATACATGCTTGCTCCCTCGCAGTGGCTGGCTCACAGGGGTCCCACACCGCACAAGCCACAGCTATTCTGCCCAGGGCCTAGGGTAGCCATGGGCTACCCCAGAAGCAGCTTTCCACCTCCCTTTCACCTCCCCCTCCCAAGCATGCAGAAAATGTCTTGTAGCTCTCCCCCAGCCAGAAAATTTTGGGGTGCCATTTGGGAGTTGACAATTCTTGCCTGCGACCTTTAATCAGCCACCTTCTTTAACATTAACTGTAGGATTTTTGCACTTCATTTCCCCTAGAAGGGACCGTAATACTGGCCAGCTTCGCATCCTACGCAAAGTTCAGTTAGTGCTTGGACAGCTTTTTGAGGTCCAGACATGAAAAATACATAGCAATGCAAAGGCTTATCAGATGGTTACAGCATCAGAATATAATTATACAGCTTGAAACCCAGCTATAAAGAAGCATGTTGATAGAGAGAGGGTAAACACACTTGCATGAAATCTGAACCCATCCAACTTTTTCAGTTCAGACTGTATTAATCGTTTCCCTTTCCTGAGTCCTCCTTCCATCAATGCATCAACCTCAGGCCAGATTTGTTGTTCATTTGTGCCCATGCAAAGGGCTTCTCTAATGCTGCCTTGTCAGTGAAGACTGATCTCAATAATTTCCTTATTCTTGCTTGTGAAAAATATTTCCTCCTTCGCTCTGGAGGCACCCAGGGAGGTAGCAGTTAAAACTTGATGCAGTAGTGTATTTCTCTGGTTTATCAGATCAAAACCCATGTCTCATTGAAGAATTGTATTTGCAGCCTCTCATCACCCTGGAGATAAATTGCTGCAAGCATCACGAAGACTCACAGAAAGTTTTAGCCATCTCCATAATTAATCCTGCTTTTCATCGCTCCTGGCTTCACCTACTTTCCTGCAGTTCGATTCACAGACAATATTCTGCACAAGTGAGCAGCCATCTACCTACTAACCACAATAACTGCACCTCTCCTGTGTCTGAGGAGGCATTTCAGAGCCTCTTTTGCAATAAAAGCAGAAGTACTAAACTTGAAGGAAAAGCACTCTTCCTAACTGACTGTAACCTTGGAAGCCTCAGAGCTGATGCCTCTTCTCAGTGTGTCTTTTCTTATGCATATTTTTTTTTAAATAAATATAAACCAGAAGAAAGATCTAATTTTTGGAATTCTGATCCAGATCAGAAGATCACAAACTACAGCTAGTGAAAATTTTTCTATTTCATGTATGAACATAAATGGAAAGTGATAACAGTCTTTCAACATCTTTCTCTTTTGTACTCTTCCACAAGCCCTATGGCTGGCTATACTCCCTGTGTGTGCATACATCTTCTTATATACACATATATAAAACAGCACTTTTAAACAAAATTATTCTTTTTAGTCTAGACCCATGGATACTAACTAAACTGTTGATGGGCAATTCATAATACAGACGAAGAAGAGGAGCCCTTTGATGGGTCCCAGGCAGCTGGGGGATAACTGAAGTGAAAAAGAAAGGCTCTGTGTCTTGTGGATGGGACCCAGAGCCCAGGGGCTTATTTTGCCTCCCACCACCCGGCTCACACAGGTTGAGCCCCCGGCCCACCCCACACATCGAGCTTGCTCCTGCTGAGAGCAGCTGGCTTGTGGTCTCCCATCTCCACAATGTCCCAGAGAGATCTGGTCAGACGAACAGTGATTTCCAGCAGGTATCTGAGGAGATCAAGGCTGCACCCGCCCATGTCGACAGCAAAACCCGACAATGCAAGGATCCCGATTTGCCTCCTTCCTGTCCTGCTCTCAGAGAAGGTTGGCGAATAACTTCACACCTGCCCTTGCATCTCAGCCCCTGAGACCCCTCCAGCTGTGCTGACTGTATTAAAGTCCTCTCTGGCCCAGTGAGGTGCCCCTCTCCTCACTCTTCTTGGCATCAGCTACCACACTGACATCCCTGAAGTCCTTCCTAACGTGCTGCACTTATTCTCCCCCTCTCTCTCTCTCTGGCCAAGTCTGAAGATTCCCCAGAAGTGATCACTGAAGAGCCATCCTCCTACCACAACCATCCAGTGCGAATGCTATGTGGTCTGCCCAGCTTCGTGCACCTCCCTGGGTTGCTGTCAGCCCCCCTGCATCACAACCCAGGCTCCTTTCAAATAAAACAAAAGAAGGAAAAATGAAAATATGCCATATGGCACCTCCACACACAGCCGCAGGGCCCTGGAGCACAGTCTGGGAGAGAGACACGCTGGTGCAAGGCAGGCAAGGAGCCTTCTGCCTTGCCCACTGGCAGTTCCCATCTTCACCCCTGCCACATCTCCCTGGGGTAGCCGGGGGGCTCTGCCTGCCACCCTCGTGGCCTGGCAGCCCCACAGCAGCCCCACAGCAGGTCAGGGAACCTGCTGCCCTCCCGCAGGACCCAGCTGCAGTGCCCATCACCCACCACAGATACTGGGACAGCACAGGCTGGTCACCTTCTCCTCAGCACCCGCAACCTCCACACAGCACTTGTGACACGAACATTACACAGCGCTTGTGACACGAACATTGCAAAAGCAAGAACCAGCTTTTTCCACACCAAAATTAAACAGTACATAAGATTGACTTAGAAACTGTGAGATTGTTATAACTGGAAACATATTAGGGGTGTTTTCATTTGCTCTCTGGGTTTTCCGCATTCCTGGTTGTCTTTCCAAGATTTCTGTTGCAAGAACAAGGATTAGAAACCATTTATTTCCCCTGTACAGCTAAGGTTGTCATATAAATGTGGTTCCGGGAGCCAGAGCTTTAGGAAACAAATGGCAAACATTCCCAGTAAAATTATGAGTGTCAGCAACACTCTTTGTGTTTATGAAAACCTTAGTGAGGCCCAGCAATGAATAAAGATGGAGCTAAGACTACAATGAGACCTGAGAAAACCAGGTTTGACCCTTTGATTTGCCACAGGATTTCTGTATCACCTCAGGGAAGCAGGTCGTGCTTAATTTCACTGAAGATGTTGAGTCCAGTTAGTTTGGCAAGGCCAGGAAGAGTGCTCAGCATCTTGCACGACAGAGCCCTCGGTGCTTCAGTGTCCTGCTTCTTCTGTCCTCCTGCTCTCAGCTGAGCAGGGTGTTCTCTGCAAGCAGGGATTTTCCCTGTGAACTTGATACAAGTTCAAAAAACACTCAGTGACTATTAACCATAATTAATCCACTGTATTAATTTCTGCACCATCATTACTCTGGATGGGGTAATGTTTTGGTGTGTAGAAAAATTATGTATGTTGAAAAAGCATTGCTAGGCGAGTCTGCCTCCAGTGTGTGTGTGTGTATATATATATATATATATACATACACATATATATATATATGTGTGTGTCTGTGTGTGTTTCAGGGACCGCATGGGGACTGTATACCTGGAGGATCCCACATGCAGCAAAGCAGCCAGTGATATGAAACTGAAAATAACATGATTTGCTAATTTACAACTAATAATTAAAAGGGCCTGTCAAGGAGCCAAGCTTCCTCAGCATGTGTTTAACATTACTTCTGAGAAGGTCATTGCTGGCTTCTCCAGGAAGGGAGTTCCGGAGAGGGTACAGTAAGTGCACGGAGTTTAAATGAGCAGCCCCGGCACAGACATTTCACAGTCTTCAGGGATGCACAAACAATTCTGCCTCGGCAGCACAGAAACAATGCCCTGTATTCACAAAGACTACAGGAACTTCAATATTGTGTGGAGGGGAGGTGGGGGTGAGGGAAGTCTTGAAATGCAGATAAATTGGTATTCACCAAGTGCCATTCCTTAATTTACAACAGTCTTTAACTTCGGAGGCAATTGCCAAGGTGCTCATAAAAAGCGAAATGATGAATATTCAGGATGTCTTCTGAATCCATTAGGCAACTGAGGATGAGGTCTCCATATGTATAACTTCGGCTGTTTTCACATGCTGGTAGAGAGAGTGCCAAGATGGCGTCAGGAAGAAAAATGGCTCCTTCAGTTGCCAATGGGGAGAGAGGAAGGGGGGGGGGGGGGCAAAAAGTGTATATCAAGTGCATGGAAATGAAAATTTATTTAAGTACAGTAATTCAACCTAAATGTGCACTGCATGGCACGGTGTGAACCTAGCTCTCCGAGCTCTCTGGCACGGCCGGCTCTGCGGACAGGTGTGTGCAGGATCACTGTCAAGTTAAAAGCAGCCACTGAACGGTTTTCTTTTTCCACACCATCCCCTCCAAGGGTCTCAGGGAGCCTGAGTGAATTCAGCCTCAGGACAAGGAAAGGCTCAGGCTACACCAAGGAGAGGGAAAGCTCAACCTACAGAGGCTGAGAGAAGCGCCAAGTGTCTGGCCTTGAGTGAGGAGCAAGTCAATGGTGGAACAGGCTCTCTCCTTCTCCCTCTCATCCAGCTCCCCATTTCCCTCCCTGACAACCTTTACCAACATCCTAGATAAGGCAGATGAGGCATTTATAACCACAGCCGGCAACTGATGAGGAAAACATGCTGTCCAGCTCTTGCATCCCAGAAAATAATGTCTCCTGGATGCCATGAATCATGGAAGATCACAGGCCATTAATCATCAAAGGGTGGAAGGGACGAGTTTAAAGTCATGTGTACCAAACACAGCCATGTCTCTGGGGAATCTCAGACCTGGCATGATTCATTTTGCTTTCTCAGGGAGAAATCACAAGGATTAGAAGAATAAATAATGCCACAGCTTCCTGAGTTCAGCTGGTAGCGAGGCCAAGCCTCCCATTGAGGAAAGGAGGCTTTGGTCACAGGAGGTGCCTATTGCCACAGCAGGCATGGGCGTGGGAAACAGTGACACTCCTCTGGTCCCAGAGTCAGTGTAGGGGTACTATTTGGTCCGCTGGGTCTTCCCCAAAAGACTGTAGGGAGTCACTGGGATTCGCAGGGAAAGCAGAAGCGTGACAGCCCTCATTGCCCCTGTCTCTTGGGGTTGTCGGTATCCTGATCCGGTAACAGCTCAGCTTTGCAACCTGGCTCTGGAACGGCTCTGGGGCTTTCTAGAAGGAAGGAGCCATCCGCTGCAAGGCTGTATTACCTGCGGGCAAGGGGCAGAGGTCAGTTACCTGCCCTTCCAGCCATGACCATAAAATGTGGTTGGCACAGTGGGGACACACAGAGAGTCTCATGGGGGAAGTACTCAGTGAATTTTAGTAGTCTTTGTTGCAGCCCTTTAGGCAAGTCAAGAACCAGCAGCTGATGACCAGGTAAGTAGTGCACGAGGCTCTACCACAGATACCAGGTCATCCCAGATCCATATTCCCAACTCAGGGACCTTCAAGTGTGTGATTTACCCCTCTCTTGCTCCTAAGTATGGCTGTGGGGAGGAGGCTGTACCTCACACCTGAAAGACGCACTACCTGCCTATCAAGAATGATTAGATTATAGTCATGGCTAGTTTAGTTGATTGTTTCCTGGGTTTTCCACATCAGTCTCCCATCCACTCTAAATATAAAGCGCCAACACACCTGGAGCAGAATACACAGATGACTTTCAGTAAAGACAAATACAGTTCTTCAGACTCACAGATTATCTAGCCACAGAGTTTGAGTTTGGTTCAGTTCAGAGCGGAGGTTTTCCACTCTTCGCAATTATTTACAGAACACTTTGTGTTCACACAGCTTTCTAGGGTGCCTTTTTGGTTTTAGAAGAGTTTTTTCCAACCAATCGCTCGTTATTTCGCATATGGGACTGGTCACCATTTCTGGTTGGGCTGTTCCTAATCTGTGATGAAATGAGTGAAACACGATACATGAGAGAGGGTACTTCCGTCGTTAATCCCCAGCACTTACATTCACACACGAGTACCTTGCCCACATGCAAGCATGGGTATTTGCAAGAAGAACAATGAAAACTTGGCAATCGGCTGAGCAGCCCCCCATTTGAGTGTTTGCAGGAAGCTGTCAAAAAGGAGGAGAGTGGTAGAAGCACGCTGAGTCCAGAGCGTTTCATAGAATTGTTCCATGGACATGTTCCACAATTGTCTTTCCTCCCTGTGTGCTCAGCTGCAGTCACCAGGAGCGCACAGGGGCATGGGCAACACGAGCACATGCTTTTCCCACTGCTTCCGAGGTTAGTATGAATAATGTTCCACAGTCTGTTATTGTGGAAATACCAGCGATCATCCTGCAAAAGCAAGCCAAAGAATTATAGCTAGACATTAATAAGAAGGGACCAAACAAAGCATCTCAAAGATGGCAGAATAACACCACTACAGTGACTAGCAGGAAGAAATAGCTCCAAACGAGTTTTCCCTGATCTACTGTCAGCAATCATCCTTTATCCAGCGCCTCAAGGAGTTCGGCACACGGTGCGTTCTGGGCTTGCCGCAGCAGAGGCTGCGCTGAGGCGTACAGCTCAGCCCGTGAGCCCCAGTCTGTCAGTGCTGTGATTAGCCATGGTCTGAGAAGGTAGCCAGCAGTGTCTGCATTCCAGACCACAACTAAGAGTCTCTTTCACAGTTCATTGCACTGCAATGAAAATTAATTTTCCTTCATCATTTTATTCTTGTGAAAAGAAAAAAAAAAAAAAAAAAAAGGAGAGAATTAATAGGAGGGAAAACCCACAGGGCACTTGGCTGAAGGAGCTCTCTGAAAGAGGCTCTAAAGATGGAAGTCTTGTCTGTCATCTCAGCTGCTAAGTAATACTAGTGGTGGGACTCTTGGAAAAATTAGTACAAATTGCATCGCAGAAAGGACTGCTGCAGAGATGTTTCTGTGTAGTTTTATGGTTGCGGTGAAGACCAGTGGGCGTTAAAACTTGTCTTCAGGGGTATAATTTGGGTAAATCTCAACTTTCAAGTCTTCAGTCCCTGAACTTAAAAGGCAGATTGCCCGCTAACCACTGCCCTGCTTCCAGATCTTGCTCTTACAACACAGTGTGCAGGTATTTGTGCCACCAAAAATCATGGCAGCCCTTCCAGAAGTGTCTGTATCCGGAACAGTGGGGTACATATTTTGGAAGCTGTGATGACTTTCCCAGGCCTTTCTTCCCATGGCAAAATTAAAAGCACCAGTTGGAAACAGAACCTCTGCATACTTTTCCCTTGCTATGAATGCAAGGTTCATCTATTTTTCTCCTTTTTTCCCTCAAGAAAAGTAGCATTTCATATGTTATTGCACAAGTTGGATGTTGCCAGAAAGAACCAGACTATTATCCTACTCCCTGCCTGTTCTTTAGCACCTATTGCCATAGGTCAGGACGTTTCCAGCGCCAGTTCAATGAAGTGATTTCTCATGGTTACCTACGATCAAGTACAATGAAAAGGCCCAGATCACTTACAGAGTATCAGTGATGATGCTGGTATCCATCGTTTTCATTCCTCTGTCATGGGAGATTCAGGTTTGGATATTTGTAGGAAGGCGGGTGCAGGACTCCAAGATGAGCAGAATGAGAGGACTGAAGTTCTTTGCATTTCTACTCAGCACCAACTACAGCAGTGAAGACTTTCTACACGGTCGTGTCAAAGCACCTCAGCACTGACCACCTCTCAGGAAGAGTTAGTGGTTTACGCCTCATGATCCTCCATGCCCATTCCCCTTTCTATGCCTCTGTTGGTTTTAGTCTTAAATAAAGAAACGTTGCAGAGTCAACGGCAGAGAACCATCTGAGCTGCTTTGCATGGCTGAAGGGCTGGCTGTGGCACTGCTGGCTGCTGGCATTTGAATCGCTGCATTTAGGGGGTTCTGTTTAGAACAAACTTGGCTTATTAAATGACAAAGTCATCTATTCAAATGCAACGAGCTTAGGTTTTTTCTTTCTTCTAACAGCATAACTTCATTCACTTCAATGGAATTGCATTTGGTTTACACAGGTGTGAGAGGGAAATCAAGTAGCATATAGAAATGTTTTCTTTTGAAATATTTTTGGAGAAGAGGGGTAAAGAAACTGCTTTTAGACCAATGCAAACATTTTCATGGAAATTTTCATTAGGGTTAAAATTTTCTGGACAAAAACTGGAAATGATTTCCCACCCCCCCCCACCCCCCCCGTAAAATAGTTTGATTTTCAAAAATCCCACAAACACTTAAATGGAAATCTCAATATTTTCACAAAAACTCTAATTGTATTTTTAAAGCTTTGGGTTTCCATTTTTTTATCAAAAACTGAAGTCTTTTGTCCAAACTACTTAGAAAACCTGACTTCTTTTTTTCAAAATTTCTCATAGCAGATTTTTTTAATGCGACTTTAACATGAAGATTAAAAAGATTATGAATATGAAGCCAATAAAAACCCATCACAACTGAGCTGTACAAACTAAGTGCAGAGGTTAACATACATGAAACCTGGGATGGACATGAGTTGTTTACAAGTTTAAGATGTTTGTGCTAACATACTTCATAGAAGGGCAAGTGAAGGGTGGGGGGGAGGTTTTCCCTGAATTTAGATTTTATACAACTCACATAAAACTAAGAAGGAAATGAAAGAGTAATGGAGGGAGGTGGAAAAAAACCAAAAAGGGATCACAAGCAATAGACATCTCTGTACATTTTGAGGTGCCTCAAGATGTTGACGTCCCTAGTATGATGTACTCAAGAATCCCATGGGTTCCACAACTGGGACACATACCCTGATGTCAGATGAGATCATGGCAAATGAGCCACAGACAGGCTATTGCCACACATGTAATTGTAAGACTTTGCATTCTGCAGCTGAAAGTTCAATGTGTAGCTGCCCATGAGAAATTCCAACGACTCCAGTACTCACTTTGTCCAAAACAATTGGAAAGCTCTGATGTAGCTACTGTGTATATTTAAGCGCTATAACAGATACTCTGGAACTGAGTAAGCAGGGCAATAGTTAAGGCTAGGTCTCTTATTTTTCACAGCAACAAACAATCTGAATAGAAGCCTTCATTTAAACAGTGATTCAACACAGCAAAATGTTGAAGCTTCTTACACCTAATGGTAATGGCAATGCCTTATAATACAAAAGAATAAAGAGTGAAACTCAGAAAATATAGAATAAAACCCTGAATGGAAGCCTGAAGATGTGATTTTCAAAATCAACTCTTCCAAACATGAGAAGGAAGTTGACTTTTTTGCTCATGAGCCATTTCTCTAGAAAGACCGTAAGAATTAATTAATTAATTAAGAAAAAGAAGAAAGCACAGCTTCACAAGGACAACAGAGGGCCTAGTCTGAAGTGGGATCAACCCTACAGGTCCTTAAGAATATGGTTAATGGGAAAAAAAAAAAAAAAAGAAAAAAAAAGAGGAAGAGGACATGTGTACAGTCTCAACCTAGGACTGAATGGCTCCATCACAATCCTACTTGCACTTGGCATTGCTGCCCAGTGCTGGCCAGGATATGTGCGGACACTGCCGGCTGTCAGCGAGCCCTGTTGGCTGACTGTGGTGGGGAGCACCACCCAAACTTCCTGGACATACCTGGCAGGAACAAGAAGTGACTGATTTCTTTACCCAGCCTCTTCCTCTGGTCATGCCAGGTTGGGGGTAACTTCAATTTAAGCGATCTCACAAGTTACAAGCTGAGTGAACACAAGAGGAAAAAAGAGGGTAGAAACCATTTGGGCAAGAGGTAAAAACAGACCAGAGAGTGTGCATTTGCTGTGTTGGGTACCCAACAAATAATTTTTAATAATATAAGGTTTATAACATTTTGTAACATCATCCCAAGAAACAGGCCGTGTCTTCACTTGCATTAGATTGGCTGTAGCAAAAAACACAGAAATCATAATCTATGCTTAAAAAAATAAAAAAATAAAAAGCAAAGAAGGCATGGGGAAGAAACTGAAAAGGGAAGAGGGGAAATGAGAGTCATCACACCGTATCTGTCTCAGAAGAATGAAAATCCAGAAGCTGTTTTCTTTCAGGGAAAAGAACCAGGAAGGAAGTTTTCAGCAAAATAAGGACAGCGAAAGGGAGGTCAGGCTTCCCCCTGAGCAAAGAGGGAGAATTTCTTTCATGGGGTTGCAGTCTGAGTCTAACAGGAAGAGACTTAAGAGGTTACATCTGCTAGGGTTCCCCAAGAGATCACTAGGAGTTGACTTGACTGCCCTTCAGCCATCTACGGAGGGAGACGTTTCCCTCATCAGACGAGTATAACAAGGTCTACTGACTACGAGATGAAACCAGCAGGATTAAGGCACACTGGTTACAACAGGGAGTGCTTTCAGCAACCCCCCCGCATGCATGGCAGATTCTCCCATGTCAGGCTTCTAAATCAAGGCAACGTATTTGGAAAGGTAGGTTTTAACTTAATCTAAGGGTACAAATTCTTATGCAGGGTTTATTAAATTATAACCCATGGCCTTTGTTTGACAGAAATTTAAATTAGATAACTATAATATAACCATTTCTTTTGCCTTGTAATCTATAAAATTGCAGAGGAACAAAGCTTATGTTGTTGTCCTTTTGCAAAAGATGCCATAATCCTTTCACACGAAGGTTCTGAAGCATTTTATGAAACATTAATAACCCCAAATAAGTGTCTTCAAATCAGCTGGGGAAGAGTTCAGGTCTCTTGAAGCAATGTCTTCTCCTATTGATGCAATGCAGAGGCACTTAGTCTGCAGGAGTACAAATACATTTTAATATAACAACCAGGAATAGCCACTAAGGTGTTCTGTTTTATTCCAGTCTCCTGCAGTAAGTAGAAAAAAGACAAAGATTTTCAAGGACTGTAACAGAAATAATTGAGAAAAAGGGAAAGAAATTTAAAAGATTCAGCCTGGGTTTGGTAGAAAGGACATGGTTAAGAGTCAAATTCTCCTTCGTAATCCAAGAACCCAAAGGCTTGCAACAGTCAGGAGACATAACAATTTCAAAATTAATCAAGGAAATTGTTCTTCCACTGCAAAGTCCATTGCCAGTCTACGGCTGGCAGATTCTCGGGGTTCAGTGGAAGAACCATGTGATCCCTAGTTCTCCTCCAAGCCCTATGTCTATGAAGTCTCCAGCGCGTATATACACACCCTGGTCATGCAAGTCTATAAGCCTATAGGTGACACTAGCTGGTAGAACAAGGTGTGTGCATTCAATGGGTTTGTGATCTCCTCAGTCACACAGAAGTCCCAGTGGCCCTGCTTGCCCTGGCCTCCCTTTCTACAGGCCACGTCAGCCCTGTGTCACAAAGCTATCTCAGTGATCCATTCACAAAGCTTTGGCTTCAACAAAATTGCATTTTCTGTGCTTCAGGTCACACCGTTTACGTAGTGTAACACAGACTTCAGACTGATCATTACCTCAGTCAAACTACTGGGCCCAAGGGTCAGCTGCAGAGGACTCTTCCTTCAAAGTCAGATGCCATCAGCTTAATAGAGAAGAATTGCTGATCCGAGCATCCCTTCCCAGAGGGCTATGGGAACTATGAAACAGGCTTCAAACAGCAAACCAAGAGTTCTGGAAGTATAGCCAAAAATCCTGGAAGACTAAGGAACATATGGCTGTGCCAGGATGCAAACCCAGCCCTAACCTTGCAGGCAGTACCAATAGTTTCTTATGTTTCGGGCCATAAATTATCCATCAGCTGAAGGGCACTGGGAACAGCACCTCTTTGTAATGGCATTTCCATAATTACCCAGTATTAATTTCTTTGCACTTTTTTCCTAAGTCTTGGCTGCAGCCAGTAACAGGACACATACAACAGGGTGATCCAGTTTTCCCATTCATGTCTTCTGCTCTTTGCCTCTTCTGTGGCTTTAGGCTTGGAGATGGTCTGTGTCTGCCTGGGTGTTTTAAAAGAGCCTGCTGGGTGCAGATGCTACTGCAAGTGTCATTATTTTTGCAATTAGAGTCATTATTCTGCACTCAGATGCCATGCAAGAAAATGAGGTATAACTGCCAAGATAGCTGGGGGGGCTAATAGATTATAGATTATACAGTGTCAGAGATGCAAGCAGTACTCGTCTTAAATAAGATTTTAATACCTTTAAAAGCTGTGATAAATTATAAAGAAAGGTAATATAAAATGTGGGATAAAGTGTGGGCTCGTTTTACTTCAGGCTCTCTACCACATGGGGACCAAAGGAGAGGGGGAGAGGGGATGGATCGTGGTTTTTATTGCTTGGCTGCGATGTCAAAATTGGGTTGGTTTAAAATATTTATGACATGAGAGAAAGAAAATCTGTGAATTACTCAAAACTTAATGTATGTACTCTCAATGTGTTTCACATTTTCTTTAGTGGGGACAGCAGAGTGGGGAATTGAGGATAACTTGTTTACTGCCAAACAGCTCTCCTTGGTACCTAGTATTGCTATGTATTAAAAATCGCGGCTGGGGCCAAGAATGCTGGGGCTGGAATTAAAGACAAGAACACACAATAACTTTAAGTAATGGCAGAGAGATTTAAATAGCACACATCAGCAGAAAAGAATGGGGAAACCTACAGTACACTGACTTCATTGATACCCCATTTATCAGCAATTACTGACTCCATTAAAGGCAGAGTTTACAGCAGACAGAGAAACAGAGCCTAAAATATGTCCCAACAGATGGACGGAGAGTGTCAGTGATGCCGTATTTCAAAGGCATCTGCAACTTTGTTATCATTGTACATGGAGTCAGAAAGACAGCAAAAAACACTGGAGTAAGGGCCAGCAAATGATTTACTTGACCCTGCATGGGCAGAACTGACAGCAAAAACCTCATTAATTCCTCAGGTCATTCTGGAAGACATTAATTTGGTTTGGACTCGGGACGAGGGGAGATTTTCCAGACATACACCAGGAATTATGAAATCTCTATAGCCAGAGGAAAGTATGTCCAAATCACTTTCTGCATAAATCAAGCTGACTTTCTGAAGAAGGATAATATGCCTAATCAGGGGAGTTATGGAACTTCTTGTACTTATTAGACAGAAAATAAAACAGTATTTTATTTGATAATCAGCTTGTGGAGGTTTTTTTTTTTTCTTTCTTTTACTGCTGTCTTCTCTTGCCAGAGATGATTTGGAAAAAAGACTCTGGTGCATGAATAATTGCGAGTGCTGTGATATTATTTGTTTGTTCGCGTGGCGACATGTGGGTATGCACATAAAGATATATAAATAGATATACATATATAGGTAATATATGTGCATCATTTTAGTCAGCCTGCTGTATTTACACATCTTTTGGCCTTTTACCTCTATGCTGCAGAATGCCAAGTCCCATCACCTTCCCTCTCCAGTTTTAACTCTTACTTACCCTCAGCCAAAACGCATCTGGGTAAACAGGAGAGCAGAGCAGGGCTTGTCCTGGGGAGGCAGCCCTTGCGCCATTCTTCTGCTCCTGCACAGTCCTTCCTCCAGCCCAGCTCCTACTGGCATTGAGGGGACCCTTCCGTAAGCAAGGACTGATCAAAAACGGGGAGTCCAGCCTGCAGGACTTGGAGCAGAAATGTAACTTGAGGTGAGCAGGAGCCCTGCCTGAGCAGGCGAACTAGGAATGACAGGCTCAGGTCCCAGCTATGACTTCTCCAGTTTGGCCCTAAATCTCTGAGCCTAAAAAACGGTCCTGGAACAAAGCACCAACTGGATGTCCCCAGCTCGGTGGTGGGGAGCTCCAGACTGAGCTGGGGTGAGCGGGACCCTCCCCTCCCACCTGGCTGGCTGCCACGATGAGGCCACTTTGGCTCCAATAGCAGCCCCAAAAGCCCCAAAAGCCATGCAAACAGCCAGGAGCTGCAAGAAGTTGCCCCGCTAACCCCCCCACAGTACATGCTTTCCAGTGCTTATACAAAAGCCCTTGCTGCACAGGGTATCTTCCTCCATAAAAGATGCATTCATCATGTTTAGAGAAGGGTTATCTCTCCTTGGAAAGAACATGCATTAGTACTTTTTACTCATTCAACACTGGACACTCCCTATCAACAACAGCCTGCCGAAAGGGGAGAAAGAGGTGAATTAATCACAGGAAGAGACAATTTAAAGGAGTTTGGCTATAAAATGGAGTTCATTAGGAGGCCATAATGTATTTGGGACTAACAAGCTGCAATTTCCCCACCTCTGCTGTCCCAGTCAACAATAAGCAGCACTAATTGCATTGACACCATGTCGCAGGATAGCCACCTACCTTCTTTTAGCTCCTTCTATAGAGCAGTCACACAAAAAAGTTATTTCACTTACTGCAAATGCAAGTTCTCTTTCAAGATGCTTAGCTCCTTATCTCCTTGGATTGAGAGAAAACAGTATTAAGTGGTCTGTAGTTTTCACTCTGGAGCGAAGGTTGTAATAATAATCACGTTGCTTGGCTCTAAGACTGCACTTAGAGAGATCTCAAAGCACATTACAAATGTTTATGGTATAGACAAAATCTCACCATAGGCACAGAACCAAGCAAACCCCAGCTGGGAACACAGCACAAAGCACTTTTTCCCATCCTTCCTCCAGGATACGACAGTATCTATTTTTCCTGTTTTTCCTGGTTTGGCTTGTTAAAAAATATGTTACATTGGCTAATAACCTTTTCTCCTGGGCTTCAGATTTCTTTTGATTTTTGTTTCATGTTACTATTATGCCAAAAAAACCTATATAAAGCCCTCTTGAAAACACTGGTGCTATAGGGAAGTGAGTCTAAGGCAAAAGAAGTAAAACAAGGACTGGAATACTCGAGTGACCCAAGTTTGTGCAGTGCTGCACGTCTGGACTTCTTTTGATCGAGTCAGAACAAGCCAATTTTTTCCTAAGGCTAAATTACAGTTCAGTCCTTTGTTGGGCTATTAGCTGGTGACTTTAGCTCTATGCAGCACACTAAAATCTAATACAGAATAAATATTTCATTTGGGAAGCCTTTGCTGCCTATCAACTGCAAAAGTACCGCAGGAGGTAACCCGGCTGCAGGGAACCGTGTGTGTCCCATCACCTAAGCGCTTTCGCTGGAGAGGGTTGTGTTACTGCTATTACAAGGGCGAGGGAAAGGCACTGCCTGCAGATTCAGGAGTTGGGAAGCTTCAGAAGGAAGACAAGCAACCAGGAAACATATTTTTATGGGCAAGGTAAATTATGGGACCAATTTGCAGTGCACAAATTAAATTACTTTATGCTGTTGATACTATCAGTTTAAAAATAAGAATAAAAAAACCTGAGGGGTTCATTTTCACATGTGCTCCAGCTATCTCTCTAGCAACGCAAAAGAACTGAATATAAAAGTTAATTATCTGTATGACAAGCCTGCCCGGCTAGAGCAATAGAAATTGATCTTAGCATAAATGAAAATCAGACAACAGGAAGAACCCTGTTCGATCATGGTGACTCAGTGTCCAAATCCAGCAGAATACATATTTTTAAAGAAAATTACCATGTTTTAAATAACAATTTAGATTATTCAAATAATAGCAGAGGTATTTTTATGCTCCTTGCACCCTCTGTGGTGTCTTTTCTTTTTTCTTATTTTCTTTTTCTCCCTTTTCCTCCCTTTTCCCTTCCCTTCCCCAGTTCTGTCAGCATAAAGACTGAACCGTCACTAACTACTTTCAGTTTGGTTTCCAGTCAATTCCTGCTGAATTTTACTTTCAGATTCTCATGCTCAATACAATGCTAGAAAATCTAAGTTGAAAATATAGTAATAACATGTTTGCTTGTTGGTCTTGTTTTTAAATATTTCCCTGGGGATTTGTAACAAATCATAAAAATGTATTCTACTGGTCTTAAATATTGTAAAAGCTTATTTAATTTAATCAAAACTTAAATATTAAGCCAAACTTCATTGCACAATGTGTTCCTTTAATGGAAAGAGCTAATGAAAAACACACTAGGCCAAATTCACTCTATTTTCTTTACCAGGGAGATATTTGCTCCTTTATTACTAAGGATCATTTGTTTTGCTTCATTTTGCTGGGAACAGTCGGCAAATTTGTATAATCAGACTGTGTTCTGCACATATTTTTCATGGCTATTCTGAAACTGTTTTGTCCTCATTTCTACCCCTGGAATGGCTCTTTTTGAAATGTGAATCTTGGCTGGATGACTCACTGGGACACTAACTTTATCTTCATCTGTTTTACAGTAATTGGGCCTGAGTGATTTTTGTAGCTGTATCTGAGATTGTTTCCTGCTTTGAACTCAGCACTCGTACTGTCATGTGTTAATTTTAGTGATTACACAAACTAGACTCTAGCCAATAAAGTTATTGTAGTCAAAAATATGGCTCCGATCCAAATTGCTCTTACTTTATCTGCGGCTGAGTAACTGCCGCTTCACACTATGAATGGACTAAAATCAAATAAAAATACTCGCCACAGTGACCTGCCAGCAGAACAATGTGCAGTATCGCTCCTTTGACTGTGTAGTTGAGAATGTTATACAGCTACATGGTGCATAGGAAAGCTTGAAAGTCTCCTATCTCGGTTATAAAAGGACATTTATTCTGTAAGGGAGGGGAAAAAAAATAAAATGTTCAATGCTTTAGCTTTTATTCAGGTATAATCCCAGTTCAGAAAGGGCATAGAAGCATGTGCTGGAAATGAAGTGTGTGCTCAAGTCCCATTGAAGCCAGGTAGATTGTAAGCATATGCTGAAATGCTTATTTAAATTGAGCCCTTAATTATTATGTGCTATGAGATTGAACTACGTTTCATATTATTTTCATACATCTATATTTATATACGGGTGGGTGGGAGGGTGTGCAGGGATATATGTAAGCTGTTCACTAAAGAACGTTAAAAATGAAAAAAAGAATCCTCCACACCCTTCCTCCTAAAATGGCAGGTTATTTGATGTTTTTGACAAGCAAGATTTAAATGTTTGGGTGAAATGGCCATTTTTTCAATGAAAGAAAAAAAAATCAGAACTTGTTTTTACTAATCTGGTACTGCACTTCAGGTACGTTGTACGTGCACACAGGGCTGCAGGGACCCCCTCATCCTTGCAGTCACCAAATGCGTCTCATTCAAGCAGAGCGCATCTCTGCTTGCATCCAGGGGTTTTGTACTTTAATGAGTCAGTCGTCATTTTAACTTCTATCTGTCCTCAGATTCTGTCGATCATTTCCATCATTTATGGATAGCAAGTTAAAAGTTACGTGCACCTCCTGTTAGCCTACCTGGATTTTCTCCATGATAAATCTCTGTCCCATTGGTTTGCTAAGGGAAGAGCTTCCCAGAATTTGATCTGGTATCACTGGCCTGTACCCTAATGAGACGAGCTCGTGTTTCTGATATTGTGCAAATGCAGGAAGGTAATAAAATGGCCGGGGGGGGCAGGTCAATAGAAGATCTTAAATACACAGGTTAAAAAATGTTTTATAGACTGCCAAATGTAAGCTAAGGAGAAAATGAAGGCTTTGAGGAAGGATTTGATTTAGAGGGGCAAGATGTTTGGCTCCAAGCAGAGAGGAGGTGCAGGCACAAGTGAAACAGCATGGACTGTCCCAAGGAAGAGACAAAAATACAGTCCAGGAGGAGAGCAGCCCACTGGTAGGAAATGAGGGAAGGTGAAGCAGAGTCCTGAGTGGTTTTACAAGGCAGGAAAGTGGTTTTGAATTGAATTCAACAATGGATAAGAAGGTGACAGGGGATGGGAGCAATGCGATCCTATTTCTCAGAACGAGAAATAATCCAGCCATGAAAGTCTGGATCCATTAAAGTTACAAAAGATATATATTTTTTTTATCTTTTTAAAATAAAAAAAGGATTTGCAATTGCTGAGGTGTAAAGTCAGGTCTGGGTATGGACGAATTGCCGTATTGCTTGTAAGATAGTGACAGACCTGCCAGCAAGGAGACGCAGCCAGGCCAGGGAAGCTTGGGCTCATTCCTTCAGAACCTGTCAAACACAGCTGTGCATCGTGCAACTCCCGGAGGAAACCAGCCCGCTGCCTCACATCCAGAGCCAAAGCAGAGCAAGGAAACAGGGGTAAGAGAGGCACAAAAATGTAAGAAGCCTTGCAAAATCGGTGAATGGCAAAGCTGAGGCTATGCCCCAGTCTCAGGCTCTTGCTCAGTACACAGTCCACCAGGGCAGGCAGACGGTGACTGAATTTTCCCAGTGCGTCTTAGCTCCCATCTTCTTGCTGACCAAAGCGTTGTGCTGCTGCTGCCCTCCTCGCTTCTGGTTGTACTGCAAAAGTCTGCCACATCCATCCTGTGGGCAGATGGAGACAACAGCAGTGGCAGAAAATTCGTCCTGAAGCAGAAAGAGAGGACATAAATGCCCAGAGGGTAGAAGGTAATTGTACGAAGAGATATACTACCTTCCACCAGCTAGCAAATAAGAAGCCACTAACAAAGAACAAAGCAGAAAGGAGACGTTTTCTGCTTGTCTACCAACAGACCTGGAGCAAAGGCTAGGATGCCCGTAACTCCTGGGTTCTGCAACTACCCTCAGCAGATTTCTTGCTAACTTTGTCCCGATTCAGCATTAAGGGTTGCTGCCAGTTCCCATAAATGTATCTCCCATATGAGACATGGCACTCGCAGCCCAGCTCCAGCCCTGTTACACAATAAGCAAAAAAACATGTGTTGTCATAAGGTTTTATCACAGCTGGGCTCAACCAAGATGCTCAGAAAACAAACCCTCAAGCTAGTCAGTGCAATGCTGTCTCTTTTAGCATGCAGAAGGCAAACGGCTTCAGGAATGTTTTATGTTTCTGTTCCATCCCTGAAGTTTCCTGTTGTTTAGAAACCTCCTGGATACAAGGGAGATGAATTATTGATATGCCAGCCTTGGGAAGGAACAGCAAGGCAAGATTAGAAAAAGGGAAGGGACCTTTGTCTGGAGTAAACTGTATAAAAAAGCAGGACATTTGGTTCCCAAGGAGCAGTACACAATGAAGAGAAATCAGACTACCGTGGTCTGTGTAGTTTTTAAACTACTAATCATGGGTGATTCAGTGCATACCTCTGGCTGTGCCGGGCGCAGGGCTGCGTGGTGGCGTGCGGGGAGTTGGCATGCACCACCGCCCCAAATGCCCACCCTGCCGCACAGCCCCATGGTCAGGCTGATGCTGAGGACCTGGGTGCAGCTGGCACCACAGCCCTGGGCTAGGGCACCACGGGCATGCTTAGAGGCAGGGTAAGTGTGGGCAGGGACCCGAACACACAGGGTGTCTCTGCTGGTGCCCATGCTTTGCCTGCAAGGACATCAGCGGGGTTACTGTGAGTGCCATGCAGTCTCCAAAGCACCTGTGTCCATCAGCGGGGATGACAGCTTTCCAGTCATCTTCCAGCAGCGTGCCAAGCCCTCGGAGACTGCTCACCCACCCAAGGTCCCCCCTTCCAGTGGAGGTGAGAAGGACAGGACCCTCGCGTCAAGCTCATGAGGAAAACAGCTGTCCAACCATGAAAAACAAAAAATCTGGTGCAGAGTTGGTCTGGAAAAAAACCTTTTCAATTGAAAGTACCCCCCAGCTGGTGCATCCATCTGAGGCGATACCACTGTGCCCTCACCAAGGGCTCTGGGGTTAGGGCACAGGAGCTAAGGAATGAATCTGCCTTGCTAACGCCTTGCTCTGCAAGGACTCTCATTTACGGTTTGATTAGCCCCATCAACTGGGACAGAGCACTTCTGCATGATTAACGTGTGTGGCATCACACTGCTGCTATCTCCCTACTTCTCTAAAGGTCCTATATATGGCTCACCACCGGCCACTTCCCCCTCAGCTGTGCATGCTGAAGGCAGGCAGGAAAGTTGCGAAAACCCTTGCTCAGTCTTCTGTGTAATTATGTCCACACTGTTCTTAGAAAGTAAAGAGTCACGCTCTAAAACTTAACAGCATGTAAAGACACACCTGCAGCACTCACGTCTTCCCATCGCACCTTCGAAAGCCCAGCCCAGGCGCAGGGGCAGTGGCCAAAGCGTAGGAAGCAGAAAGGGGACCCACTGCAGCTGCTGCACTGCCAAGGGGTCACCTTCCCTCTGCCTTGGTCCCAGAGGGCCGAAATAAAAATTAGTCTGGCCGAGATATTTGTGGCTGATGGCTGTAGCTGGAGAATAACTGAAAGGAGCTGTTTGCCCAGAGAGAGAAGCAAAAACTTATCTTTCAGCTCACTGACAAAACCAAATGATAAGGGAGAAGCACGAGGGGGAAGAACTGCTTGAAGTGGACCTGAAATATGTGTTGGTTTGGGGTTGGGTGTTTTTTTGCAAAAATGAAATGTTGGAGGAAAAGTATTTGAGTTGAAGGCTGTGTTTTGGTTCCTTCATGAGCCTTTAATGTCATTCTCAAGCAGTTTCAATAAAACTGAAGTACATCTGAAACAAACGTTGGTTTTGAATAATGCTATTGAAAGGCTCTCTTTAAAATGTCAGCATCAAATGTTTCAATGTTTTCAGACTTGTTTTAACAACAATTCATTTCCCTTTACAGCAATTTTGTATTTATGCTAAATACACGTTCACCAGTGGACTAAAAAAAATGTGGCTGAAATTTGTTACCCTGCATTATCTACCACTACAAATTTTCACATGCAAAGAAATATTACCAAAAATAAATGTCATCCAGCAAATAATTGAGTTGATTGGATGCTGCTTATAAGGTTGGGCAGGAGGCAGAAAGTACCATGACATCCCTAAGTTCAGCAGTTGGCAAGAGTGAATGGAAACCTCCTCCTAGAGTAGGATAAAAGACGGTTTAGATTTGCATTGGCCTCCAAGTCTATGAGTAAGATAAGGAGCTCCCCTGACAACACAAAACCAGGGTAGTCAGCACAGCCAGTTAAAAAATAACATTTGTTGGTCAAGAGGTTTCAACATTTTTGTCTGAATTTTCCACTAACCATTTATTTTCCTTCTCAGTTAAAAATAAGGAGGAGCAACACAGATAATGATTTTGCCACTTCCTGAGTGACTTCATAACTCTGAGAACTGGCTCTAAGTATGTTTGTTTATATACAACAAGTACCTGCATGCATTGTGAAAGAGTCTGTAATCAAATAGCTTGTTTCTAATTTGGGGTTTTTTTTTTCCCCTATAGTGCTGATGCCCCTTGTCACCACGTGCTGGCTCATGGTACCACCTTTTGGCTGGTGGTACCATCTTTTGCCCCCATGAAAACACGTCTCCTCCGGGCTGGAGGAAGCAGCCAGCAAGGACAGCAGCCATCACAAACGCCGAACCACCCTCCAGCAACTTCATCTGTAAGTTCTCAAAGAGCCTGACCACAGGGACAAGTGTCCACACACCTGGCACCGACAAAGCGGGATGCGGCAGGATCGACAGGCGCAACATCTCTGCCGTTCAGCCTGGGGTCTGGCGCGCTCATCGCCTCCCTGGCCCTGGGGGTTGACCCTCTGTGTGTCAGCCCCCCACCAAGCCGGGGCCCCCCACCGAGCAGCGAGCAGCGGTGGTGGGTGCTCACCGGCGGCCCTGGGGAGGACCGAGTGGGACCAGCCGCTCCTCCTGATTAAGACGAATGGCGCTGAGCGGATCGGCTGGACTATCTGGGGTGTCCATCACTTACCACTCGATGAGCTGTAACCAGCTCTGGGTGAGGCTGCACAGGGGAGTTGTGGCGCTTAATTTGTTGGGCCCGTCAGGCTTGAAGACCACAGAGGAGGCAGCAGAAGCAAGGCGGAGCATACCTAGCAAATCTGTGGAGATAGCAGCTGTTAATTAACTCTCTGTGTTTATTTGGAAGGAGAGCCGTGCAGAGTCAGGGGGTTAACCCCTGCCATCCCGCACACTCGGTTTCCTGCTTCATTCCTACAAAGCGACTTTTCAGACACATTTCTAGAGCAAATGCCATCATTTCTGCATTTGCATTTAAATCCTGGCCCCCACCTTTCTGGTGAGCAGTTGGACTCTGATTCGTTTCCCTGCTCCGAGGTTTCCGTACACTCAGTGGAGATTTCCAGCCTGACCTGGCGGCACAGCAGCCCAGACAGCACAGCAGTCCTGAGATACTTTCTGAAGCAACTCTCGGCAGCAGCAGTAAACCGCAAACCATCTCAAACATGCCCAGACCAGACCAGCATGCTGTGGGGATATGCTGAGAATTAGACCCCAGAGAAATTCCAGCGCACAGATACACATGAGAGAGCAAATAGGTCCAACCGCATCTGGCATGTGGACAGCAACAGGCGAGCTTATCTCCTGCATTTTATAATGAGAAAGTGATGGGCCAGATCTCCAAAGGCATTTAGGTGCTTCGACATTTAACCTCCCACAAGGAAATTAGGTGTCTAATTATTCTTGGAGGTCTTGGCCCCAGAGCTCTGCTTTCCTGCACTGTTTATTTCTGCATTGTTTATTGCTGTCCACGAAGACAGTAGACGCCCCTTGGCCATCTAGGTAGCGTGAGTTAGTGCTGTGAGATGCTGATCCCAGTCTCTCAGCCCACCTTCACCTCAAAGCTGTCTGCATGGCCACATACACTTCTTGTTCACAGAGCCCCTTGGCACTGCTTCGTTACATTTTGGGTGCACACAGGGGTGTGGGCATAGGAGGGAAGATGATAGCTCAGCAAAGGGCTGGCTGCTGCTACAGTGGAAAGCCTTGGGCTTCAGCATGAGCTGTGTCCATGGACCAGAGCTGCAAATGTCAGAGGAGAAGTTTGAGAGACATCATGCTCACATGCCTTCTTTGCAAGGTATCTCGGGCAGTGTTGATGGCAACAGCTGTGCACAACTGGGACAGTCACTCCATAGCCACCATATTCTGGAGAGAGGCAGGAGGCAACAAATCTCCCCAGGCAGTTGGAAAAGGCATACGGACATGAGGAGATGCCAGATGGTATTTTCTACCCCTGGTTGCTTTCACTGAAGAGCCACATACGGATTTTATCCATCCCTTCACCACCCCGGAAATCATGTGCCTAGGGAAGTGCAGACATCTCCTCTGTCTCTAGATCTAACGTCACCATCCTTTCCCAGTTACAACCTGTGTAATGTCAGAACTGCTCCACTGGTTAACTATTGCTGGTTAACCTGGCTGGTAGTCTGGTGGCCTCTTGACTTGTACAAATACATCGCCATCACTCTATCTGTATGGCCACAGTGCAACGCCCTTGTGCCTCTACCACCTTTGGTTCTGGTGGGTGATGAACCTCCCAGGCCCAACATGGCTGGCACAGGAGAGAGGTTGTCCACTCAAGGTGTGATGACCACCACTCTCTTCGTTTCAGAGCCCCAGACAGGCAAAAAACACTGTCTTCTTGCAGGGGTGTGGATAAGTCCCGCGGCACCACACAGGGATTGGCCTCAAATTGTTGCCAAATTCTTCACAACTGCTTTGAACCAAGCAAAGTCTGGAGCCAACGGTGACTGTGCACCCTGTGCGGTGTGCGGGCGTTTGCGATTTCAGAGAGTTGGACTAAGGGACAGGCTTAACTGTCAAAAAGTCCAAGTATTTCCTACAGCAGAGTTTGTAGCTGAGGCCTGTTTCTGATCACGTCATCGGTCCATACAGTTGGATGCTTTCCTGCATCCAGCAGTGGCCAAGAAGTATTCATGTCTACAAAAAAAAAAAAAAAAAAAAAAAAGAAAAAGGGAAAAAAAAAAAAAGAACATTAGAGAATAAATTCGCTCCTTGTGAAATAGAGGTCAGTAGAGTTACGCCAGGGAGGAATTTGGACCAAGATACCTGGACTTTGATACATTTTAAATAGTAAAAATATTTTCAGTGGACAGGGAACTGTAAGAGGTTTATAAATGCAAAAGAGAAGAAAAAAAAATGGTGCTGCTCCCCCGCAGCCTCCTAAAAATAGCAAATTACACACCTAATAAATGTATCAGCAGCCCATGAAATTGACAGCCTGAAATTGAAGAACAGACCCGTTTTGTTTGGAGAAATAGCCTTTAAGAGTGTGGAGGTGAATTAGAAAAATAGCAACTGACATTAAGAGTGCAAGATTAATTCGACCGAGCTTTAATTGAGACAGCCTGAATGAGCCAGAAAAAGAGAAAAAGGGAGAGGATCCCAGCTCTGTCTGGCTCCATAGAAACTCCACCTACCATGTCCTTTCAGCTGGAGCTCCAGTTACAGCATTACATCACCCCAAAAACGTCCCTTTGGCTGATAATTCCCTGGGAGCCCCGCACCGGTGCTGTGCGCAGGGTTACGCATGAGGCCGCCGGGTGCAGATTCACCCTTTTGGGTTCATCGGTACGGGGACGGGCCGAGAGCCACCCTGGGACAGCCTTGAAAACCCCCTCCTCTTCGGGGGCCGGGGACCGCTGGGGCCACCGGGTGCTCTTGGGGTGATGCCCCCAGCATGCCATCCTCGCGCCCGCAGAACCACCATGGAGCCGCCCCAGCTGCAGCTTTTCCTGGTGGCTGGGGGAGCTGGGACTCGCTGGTGCTGGCGGGGCAGGGGGGGAGATGTTATTTATATTTCAGAACAGATCTGCGTACTCGACAAACCCTGAAATCCCGAAGCCTGTAAAAGCATTAAGCAGCCCATCCCGACCGTGAGCCTCGCTCGGGTTTCCTGGCTTAAACAAGAAAGTCCTTCTCGTAAGCAAGGAGTAAGCTCTCGCACAGGCAATATTTCAAAAGCCTTGCTACTACTGAGTAAATAAATGTGCGTAGCAGATACAATAAACATTTTCTTCTGTTCTGAAATCAGATCTGCAGATCCCAAATCCCCCTGTGCTGTGCAGACTGTAATTACAGGATATGTTAAATTTTCTTTATAGCCAGCCCTGATGGTTGTTAAGTGACCGCACCGCCCAGTACAGCACCCCTCTCTGGTCTGCTACCATTCGTAATGAAAACCAGATGTTTGTTTAAAGTTAATAATCAATACAGCACTCATCCCAAGTCAAGTAGGGCTAAACATTTGCTTAGAGAAGCCATGTCAGAGCCATGATAAGCAGGGGCTTGGTGCAGCACGCTGCTCGGGACCCTGCTGGGGCGTGAGATAAACCATCCGAATTCCAGAGAGCGAGTGCTGGGAGCTGATCCGAGCCTCTATGAGTAACTAAAGCAACTAAAATAAATGCAGCCCCGGCCCCATCCAGAATGACCCAGATCCCTGATGGGCACCACAGCCCGGCTCCCAGCCCGCTGCCTGCTGTGGCGAGGCCAGCGCCTTGGCTTGCACCGTCCTCTGTCTTACACGCAGCTCTGAATATAAGCAGGAGGAAGAGTAGGGTGCAGCTGAAAGCCACAGCGCTGGTAGGCGGCGAGTGCTCCCTGATCACTGTAACGGCAGCAGGAGCTGACAGAGAAGAGGGTACCCGGCATCTCTTCACAGTCGATTGAGGTCAAGGCTGAAGTTTTCTGATCTTCTTAAATCCCAGGTCAGACAGGAAGGTGGGCAGTGAGATGGAGGAACTGTTGGGGCAAACTCTACATGTGGCCCACACATCTTCTCACAGCTGGCAATAGCCAAGCCTCCGTCTCAGCAAATGGCTGATGAGGAGGAGCATTGGGAATGCTGGTGGGAACTCCAGATGGAGGTAACTCCAGCTGGAGGTAACTCCAGCTGATCTGCTCTGCCCAGATCTTTCCTAACTGGGTCAGAGCTGTCCCAGTCCAAACGTGATTTGGAAATTAATACCGGGAGAGTGATTCACTGTTGCTCCAACACTGCTCATTGTTTGCAAACGGCTGGGTGGCCAAATCCTTTGTTTCCTGTGCTGCAGGTATAACTGCTTCAAAGGAGACGGAGTTATTTTTCTCCACTGTTTGCTGTTCAGCAGTCTCCTTGTCAAATGACCTCCACCACCCAGCCCAAGAGCTGAAACAACGCGGTGTGGTTCAGCTGCCCAGCCTGCACTCTGCCCTTTCCCCCCTGCCCTCCCAACCCTTGCTCAGAGAAGCCAGACACCATCGTCTAAGCTTCACTGCAATACCCACCACACCGTATTCTGTATGGCAATACCCAAACGGATTTGAGTGGGTCCTGAGACTGAGCGTATGGCCTGATGGTGGAAAAAGAGAATTCTCTTGATTTAGCCTGTTCCTTTCTGACGCTACTTAGCAGCACATGCCGAATGCTTGCCTATAGCCTAACACGGTGGCAGAAATCACTGTTCAGCAACTCTGGTGTCAAAGAGACTGAAGTTTTAAATTCTAGGCTTTCCCTAGAAAACTAACAAGTAAAATGACAAAAAGAAATGATGGGGAAATGTATATGACTCACAGAATCATAGAAATTTTGGTTAGAAGGGACCTCTAGAGGTCATCTAGTCCGACTTCCCATTTGAAGCAGGACTATCACCAGCAGTGTTTTACTGAGGCTGTATTCCAGGGTATGACCTATGTGTTTGCTCCATCCTTTTTGCTTTCTTTTGTGCTTTTTTCCCCTGAAATTTTTGTCTGCAACAGCCTTTTCCAAAACCTTAGAATTTAGCTGCATGTAGTATCTACCCCCTTAACTCATCTTAACTCACACAATTAGGCTGAACAGTTTCCATGGAAATATTTGTGTAGAGTGGGCAATCCCTAAACTCTTTCAGGCTTTTCGATCCTAAATAAAAGGCTTTGGCCCCTTAAGCAGCATATCTACTGAACTGAGGTGCCATCCCCATTGTCTCTGTCGATAGGGTGATGCAGCACCTGAGCTGAAATCCCAGAAAGGACAAGCGGATTACAATTCCTAAGGCGCAGGGCGACCTACACCAGCTTCACTTTTTATTATGCACGTGCAGAAAGGGAGACATGGGACATCAGAAACACTCACATGACAGTTCTACTTCTGCACTGTGCTGTGTTGTTAACTTCCTTTCTTCCTCAGCACAGAAATCCCCAAGTTAAAGTACTCATTTAGAGTTACCCAGAAAAGCTGAAGATAGATTTGGATCCTGTTGAAAGCCACTGTTTTGTAACAAGCCAGAACCAGCCCTCTTGGCATAAAGAAAAACCACCCTCTCTTCCACTTAAAACAGGTTCAGTAAATGATCTGTGACCAAAAACAAAACCAAGTACTAAAAGCTGGATAAAACTGCCTATCTCACCTCCAAATTAAATGATTCTGACCTGCACATCATGCACACCAAGACATTCCTAGATCTCCACGGCTCGTGAACATATCAAAAAAGGCATTTATTAAAAACAAGTCCATTTGAAATGATACCAAGGGTGAGTTTTTATGAAGAGGGTTCATCTGCATTCCCAGGTCGTACCATGACTATGGAGCTACAGTATCCTTCTGATACACTACATTGTCTCTGTTTCCCCTCTACAACAGGACTCCAACAAAAAAAAACCCTCAAAGCATAGCTCTGGGTGATGCTACAAGGAAAGCAATGGCTCTAGAAGTGGTGCCCATGGGTCTGTGTCCTCAGGACTAGTCTGCACAGCAGACACCCTCTGCAGCAAGCTCCTGGTCTCCGTGTTGGCTCGGCAGTCCCTCCGTAGACCAGAGTTGGTCCGGAGAGGGCAAGGCTGGGACCACCGTCCCTTTCCTCCCCCCTTCTCCATTACCCAAGTTAGGTGGCCCAGCTGCTGCATGGCTCCAGCTTTCACCACATGTTGTCTACAGATGCCTAAAAGCTGGGCTTCGCGGTGCGTAATTCCCAAGCCTTGCCTCAAGCAGCCAAGTCAGCCACACCGTAACGCTTTCAAAATAGCAGTCCAGTGTCAGCCTTCGTGCTGAAAAAAACACCTTTCCTTGGGACAAAAGGCCTTCCAGTTTGGGTATTCCTGGGACCTGGATGAGCACATTGCTCCCATCGCTCTCAGGAAAAGGCACAGGATTAGGCTGGTCACCACTGCAACTGAATCCAGCAGTATATTCTCATCCAAAATCTTCTTTCCCTGGAAGAAATACTGAGCTTTTTTTTTTCTTTTTTTTCTTTTTTTTTTTTCTTTCCCCCAGCTTGGTAAGTAATCCTATTCTTTACTCTTTGCTGTCTTGGCACCTTCCAAGCAAAATCTGACACTGAAGAATAGATCCTCTTTTTTTCAAATAATAAATGGAAATACATTTTTGCTGCAGCCTTCCAATCCGCACAGGCGACACTGTCAAAATGCTCTGAACTTTTTTTGGAAGCGGCAGATGACTACAGCTGGTTAGCACAATTATAGCCGTTGTGTAATGCTTGGATCCTCTGTTGTTTCATTCATTCTATTCATCAAATTCTGCATTATGCTGTGGGGGAAGATCTGCCTGATGGTAAATTGACATTTTTTCCTATGTTGCTGTTATTTTTCATAGTTAAAGGGACACTGGCAAGTGACACATCACTTTTTTAATGTCGTTTCAAAAGTTGTTTACCCTGTAATTTACAGTATCCTCCTAGAAGCCAGAAGAATGGAGAGCTTGAGCAATTTGGCATTTCCTCACTCTTGTATATTGATTTTTTTTTTTCATTGCGGGCTGGAGGAAGGTCAGACACTTTCTACTTAGAGTGGTTCACAGTGGACTTAAGGACAGAGGCTGCCGATATTCACAGCATTCCCAGAGGTAGGTAAGTGTTATCTGAAAACTATCCTCCCCGTTTTACAGGCAGGAGGCAAGCAGCCCTTGCAGAGATGGGGCCAGAGCTGTGCTGTTTTGTACAGAAGTGCCTCTGTCCCAGACAGGGGGGCTGGGGACAAAAGAAGGACCTGCCCCAAAAAAACCTCCTCCAAAGCACCCATCCACCCCGGAGCATGAGCAAAACCTCCTCGTCTTGCCGCTGCAGTCACAGCCACCATGGTCCTGCTACCCTGGATGGGGGAACAGCCCGGCTGGCCCCAGGTGTCCTCATGGGGTGTCCCAGTCCCACCAAGAAGAGGCTGAGGAAAAAGGGGTACGAAGCTGATCTCTCCTACCCATGATTATAGCAGCCTGAATTTTAATACTTGCATACATTTATTTATTTTTTTATAGTATGCAATATCACCATGGGGTCACAACAATAAAATGGGCACTGATGCTGATACTAATTTTTGGTTCTGTAAAACCAACACTGTATTTGAGCTTCCTTGGGTTTTTTTCAAGGTAGAAGTCCAAATTGTGTTCAGTTTTCCAACAAAAACCTTTCTTCTACTGTTTTTCAGATGGACATTTTGGGGATCTTTTGCAGAATATTGATTTTTTGTGTTTCAAGGCTTTCACTGGCAAAGAGCAGGAATATATGAAAAGCAGTGACTTTCTGAAAGGATTTTGATATATAAGTGTTATAACAAAAAGAATTAAAAAGAAAATAATGGGATGGCATTAAAGGAAGAAAAAGGGAAGGAATATAGTGTACAGATGCTGTTCCTTATTTTTCTTCCTCTTTTTGGTCTTCCTATATTAAAAATAAACAAATGAACCAAAAATAAGATAGAAATGTTTGAGTTTTTGTAGCTCCCCTCTATGCAATTTTCTTTTATTGTTCCTTTTCTTTTCTTTCTTGCCATTGTTCGGTCCATAAAACTGTATACTTAAAATTCATTTGGGTAATTTAGTTAGTGAGAACAGCAGAATTTCATTAGGCTGGAACAGAAAGTGGCTTCAACGAGCGCCAGTGTTTTCACACGTCCCAGGAGGGGGTAGAAGCACAGTGTCACCCAGCATCAGCCCCTGAGCATCGGGGGGCTGAGGAGCCTGAGGTGAACCCTTAGACCTGAGATACACCTTGCTGTGTCGCGTGAAGCGGCCACCCTGCGTAGTGACGAGTAGTGGCCAGCAGCGTTCCCGGGTTCCACTGCAATAAAGATTATTTATGCACCATGACTGCTAAGTGCTACTAAACACAAAAACAAATGACACTATAGTTTCAGACCACTAAATTTGTCTCTCTGCTGTACATATCCTTCGTTTTCCCTTTGGCTGCCTTCTTGTTAGCTGTAAATTGCATAATTCATCCTCTCGGTTGTTTTATAGTTTTGTGGTGAAATTCAGATTTATCATCATTAAATATTGTTATCACTGTTTACACAGTGACGTAAACTGTCTGAAATGTGTCTCAGACTCAACGCTGACATCTAACCTCAGGAGAAGATGGGACTCTCCAGACCAACTCAGACCCAGCATACAAGCCAAGTAATTGGGATGAAATCAGAGAAAACTATTGTAATCCTGGAAGTTGGGAGGGAGGATCGTGATGTGTTCAATTCTGCTTCTAAAAGGCAAGGGGACAACGCACAGTTTGTCGAGAAATGGGCCCGTTGGGGCTTTTAATATTATCGGTTAGCAAGGATTATTTCTGTCCCTTGAAACACGAAGAAACCAAAGATACTGTAGAAGATGGTCTGTGCCCAGCATGGGGGACAAAGCCCCATTTCTCCTCTGCTTTATGTCCTTTTCTCAGTCTCCAGTAGGATTGTGAATTAGAAACCTTTCCACGATGGTTATTTCACGGCCTGGATGCTGGGGACCTGCTCTCTGTGCTCCAGGACCTGCTATACCCCTCAATTCAAGACTTGAGAAAGCCACCGGTGGGACCATGCCTTGGTAACCCCCGAAACGGAGACCACTATACCCTGCAGTGATGGGGTGCTGGCTTGGTTTGTAGGTCAGGAGGAACACACTGCTCCCCCCAAAACTAACTCCATGACCTGCTGGACCGGGGTCACCTGCAGGACGTTTCGGTTAGCCCCACTTAAGTCACATCAAGGATTAGCAGGTCTCAAGCAAAGCCACGGAGCGCTGGGCCGCCGGTCTCGCAGGGCTGTCTCTGCTTTGGCTGGTTCATAATAATGTCATCGTGGAAGATTAAGATGTTGTAGCTTGGCGAAGAGGAGCGATAGCGCAATAAATCCTTCTGTTGGGGCATTTCCTCTGGCTGGTTGTCTGTGCAGCCATTTCAGGCTGCTCTGAAATTAATTTCAACATTCTTGTAGGCACTTATCTCCCCAAAGTGAGATTTCCTGGGAATCGTCGGGGAAGGAATGAAGACAGAAGAAATACGGCTAAACCCCAGCACTTAAGACCTGAGCCCTGTCTCGTTAATATTCTTGGTGTAAATCAGAAGGAATTCCACTTTCATCGAGGGAATTATGCCAGTGATATACTGTTATTGAGAGGAGATTCAGGTGTGAGTCCTTTTAGTTTGGTTTCTTTTATTAGCTTTTACGAAAAGGAGACCCTGATCCTGTGGATAGTCATGCTCGGCTTTTGGGTATCAGAGATCTTGGGGTGGAGAGACGACAGAAGAAGCACGATCACTCGCATACTCAGACTTTACCATGTATGTAAAAGTTTCAGAATCAAGGCTTAGTCACTTCAGAGGGAAATTACAGTCACAGTCATAGTCAAATACTAACTCAAAAATACTTGGAAATTGCTTGTTCTTTGATGCAATTAACTGTAAATTGGACACCCTTTCTATTCAGGGAAGTTGGGTTTTTTTCTCACTTTCAAACAAGTTGAATTCAGTCCTGAAGCCGAACATATCTAAAAAACCCTCTCTTTATTTGCTGTATTTAGTAAGAAACAAGTGATGGGAACTGAAGGTAGGGGAGGGAATAGTGCAGGGCAACAGATACAGAACAAAATGCCATCACGGAGAAAGGCCTCTCACAGAGAATACAACCAGCTGGGTGTCTGGATGCTTTGTAAAATTTTATTGTGAAATGCACAGATGATGAACACAGCTGCAAAACATCAGGAGTGTTTATCATGATCTCCCAGAGCGTTCTGGGTGTGTTCCCCTTTGACACTATTTATGTAGGCTTAACCTAAGCTGATTTCAATGGAGACATCAAAATTGTTTCAAGGTGCATCCTATTATACACAGGATAAGCTTGTGGCTTAAGGTTTCTCTCCTCTGTCTTATGTGGTGTTTATCAGCATGCAAAGGACAACTGGATGAAGAAGTAGCTGATAGCATCTAACTAACCGGCTGCTGTTGCTGAAGCAAATAAAAGACGTTTCTGGCACTCACACAAGTATTAAAAAGGGGATTAAGCAGATTTTTTGGATGGAATTCAGGCTGAAAAATCTGTAATCCATCCTTCTGTGCCTAAACATTACAACAATCTTCAAGCAGCGGGCCCGAGTCTTCCCAGCGTTACTTATTTTACCTGAATTTGGGTCGCTCCCAGCCTTGTCCTGGTGTGATGTGAGAACAGCACGGCCAAGAATCAGTTTTGCTGTGCGGCGTGCTTCACCTGCTTGTGGTCCCAAAGGTTTCTCCGTGATCGCCTGCATCCTGTAACATACAGTCAAGCCCTAATTCAGTCAGACATATGTTCACAGACATATGTTATCACGACTGTTGCACAAGCCTGTTGTACTACAGGGGAGGAGAAAACATAACAGCCTGTTCCCAATGCCCTCAGATAGCTTGCTGTAAAATAATAACAGTAATAATTAAAACAAAAAAAAAGGTTTTCTGTGTATTTTATACTTCCTGATTTTGACAGGCAGTGAAAGCATCAAAATACTCCTAAGGAAGCTGGTTTTGCAAGTTCCGGCTGGTGGGGGGTGGAGAGAAGGGGAGCAAGAATATGACCTTCAGGGGGCAAGAATAGACCCTGACAGCTACCTGCCCAAAGAGAGCATTTACATTCCGAATTCAAGAAGTAACTTAGGAAATGTTGTTGATATAAATCACACAATTATGAAAAAGCTAAAGAGCTTTGTTATAATTAAGCTACATTTCTGGAAGATAAAAAGTAATTAAACCATAGTATTAATCTTAACGGCAACCCCCCCTTTCCCACACTAAGACCTTGTGACAGCTTTACTTAGTCTTCATTAAGCGTTTTCAAACAGTTCATTGCAAGCAGCGTCTGACATGCCTGTGAAATCCCTGTAGCGCTGTCACAGCTGCAGTGTCAGATTTTAGAAGTGAAGGAGCACTGGGAGAGACACTGTTTGTAATCACTAGCCCGGGTCTCAAAGCAATTCAGATTGAGCTGTTTACATTGTGCTTAGGAGAATTTTTTTTCTCCTCTCTGAGATTCACAAATCGCTTAACAAAAGTCACAACACCCATTTTTTTCACGTCAGGAGCTGAAATGCAGAATATGGGGAAGATTTACTAAAAATGGTTTGTTACAAAGCTAGGATTAGAAATCAGATCCTCTTAATGCAACCTCCTACCTAATCAGCAGAGACAACGGCTGCCTGGACCTAAAACAAAAATGAAGCTTCTTCCCTGCTCTTCCAGGGTTGCACAGAGAAGGAATTTTGGTTCTTCTGGTCCCGAGAATGGCCCCTTCCGAAGGAAAAAGCCACCTGCCCATCAAAACGCCTCTTTGCAGAGCAGGTGCTGGAGCCGAGCTGGGCACAGGTTCCATTGAAAAGACTGTAGGCTGCAGGTCAGCGCTCCGAGTCTCCTTGCTGCCTGCTTGCAGTGGTGCTGCTGATCACAGAGCAAGAAAAAGCTGAAGGCAGTCCCTGGTGCTGCGTCAAAACCTCTGATTACAGAGCTTGTAAAAGCTGGAGTTCAGGAGGCGCGTTTCTGTACTCTCATAATTAATATTTTATACTCCCGTTTTTGCAAAGTTGTTTTTACAAAGCCAGATCTTGGCTGGGCCCCAGCAGCTCTTATCACAAATCAAATTTTGCATTTATTTGCACTTCTGTCATTGGAAAGGAGGAGTTTTTATAAATAGTAGTACTAATGTTCATATCTGGAATTCACTTCTGGATTGAGAAACTCCTGTGCCAGCGTTCAGCCAGGAGTGAACTTTATGATCGTGTTATCAGCTCTGAAAACAGGAGGTTAAGCAACAGCCGCTGAAGTGGTAACAGATTTTTAACTCTATCAGAATCAGTTGCCCACGCCTCTCCGTACTGCTTCCCTGCAATACCAATCTCTCATATTTGAAGGCTTTCCCAATGAAAGAGAACCACCGTGTAGCGTTATTTGTAAAACAGCTCTGTCCTGAAACACGATCGTGCATGAACTCGACCTGATAATTTATGAACTCACAGCTAAGCAAGAAACAGTTCCCCTGCAGCCCAGGGAAAATGTACTGTAACATGCTAAATCTCTTTTTTTAAATGTAAAATCATATTGCCATTCAGGTTTGTGGCTTTCTTAAATGTGGTTGTGCTGGGAGAAGTGACTATAAAAATGACACACTTTTAATCAATGGATCTGCTGTCTTCTGCAGGAAATTTGAGTCAGATATGTTTCATTTACTGACAAAAATGATACCTTGTTTTTGTATTTTCTACTCTGCTAGAGCATAGAAACTATACAGCCCTGGGAAATGTAGCCAGCTCTCCTTTGGTTCACGCACCATCAACAGTACTGGTAATTAGTTTTAACCACTGAGTTTTGATTGCCTGTGCAAAGAGATTAGGTTGGCTTTCATAGCCGGGGCTGGAACTACTGAGCTACTGGCTAGAAAAACTGGGCCACTTTTTCTGCCGATAGGCAGCTCCCTCAACTGCAGCTGGAACTCTGAGCCTCCACCTCCTCCCCGCCTGCCCTCCTCGAACAGGCATCTCTGCTTGATGCTGCCCACGCCACGCAGCGCGCAGATTCGGAGCTGGCACACGTCCCTGCACGGAAGGATGAATTACACCCCAGGACCAGCGGTGCAGCCGCCCTGCCGCCACTGCCCTCCGGCTGGGTGAGAAAATGCCACGCTTGGGAGCTTGGGTACCCGACAGGGCACATGCTCCTGGCTCGTCCCAGCTGCAAAATAAAATCCGTGCCTGTGAACCACTGGGACAGCTGGTGGGTAGATCATCTAGGTGGCAAATGCTGAGGTAAAACAAGGCTCCAGCCACCAGCAACGACACAAAACGACCATCAGTCTAATTCATAATGAGCTGTGCACCAGTACGGGCATGTAGTTGGTACCAAGAGGGGTTGGATAAGCCCCCTCGAGCCATGACATCCCTCCTGCTGACTCAGCCTTGCTGCCACCTCCCTGGCTGTGAGGGTTATCCCACATCTGCCATGCATTCAGCTATTCTTAGGATTTAGCCAACAGGTAGACTGCACTACCAGTGCACTTCATCTGGTCCTGGCTCATTTTGTTTACAGTGCCAAAGCAGTTCAAAATGAAATTATCCCTTCAAACAGTTTCCAGATTACATGAGCTTCTAGCCTCAAATGAAAGCCACGCTGTCATCCCAACAATCCAGCTGTTTGTGTGCAGCACTGGAAATCAGCATGCTGAAAGCAGACAAGAAAGCCTTCAAGTCAGCCCATTCCTTACTGCGAGAGATGACGAAGCTGCAATTGCCTCACATTTTCCAGCTAAACCAAAGCAGGAAGCTCCCATCCTGGTGGCCCGAGTTACAGGAAGGGCAGTTCTGCATGAAAAATTCACATTTGTCGCAAACGAATATACCCTACACATGGTGGTTTGTGTGGAGATCACAGTGAGCTGACTCTGCAAAGCCAGTTTGTCAGTACCCCTCCTGTGAGGCCAAGAAGCGGTACCAACGCTTACCAAACAGCTTTGCCAACTATGAGAGTTGTTGCGATTTCTGTGTAAGGTGTATGTCTCTGTGGAGCCACTTTCATGGGCTGTGATCAATTGCTAAATTAAGATCCTTTACAAAACATTCAATCTGTAACTGAATTTTCCCTTTCTGGTGATTTTGTGCAGCGTTTGACATTAAACACAGCTGTCTTAGGTAGCTAACTCCACTTGTCCCTGATATTTCATGATGACAAATGGGATGTATTTCCATCACTTATCGTAAGATCAACACTGCAGCCAAGCAAGTGCTAGCTTATTTATCGTCAGTCAGGGGATGGATGGTCTTAAGTGCCTCCCTTAACAGGGATGATTCCTTAACAAAGACTCTACTCACGGACTGAAGTGTCGGTCTTCGGGTTTTGTCCATCAGTCCATCAAATTTTGTCGGTCACACTGACTGCGGTGATGTGCAAAACGAGTTTGCTCTGCCTGACCCAAAATACAGCAGTAAAACAATAACAATTCTTAACTTTTTTCCCACTGGTGGGCACTTGTTAGTGTGATTTCCCTTCCTTGATCTGAAAGTACCAAGTGTGGTTGGGTGCTCCTTCCTCCCCCTGGTTGCGTGGCATTTACACCACCAGCACGGGTCCTCCTTATTGATCCACCGTGTTTAGGGGAGGAGGTGGGCTGAGGGGGACAGTCATGGCACATGAAAACGCTGCTTGCATGAGACCAGCGGAGCTGAGGCTGCGTGCTGCTCCCCATCCAGCCCAGCGTACCAGGACTAGCTCAGAAATGGCCACGGCCTTACAGCCTCATACCACAATGTTTTGTCCGTTCTCGAGGAAGAGACTTCTCCGAAGGGCTCGTGCAGCGCTGGCCGTAACGGTGAGCAGGCACGCCGCCCTCGTGCCAGGGCAGGCTGCATTAGCGGCGCTGCCACCATCGCCCCGATAAGCCCCGACCTGGTGGTGTTTGTACTTCTCAGTCACCTTTATTTGTTTAAGAGGCCAGACAAGGCAAACACTTGTGATGCCTTGTTTATCCTGCGGCTTTCACTGGAGCATATTAAACTCATCATTACTTCATATAAGCTTGAGATAGGCATTTTCTTGCTGGCAAGTGTTGACAGTAAGTAACAGACACTCTGCCACAAGGTAACATGTTTATATACTGGTGCGAATGCCTGGTGGATTTTATTCCTGTAAAACTATCGCAGATAAAGAAGCTACTATCAGATAAGTGACTATAATAAATGGCCACAATTAGTGCTCTCCTGATGAGACTACTCGGTGGTCTCTCTGCTCTGTTTTAGACAAACCCCAGGCTCGGCTTGCTTAGTATAAATGGAGACAAGGACCATTTAAAATAACATCAGCCTCTCCTGATTTCTGGGGGCGTTTTACCAAAATACCACTGTTAACTGAATTGAAATCTCCCTCTATTTATCTTCAGAGGACATACAAATGGGAAAATCAAATCAGACATAAAATAAAGATGTCCATTTATGCACACACAGAGTCTACTTGCAGGTTTCCCTCACTTTTAAGACTTTAGGTTTGACTGTAGCTTTTGGTCCCAGCTGGCACTAGCACTCACCAGCCTTTCCTTCTGATGTCACTGGAAACAATGGTAGAAGTCAGAGATTTGGGGAGGCACCAGCATCAAGCTGCCTGCACCCCACTGGGGGTGCGTACACCCCACTGCCTGCCACCCTGGGCAGGGAGGAAGGGATGCCAAGAACCCAGTGGCCCACCACCAGCATCACATCATCCCAAGGCCCAGGTGGGAGCAGTGCCTCCCCCCTTGTTCTGGCTGTTCCTGGGAGCTTGCTGAACCAGCACAGGCACTGCAACTGAGGCAGTGCCACCGTGGTGCTAACCCAGGGGCAGCAGAGGCAGTGGTGGGTGCAGCTACCCTGAGGCCAGCATCCCCAGATGTCACAGCACTCTCCAAACTAGCTGGCTGTAACAAGGTCTTTTATAGTCTCATACCAACATACTCTTCATGACAGTCCCTCTGCTGCCTTCTCCTCACCTCATCCAGAGCCCACTCTCTCTTCTCTTCCTCAGCTGGTCTCTTCACTGCCTCTCAACCACTGAACAGAACCAGCCACAGCTGCACCTTATCTACATCAGCCAACCCGCCGCCCCTGAAGCCAGCCCACAGCTGGATATTATCAATGCTAATTAGCCCAGCTTCATTCCACTACACCTGGGGACAACTGCTGTCTGCTCGCAGCCTTGCGCCAACCTTGATAGCAGTCCAGAGGGCCTGACACGTCTTCAGATGTCTGCTTATATTCTGTATATATTTATATTCATATGGCACTTAGTGCCTCTCTGAAGTCAGTGGATCAACTCCCACCGAGAAGCATATCTCCAAATGAAATCCTTTCCATTGAACAACCAAAGTTCTCCCCAAAACACCCACCACCCATCAGATACAAGGTATCAACACACACACACACACACACACACACACACACACACAATCTTTACCAACAAGAGGACTGGAGAACAGCAACAGAAGGGACAGCACTAACCCTGGGGCTGCACAGACCCAAGCCCCAGCGCAACCCAAGCTCCAACCCAACCCAAGCTCCACATCCTCCTGGTACCCCACTGGTAAAAATAATCACTCCTGAGCCATGCTCCAGGTCTGCAGCAGTGAGAAGGGGCTGTTGTATCAGCTGCAGCCTGACCCCGTTTCTCTTCATTAGCAGCCCTTGTTTGTAAAATAAGCTCATGTTGCTTCATGAAGTGATCTTATAGTCGCTGTTTCAAAGACATCTCTCTTGACAACCAGCCAGATCTCATTATGGCCAGAGCTCAAAAACGAGAGCCTGTAACTTAAGCGCTTTTGCTGTAAAGCTCTTTAAAAGACATGTATACCCTTGCACAGTCTAGTCATTTATAGAATGGCATGTATTTACAATGGACTGCTTTTACACATAAATATGTGTGTATGTATATGTGCATACTCAAATACATATACATATGTATATATACATATGAATGTGCTGAGATTTCCGACATACTTTTACTGTCACTAAAATAATGATAATAGAGAAGCTCAAAAGGACTGGTTGTAAAACACAGGCTATAATGCTCTGGAGTTATTTTTCACCTGTAACTACACATTTTGTTTACATAGTGCCAAAATGGCACCATCCAGCATGGCTGAAGGTGTCTCCTGATCTATCTTCTACCCCGTCCTAAAATGCAGTGACTTCTTCAAACCCAGCTAGTGGAAAAAGCTCTTGCATAAAAGCACGCTTCTATTGGGGATTATAAGTCTACATGATTTAATATTTCCTTGTAATAGTTTCAGAGGAAATTGCATTGAATGGTAGAGGAACCCCTCCACATACACACTGCACCCCAGGAATTAGGTGCTTGTGTGCAGCAGGATTTATGGTGGTTCTTTGTATTCCCATTGCCAGAATATCTCATGAACTCAGAAAAGTTATGCAGGCATCAGTGTGTTTACCTTTTAATGAGCTTAAAGCTGATTTATTTCACCTCTGAAAAGCAGGATAATACTTCTTGTTAAAAACACCATGGAGTCCAGATAAAGGAAGACTGTCAAGCAGTTTAAGCCCCAAATCTGAGCTGCCTTTAACTGTTACAATTTGAGGACAGTGTTCACTTAATTCAGCTGAAAACCAAGACGTCATGTCTGCCCATCTATGCAATTTACACAGGTGAGTTCATTTAGACCTTTGTATGTATTAAGCCCCGGGGCTCCCCAGTGGCAGAGCAACTCTGCTGAGGTAACACATTGTAACCCAGCAAACGCTGCTTTAAGACACTGCAAAAAACCCCTATGGAGCCTTGCACCAGAAAGGCAACGATAATTATTTCAGCATAATTACATGGGTAAGAGCTTCCTTAGATAAAGCAGAGGTTTAGAGCAGATCAAGTCATTTCTCCCCGGTAATTTCTCATATAGATCACCATTTGTTGTTTTGCGTTTGTGAATGTGTAGTGTGTATGAGGCAGAAATCTTCTCTTGTATTAGCTATTAAAAACAATTTACAAATTTCCTTAAGTGCCCCTTGACCTGCTGAGTGTTTGCAAGCTGTTGCATTGTGCAAGTTGTGTCCGTGGCCGTTACACCAAGCCTGTTGCACTGCTTCTGGTCAGCGAAGGATACAATTAACCAGTACAGTACAAATCACAAACATGCAAATGTGGTTCCTCTGCTAGGAATTTCCAAGTCGCCCCATTTAAAATCAATGGTTTTAGTGTTCACCACAACCATGCACAGGAACTCACATGTTCAAAAAGTGAATAAATGTGAAAAATCAGTAGGAAAAATTAATTAATTTCTCCCCAGACTGATCCGGGACTGGATTGCATACCAACAGACATGGAAAGTGAATAGACCCATTTATTTCACAGCATCGATTTCAGCTGTGACAAACGAGCAACAGATACTTACATGCAACCCCAAAGCAAATTATCTATGGCACCATACCTTGTTCAGGTGCTTTCAATAGATCACTTCAAGTGAAACGATCAATTCAATTGAAATTGAAATTGAAATGTATTTTTAAAGACTGAATGCCCAGATCCACAAAGGAATGATATACTGAGGGAAGGGAAGCAGGGCTCCCTGGTAAACAGAGACACGGGGAGCAACCCATGCTAGGTGAACACTTCATACAAAATATCTGGAGGCAATCTTGGCTGTCATGTGCCTGTGTGGAGTACTGTCAAGGTCCTGAGTTCACAACAGGAGTTTCACATGTGTATAGCTCATGCTGAGCCCCCCTGTTTCCATGGAAAGAAGATGACTCCTGTGGTCAGAAGAAGACCTCACTCTTAGATGAGATCAGGGCAGAAACCAAGGTCTGCCTGGCCTGCTTATGCCCTGCATGTCTTCCTCAGCCACAAGTAAATGGTTTGACTTAACCACAGAAGTGCCTGCTATTTTCTACTCACTGTTCTACTGGCATTGTTAGTCCCCGTAGCTTCATAGGAGTGATCAGGTATACAAATCCTTTCAAATATATCTGAAATTACTTATCTGTATGGAATCAAACAGGACAGACATGCATGATGTTGGGGGGAGGAGAGGGGAAGAACTTTTCAAATAGCAGATGAAAAAGGTTAATTTTTCACATCTCCTTTCCCTGCTCTGGTCATACTACTGGTAGTAAGTATTTCTGAGTCAGCTTTCTGCAAAGCCATGTTTTAGTAAATTAAACAGCTATTAAATATAGCTCCAGAAATTAAAATAGCTATTGCATTCCTCCAAAATACCTCCTTAAATCACAGTTCAGGAAAACATCATTCACCTTAATGGAGAACCACTGTAATGAAGCAAGAAGCAACTTGGAAGCAGAAGCAGTGAAGACGGGAAGACATGGTTCAAGTTCCCCCTCATATTTTCTTAGGAAGCAAAACTATCTTTATTTAAGTAACTCACACAGTTCCAGCCAGGTCCACATAGATTTAGTCGGGACGTGGTTCAACCTCTCCTCTCTTGTCTTGCTTTTATATTAAAAGAAAAAGCCCTAGGAAAAAGTGTATTTTGCAAAGGCGCATACATGTATCTTAAGACACATAGAGAACTACGTTAATGCTGGTGGCTGGATTACTTTGTTCTTATGGGGGCTGAGAAAGGGTCCTTACACTCAGGTCTGTTTCCTAGAGTTTATTGGTCCTCACTGCAACCTACTCAAGATCGCAGCCAGTTTGAACCCTGGGCTAATTCACCATAACACACCACAACATGTAATTATATATCCCATTGTATGCATACAATGATGACACTGTTTAATAGCTTGCCATAATTTCAGGCTTTAAAAAATGGTGGCCAGTGAGGTGGAAGGGAGGCATCCTTTCCATGCACAGGCTAGGCTAACCAGGGGAGGTGAAGTGCCTGTTGCTCAGGACCAGCCTGGGTTAATCTGTTCTGTTGGCTTTGATTCTCAGCCTGCTTTTATACCAAGAAGTCTTTAAATTCAGTCAAATGTCCAGATTCCAAATGTAACTGGGTTTAAACAACAAATATGTGTCTGCAATACTTATCTGTGCCCCAGAAGCTTCTCATATTAAAAAAAAAAAAAAAAAAAAAAAAGGCACAAAGACTGGCTTTCCCAGTCTGGTCCTTGGTGGCTGATTTATTAGCTTTCCTGTTTTCATCAACATGTTCAAGTTGCTGAAACCTGTCCTGTTAAGCCTAATGTGTCTGGCGTTCATCTCCTCAGTACCATCTGCAGTAACAGGCAACAGTTCCCTGATCATCAGCTGTAATGTCTCCCCAGCAGTGTCCTCCAGTAAAACAAACAAACAAACAAACAAAACAAAACAAGCAAAAAAAAAAAAAAAAAAGAATGAGCAGGATGAGCCTGTCTTCAGTTTGGGGCAATCCCTTAATTCCCTTCTCTTAGATAATCACAGTAAATTGTTGCATCACCTGCACTTTCATTTTCTAGTGGAGGGTGAAGGAGTTTCAAGGGTCCTCTGTTTTAATGAGTTTGCAACTTGGCAAGTAACAGAGGCTTTTCCTGTTCCTGTGGGAAGTATCTGTTCTCTTTATTTCTGCAATAGTGAAATAAAGCTGTGAGCATTGGGTAAGCACTATGAAAAGTGTCCTACAGACATTTGTCCCAGTGAAGTTCTGTGTAATCAATGACATTTGCTTTCTACAGCTTCTTCTCCATTCACTTCTTCACCATTCTCGGTGGAAGTACCACTTCGCTGACAATAACATGAGTGAAAGGGGCAATTTTCATTAGTATGCCTGCAAATGAGCATCTGAAGCAAAATATAATCCATAACATTCACGCTCTAAAATTTTCTCAGAGCTTTCTTAAGAGGACCAAAACCATGACCTGGAGTTGTGTCTTCAAGAAGGACGGCTGAAGGATGCTGTGGGTGTAAAAGCAGGGCGAGTGTCTTAAACCCTACCCCCCTCATGCTCTCCTGCCTCTACCCACTTCTAAGACATCCCACGTCTGATGTGTTCACTCACTTGGTGACACTGTGTGGATGTACTGACACAAACTAGTTGTCTCCCTTGAGTTTTGCTATCTTCCAGCATCCACCACACCCTTGGAAAGGCACGGTCCAACCCATCTTCACCTTTCGTTGGCCTTGATCTTTGTTCCCATTAGTTTCGTTTGGTGGCCCCTTGGTTGTGCACAGAAATAGGTGTCTCTGTGGGTCCTTTTGCATTTCTGCAGTGAAGTGGGAGCAATAAAGTGTAGCTTCAGTCAGACTCAGATGATCTTCAGGCCTTCTAAGAGATGTTAACGACAGGGGAGGGAACGGCAGCTACAACATGTGCAGCAAGTGAGCACTGTGCATGTGCCCCACAGGTGATGAGCTCGGCTGCTAGCTGAAGAATCGCTATTAAATAAAAAAATTGCAGGCATTCAGCCTCATGCATTTCATCCTGCAAACAGAAAAGGGAACTCTCATCTCCAGAAGTATTATGTTGCAATTAGTTCTGATGCAGGTCCATTAGTAACAAACAGGCTGAGGGAAGTAATTATTGTGGTAAATTTATTGACGGAGCTGGAAAATCTCTTTGTATCACTTCTCTCATTCTCTTCACTTTTTCTTTTGTTCTGCATACACACAGTATTACCTCTGCTAGTTTAGGCTCTCTAGGCTAAGGCAAGCTACATAAGAACTGCAATGACAATCTGAAAATTAAGTAGAAAAGTTGGCAACCAAACCCACCCTCCAGAGCAGTAGCTTTAATACCTTTACCTTAAAAAAATAAAATAAAATTAGGCAAGCGTTCTGAGAAGGAAAGGTGTGAAAAATATTTAATAGGTGATTGGAGAGCTTTATTTGTGAGACATCAAGAGCTTCTCTCAGCAGAGCTTGACACTTGCTGAGATCTTAAAGGACATTATTGCATGGGGAAGAGAGGGTAGGAATTCAGCTTAGCCAAATTTGAAAGGGAACATCAGTATTGTTTACACCCATTTCTGACTTCATCGGCATGAAAGCTACCTGCTAAGATGTGGTTAGATTTCCTTAGAGTCACTTGTAGTAAATATGAGTCTAAATGCCTGTAAGCGATGTGCCTCGGCACATAGCTGGGAGTGTGCGTTACAGCAGAGCTTTTGGCCATACAGAAAAAGTGACAAAAGGCAAGACAAGAGAGTTATGACCGAGGTGGAGAGTTCCTGAGCATTAATAATACAGGAGTAGACTGAAATTAGATAGGTAGAAAACTGCTTTACAAAATCAAAAAGATTGATTTGGGATGGGAGCATTTTGCACAGAGAGCTGGGGGCCTCTAGTAAACTGTCTGAAACTGGATAGCTGAACTCGGGCTGCAGCATTTGTGGATAAAGTTGGTGACGACGAGTTTTGTAACAGGATTCGGAGTGATTTGGATTTTTGAGCACTTTGAGATCTGATGAAAAGCACAAGAAGGAAGCCAAGCCTATAATTATTGTTATTATTATTATTAAAAGCAATATTACAACACCAATATTGTTATGAGTGAATCAGCAGATGGCAAATGCCTTTCAGTGAAGGCAAAGGCAAAATAACGTGTCTGGTAGCAAGGAGTGAAGCTAATGATTATGTGCTAAATGAAACAGCCATTCAGCATGCTGATCAGGAAAAAACATTTGGGAGTCATTGTGGAAAAAACATGGAAATCATTAGCCCGGTTCAGAATAGCAGGAAAGGTAAAAGCAAAGGAGGTTGTGTTGTTCCTGCACGATGCTCTAGTTGGTGCCTTATTTCTGAGTTCTCGTTTTTGTTGTAGTGTCTACATCCACACTGACCACCAAAAGGGAGGGTCTCATCCAGCTAGGCAAAGTGTCCCTGTACCCAAGAGGACAGTCCCTGGTCCAAAGCATTTAGGTAGAAATCTCCAAAATGCCAGAGGAGGCATTCACAGGGGTCCCCCACTGTCCCCATCGAGTGCAGAGGGCTCCCTTGGCCAGCCAAAGCTGGAGCTGCTGAGCCACTCTGACACCAGCCATATGGGAAAGGTAAACCAGCCAAAGCAGCCAGCAGGACCAGGGGGAGGTCACAGCTCAGCACCTCCAGGCTCCCTCTGCCTATGGCACAAGACCACGTCCTCCAGTGTCACACAACCCCAGCCAAGAGGTTGAGGTCAACATCTCCAGGACCTGAGTTTGCACCCACCAGGAGCCACATGGACCCACTTGGCTGGGAGAGATGCTTCAGTTCTCCCAAAAGAGGTGGGTGAAGCTCCTCCATGAGAGCATCCTCAGAGGAAAGCAGGATGTGGGGCTGAAGCCAGAAAGGAAAGAAGTAACAGGGAATCCAAAAGTTAATTTTAACCATGTGACAAGGATTAACTGCACAGCATTCAAAGGGTACAAACCAGGGCTTCATTTGTTATGGTATGACACAAATACTCCAGCCCTCGCTGCCCACAGCTTCCCCCACTTCAGCAGCATTTTCTAACAAGCCTTTCTGGCTGTCAGGGCTAGACCCAAACCATTAGCGCAGAGGTAGATGGCTTTTGTTTGCTTTTCGCCTGATCCTTTTTTTTTTTTTTCCCCAAAGTGGGCTCTACTGCTAAAGAGTAAGAGTGCTTTGCTCCTTTTAAAACAGAAAGGTCTGAGTCCAGTCATCTTTTAGTGACTCCTTTGCAGCCAGTTAGCCCACAAAAATAAGCAAACCGAGGAAAGGAGTCAGAGCCTAAGCCCTTTATGGGAGATTGATTGTAAAGCTGGTGGCAACATGACAAGCTGATTTGTGGTGGCTTCTCGTAGCTTGTTTGAACTGTAAACCCCAGTCACATTTATTTATTGTATCAATACAGGTTTGTCACAACCAGCCTGAACGTAAAGGCTGGTATCTCATGCCCTGACCAAGAAATGCCCAGCACAGGGAGAGCACAGGTATGTGTTTGTGCATGGCTGTGTGTGCGTACACGCGTGTGAGACCCCCGTGCATCCCCTTTCCAAGCCCCAGCAAACCTCTCCTCTCCCTCAGTGCCAGCCGCATCAGGAGCTCGGCTGGCTGCCACGCTTGGTGACACCACAGCTTTCCATGACGGCACTGACCCGGGGCTCCACGGCTCCTTTGCGGAGACTTAGACCCCTTTGCGGGCCTTAATTCCCTTCACTGTCATCTTTTCCAGTGATAGCTGGAGCAGCTGTTTCTTCTTCCTCCATAGCACGTGGATTGCCAGAAAGCCTGAGGGGCCCACCAGCTAATTTCCATACTTGGATCTAGGTTTGTATCTGCATCATATTTTCTTGAAACAGTAGTCACAGAGCGAGTCCCTCTACCTTCTACACAAACATGATTTAATGTCTTCCTCAGGAGCAGTGAGCTCATCTGCTAGAACATGAAATCATAAGAAGGATTGGCTCTTCTCTTATTAATGTAATCACTTTAGACTGGTTGATATGTCCTGTATACAGCTTACGGTGTAGAGTTTTATAGCATATTACTGCACTTCCCTATAAGTCTAAAATGATCATAAAACATAATCACTTTCTGAAGAAAAATATATTAATGCTGCTGAAACTAGGACACAAAGTGATTTTCATAGCAACGGATAAATAAAGGCCTTGGCAGAAATCCTATTCTTTTGCACAGAAAAATGCAGATAAAAGGGAAAGCGTTCTACCCTCCCTCCACCTCTTCCTCATCTTTTACTCTTTCCCTTTTCCTTCAAAGTACCCCATCAACCATGAGCAGAACCATGATATTAATAGAGCTAAAAGGGCTGCAAAATTCTTGCTTGGCCCAGCAACTCTTGCTGTTACCGATGTCCTGCAGATCCATGGGAAAAACTTCCTGACTCCAGCAGCAGTCTTGGAAATGTTTTTGCCATTTTTTTTTTAGAAACATCAGCCGGTGAAGAAAATCAGTAACACTGGGAAGCAAGACCATGCCGTGCTTACCAAAACTGTCTTCTCTCCAAGTAAGCAGCCTTGAGGCAGACTCTGGTGCTGAGTAAAGCTTGTCTAGACACAAAATTAGATCAGGTTGAAAAGACGACTGCATTTCTGCTCTCTTCTGTTTATACGGCTCATATCAACACAGTATTTTAGTATGTGATGTCTATTTATGTATTTAACAGTTGTTAAACAGCTGTGTAAAGCACTGTCTGGATATTTTTATTTTAGTTCAGAAGTGAGTCAAAATACAGTTACATGTTTAGTATGCTTTAGGACTACCAGGGCTTTCAACTGCAAAAGGCAAAGGCCAAAACTGTTTGTGGAGAAGTTGTGATGCCCCATCCCTGAAGGTGTCTAAGGCCAGGCTGGACGGGGCTTTGAGCAGCATGGTCTAGCTGAAGGTGTCCTTGCCCATGGCAGGGGGGGTGGGACTAGATGATAAAGAGTTAAGGTCCCTTTCAACCCAAATCATTCTGTGATTCTAAGGTACTTAGGTAGACCTACCTTGCTGATAGCAGTGAGGTCCTCCCTCCATCTGAATAATACGTCCTACATGAAGTCCTTCACAGTAGGACAGGATTATAAACACTTGCAGGGTAATTTCCAGCAAGGCTACAGTAGAAACAAATTTGCCAGAGCTGAAAAAATGAATCTGTCATCACCAGATCAGTGTTTGCAAGTAAAAGTGTTCAAGTTTAGCTTATGAAATTGTTTGCCTTGGCTTCGAGTCTGTCACTTTTAACGGATATTTTGTATTTCAGAGGCACTGAAGTGAAGGAGAGCATTCTTCCATCAAGATTTCAACAACCCCTGGCTTTGGAAAGATCTCAGACAGCCCATCTTTCCTTTTTTTCCCTGTGCACATGTTAAAAATGGCATGATCTCTGTTATTTCAACAGGTGGCTTTTCACTGTAACATGCTGCGCGAGCCTTTGTTGTGGTCTTGCAGCAAGGCACCTCCACCAGCAGAGTAAGCTTGGCCCTCGTATATTAACCCTGACAGTGCAATCCGAAAGCCAAAGTTTTGAAAAAATGATACCAGGCAAATGGATCCATGCTGGAAACAAAAAATAAATATAGCAGCTGAAAGCTGGATTTGTTTCACATGCCTGAGTGAGAACAAACTGAATCTGTCAGTCAGCAAAGGGGAATTACAAGGAACTGTCTCTCAGGAATGCTGCACTCCACCATGGATGGGGATGTTTTATCTCAGTCAAGCACGGGATACCTATGCATTTTCATGTCATGTTCCCAGGTAGCAAGAGAAAATTATATCAATCGTGAGATTCAAACTAAAAAGTATGTACCACTTGATCATCACAAACTCTCTCAGCTAACATCATCTTATCAAGGATTACAAGGATGAGGTCATTACCTCAGATGAACCTTCTCCGATATCCTCTTAGGCACTTCGGACCAATCTCAGATTTCAAGGGACAAAATAAATCTGAAAGAGAAAAAAAAATCGTTTCCAGAAATACTTGTTTACAGAAGTTGCCTCCTGCCTTTCAGCAAGGCTGTTCTGGAGGGGAACTGGTCAGCCTTCTACCAGAAGTGGTCTCTGATTCACATTTGGCAGCTTTGGCCACCAAACTATTACGAACCAGTTCTTGCACACAACTAGTTAGTACCAAGGCAAAAGCTTTCACTGCACTACAGACAAGCTTAGGAAAGCCAAAGCTGAAAATAATTCAGCATTCCAGTGCAACAGCAGATTAAATAATTGCTCAAGAAAATGCGTGCAAGGCCCACTATGGTATCACAAGGAATATTTTAGGAAACCACTTCAAAAAAAGGACAACTATAGATGAAATATACCCACTTAGCATTTCTTTCCTACAGGGAGGAGCCTGGGCTCTCATTTGAGTGATTTTTCTGATTACTGTTCCACACTAGCCTTTTTAAACAATCTCGTTCAAGAAACCTTACCTGCTGTGCTTTGTGTAAATTGCCTTTAAAATACTTTATCATGCCCCCCCCCAAAAAAAGAAAAAAAGTTAATATTAATGAAACAAACACCGTCTGCTTTCCCCCAGCAGGTTAGTGCCATCACTTTTCCCTTTTGCCTTGTTTCTTCTTTTGCCTCATTCATGGTTATACAGTGTTGTGAAACATTTATACAGTGTATGCTTCATTTTATATGGTGTATTCTTCAACATTTATAAAAAGTGAAGGATGGAAGAAAAAAGTGCTCCATGTTTCTCAGGATGGGTCTTGATGTGCCCAGTTTAAATGACAGAAACCTCATGAGGTTGCACTGTTACCCAAGCCAATTCCTATTCTACCACGTCGTGTTGTAACCCATCACCAGTCCTAGACTAAAGTGACAGGCTAGGATTTGTGGCCCTACTGAAATTTGGCCCAGGAGGGACAGTGAGGGCTGGGTCTGGAGCAGTCCGTGGGGTACTTACTGAAGAAGAGACCGACAGGGTTCAAGGCTTCAGCGGTGCATCTGCCCCTGGCACAAGGACGACCCAGCTCACACTTACCCCACCACTTGTAGGACTGGACAGCCACCAGTTCCCACCCATGCCCTGCGGGTTCCTGTGCAGCAGAGGGTCCTCTGACCCGCATCTGCATGAACATCAGCCAGGGGAAACCCTAAAATAGCACCCTGCAAATCTGAACGGGACAGGGGAGGGAGAGAGTCTGATTACCTTCAAGGCAAATGGCCTTTCAATATCAAATTCCCAACCTCGCAGCAGCAGGAGCCTGACGATCTCTGGGGTTCAATGTGACACCAAAGGGGGTGGGGAACAAGTCACTAAATGGTGCGTAGTGACCTAGTACCACTGCCAGTGGGTGGACAGGCTGGAGAGCTGCTTCTTCTGAACAGCGAGGCTGTGGGCTAGCTCCGGGGCTCATCCGTGCAAGCACGGAGCACTCCAGCGATGGGGGCTAGCCTAGGAGCTCATGCTTTTCGGAAACACACTAAATAAACAAGCGGACCAGGGATTGGTAACCACTGCTCCTGTAGGAAATCTATGCAATGAAAAAGTCATCAGCCCTGCCTTTTTTTATCCATTCCTCTCATTCCACAGATTGAATTTCTTTCCATGCCATGCTTTCCCACCCCTCAGCCCCCCCCCCCAAACATTGGTTCCCTTCAGAGCTGCAATATTGGCCACCAGCAAGAAAGAAAAAGGTGATAAAAGATGATACACCACTCTCATTATTCCATAGTTTTCTCTTGATAGATTTAGAAAGGTCCCGAATGCAAAGAGAAATTAAATCAGCAGGTAGGAAGACAGATGCAAAGTGAAATTCAAGATGCTGGAAAGCTGCTTTTCTCCAGAGGTCCTACTCTTCCCTCCGTCCGGAAGACAGGAAAGAGCAGACTGTTCATGACAGAGGAGAGAAAACTTCTGGGGGTCTTTAGGGGGAACTCAATCAAAGAAATTATTTTCCCACAGACCAGAGCTGAGCAAACCTTAATGGCTTTTTCCTGATTGAAGAATAAACCAACTGTTAATTTATGACCTGAAGTGTATATAACAACACTCCAAATGTTTTCCAGTTCTGCAAGTAGTGATGCTCGCGTCCTTTTTTTGGGTTTTATTCTTGCCAGCTAATTTAGCTAACAGGCTAAATATTCCTCACAAAGCTGTGGCTTCAAAAAAAAGAATGCTTAATTAAAAAAAAAGGCCAGCCATGTGTTTCTAGCATAATATTATACGGGTACGCATAGAGATCCACATGTATTAGAGATAAAGTTAAGTGTAAGCACATGGCGGGCTGGCGGGGAGGGCGTTTGCGTGGGGAAACCAAGGTCCCATGTGCAGGTTATTAGGGGGGGGCAGGAATCCTGTACGGTGGGAGCAGAGGCAGCGTGGAGGGGGTGCAGGGGGGGGCCGGGGGGGTCAGCACACACTGTCGCTGCCGGGACATCCTGTTAACTGGACCTCTGTGGAATTGATAAATAGCTCTGGATCACTTTGTTTATTTAAATGGAAGCCCAAGTTTTAACAGCAATAAAAGGCAGGCTAAATAATTCTCCGGGCTGGCTATCAAGACGAGTATGATCTCTGAAATATACGGACTGCACTGAAGAAACTGAACCCCACCGCCCTTTTGTTTGTATGCACACACTGCTTGGGCAGCCAGTATAAATTGTAAAATAAGATGACAATATTAGCATCTTCCCTTGGCTTCCCCTCGCTGGAAGCAAACTGCAGAAGGAACACTACTCAGGCGTTTCCTTTATGCTTATAAGTTAATCGAGAAACATCAGGGAATGGAACGGTTTTATAGCTTTGCAGTAAAATGCGCTACAACGCGCAGACACCGAGTGGTTTTACAGTTACCTTTCCAAAGTGTGGCAAACTGAAGAACAAGGAGAAAATAAGCCCAACCAATGCTTGCCCCTTGCTCTGGGAGGCTGGCAAGGAGGTTGCAGGAGAAAATAATGTGTTTGTGATTTCCGAGCCGGCCGCCTACGGACAGAAATAACAACAGTAATGAAGCCTCGGAACATCTTGAGCAGTTTACGTGAGGATTGTGCTCAGAGTATTAAGCTCCACCACAAAAATTACACGATCGCTGTTGTTTCAAAGGCAGGGCTAGATCCTGCCACGGGTGGGGGGGGGTTCTCCCTGATGCCTTTGGCAGCCCCGTCCCCTGTCCCCAGCCCATGTCCTGCTTAAGCCGGTTCCCCCAGAGAGCTCCCTGCCCTTGGCTGGGGGGGGGTGGGGGGGTGTAGTGATGGGTAGGCCCGGGGGAGACTGAAGCCCCCCGGGGCAGAGCCCGGCTGCTTGGTGCTGGACCCCCTGTAGCATCCCTCTTCCAGGCTGAAACTTTAGCACCTCTTACACCGCTCTAAAGAAGGCAGTCGGAATTAAAAGAACCCCCCAAATAAACCCGCCCCTCCTCTCACACCTTCGCCAGCCAGGCCTGTGGAACGGGGGAAAGGGGGGAAAACCTCCCACCATCACCCACTTAATAACGCGAGTGGACCCCCCCGCACCCTCCCCTCCAGGTACTGCCGGGCAATAACACTGCCAAGGACCCCCCCCTTCAAACGCTAGTGTGAAATGGCCTCCTGCCCAGCATCCCTGCCCAGCATCCCTGCCCGGCATCCCTGCCCGGCATCCCTGCCCGGCATCCCTGCCGCTGCTCCCCAGCGCTCCATGCTTTAGGTTTGGGAGCCGTTCCCGCACCGATGCCTTTATCAAGAGAGAAGAGAGAGGCATCGGAAGGGAGCCCGGAGGGTGGCCGGGCACCCTGTGGGTTTGCAGCCCCGGCTCCCCTCGGCAAACACCGCTGGTGCGTTTTGCTCTTCATCTGCCTTTCACCCGCTCCAACGTTTATAGCTAAACAAGTTCACAGTTTACACACAGTAAAACGCCGATATTACGCTTAATGCTTGCGCAGAAAAGGCTGTTCGCAGGGATCCTCATAAAAGCCCCTTTATTTAGTTTCGAGCATTTTCTGGTAATCAATAAAAGTTGGCTGTTATCTCCCGGCGCATTTAGCGGGGAAGTTTATTGCTTGCCGGGCGGCTTAAGGGCGAGACGGGAGTGCACCATACAAGGAAGGGACTCCCGAGTCCCTGCATCCGAGCCCCGGGTTCATAAAATATAACCATCCATTACGCTGCCGATATCTGGAGCCAGCAAATATATACAGACTATAAATTGTCGCCGGCGGGGTGCGGGCCGGCCGCGGGCGCGGGGGCTCTGCCCGCCCGCATTCCTGCCCGCGCCGGGGGGGGCGCCGGGGGGGTCCCCGGCCCATCCATCACCGCCGTTATGACTCTGCGATGCAGCAAATGGGTTGTGTAAAGAGGCAGCGTTTGACAAGGTGGCATGGTTATCCTGTCCAAATGATGCATAATATTAGTATTAGGGCTTAGATCATCGCATGCTTTTAAAATCATCACCGCTAACTGGGGGTAGGGCGGGGGGGGGAGGGGGGGGTCGGGGCTGGGGCTGCAGGGGGCAAAAGTTTCCATGTAGATAATGATTATAGATGATGGGATTCATGAGGAGGGGTGCTCGCACAAATAAACACGTCTACTGTAGCCGGCGAGAGGGGCCCGATCCGGCCGGGGCCTCCCTCCCTGCCCAGGGCGGGTTGCGGGAGCGAGGGGCGGGGGGGCCGAGGCACCCCGCAGCCCGGGGAAAGCCATCGGGGCTGTACCCCTCCCACCCCCCGGAGGCGTCCCCAAGGGCTTGCTTGAGAAGAAAGCAGAGACCCTCCAGCCCGCACCCGCCGACGGCTAACCGGCCACGGCTGCGCTGACAGACACCAGCGGGTGGGGGGCGGGAAGGGGGTCTCCAGGGCGGGGGAAGGGGCCACTCGGGCCAAACCGTCCGCACCGGGATCTGCCCCTGGAAACACAGTGTGGCGAGCGAAAATTTCGGGGAGACGGGCCGGCGCCGTGCAGCATCCCATCCTCCTCCTTCCCGCTTTCCGAGGCTGGGGCCAGGCACGGGCTGGAGGCTCGGGAGTCCCGGCGCGGCTGGGGGTCTGTCCCGCTCCCGCACGGGTCAGCGCCCTCCGCAGCCCGGCGTGGCTCGGGCAGGGCCGGGCGGGCCCCTCCGCCTGCAGCAGCCCGCCCGCCGAAGGGCTAAGGGAGAGAGTGCCTGAGGCGAGGGGAGAGGGAAGGGGGAAAGGGGGAGCCCCGGCTGCAGCCTTCCCGGTAACCCCGCCGCCGCTTCCCCGGCCGGGGCACCGCGCAGCGCCCGCTGCCCGCGAGTCGCCGTGGCAGGCGGCGTTTTTCCAGGGAAAACGGCTTTGGGCTGCCGCTCGGGCCAGCAAACGGGAAAGGAGGCGCGGGGGGGTGGGTGGAGAAAGTGCCTCCGGCTTTGGCATCTGCGCTGCCGCCTCGCCCGGGGCCGGTGCCGGGGCACGGCTGGCGGAGCTGGGCAGCAGAGCCCGGGGACAGCGGTGCCGCGAGGAGGGTTAAATCCCCGCTTGTCGTGATTTATCAGCCGTCTCTGACCCCTGAATAGTTGACTTACATGGTTGGTGACACATTACCCAGGAAATGGGGCTGGCGTGATTTGTGGAGTGTCTGTGCCCCCCCTCCCCCCCCCCAACCCCCTCCCCCCCCCCAACCCCCTCCCCTCCCCAACCACCTCCCCTCTTTTCTGCTGCTGGGCGCAGGAAACCTCCTGCCTCTCCGTCCCGCCCAGCATCCCCGTCCCCTCCATCACCCCCATCCCCGCATGCAGGCAGCCGGGGTAACCCCCACGGGCCCGGCCCGGCCGACGGGGTGGTCCCGGGCAGCCTCCTCCTCTAGGCGCTGGTCATCGCAGTGGAGGGGGGGGGAACAGGCGATGGCAACGAAGGCCGGGAGAGATGGCCTGGGATCAGGCATAGCTGGAGGGGTGTGATGGCTGCAAACCTTTGATTTGGGGTTTGCCTGGAGAACAGGGGTGGAGGAGGGTGGCCTGGGTTTTTTAAGGCAAGCAGAAATTTGATTATAGCGTACGGCAGAGGTCTGTGATTTGCGGTGAGCGGATTTCATTAACTACGGCCGTTTGAGTCTCGGAAAACCCGGTCAGGCCCGCGGGGCCAGGGACGAAGCTGACCCCGAGGGCGGCTGGCGAAAGGGGCTCGGCCGCGGCGCCGGTTCTCCGGGCCGGGGAGACCCGCGACGGCTGCGGGGCTGGCACAGCCGCGGGCACTGCCCTGCGGGTCCCTCGCCTCGGCCTCCCGCAGCCCCCAGGGCATAGCCCGGGTGGAAGGGAGGGCGGGGGGCGGCCGCTTTCCCCGCTGCCCCGGCGGGCAGGGGCAGCCCCGGCCCCTGCGCTGGCTTTCTGCAGGGAGGCCGTGGGGCGCAGGGAGCCTTTCGCCCCACCTCCACCCGTGTCACCTGCTGCAGCCTTCACCGAGGCGAGAGGAGGGTGTGTTAGCTTGCCCTACCTCGAGGTTTAGCTACGGCGGTCCCATTTTTGATGATGATGATGGTGGTGGTGGTGTGGTGAAGGAGGCAGCAGCGGGCGGGGGGTGTCCGGAGCGGCAGCGCAGCCCGCCCCTTCGGGGGCTTTCGGGCTGTCCGCCGGCGCAGGAGTGGTATCGGGTCTAATTGCCGTCAACGAATGTCACCGGCAGAAGGAAAAACAAAAGCTGCCTCCAAAGATCCCGGAGCAGAATTTGGCAAGGCTCCTAAAGACACCAATTAGCAAAGGCTAAACCCATTAATGAAGTGGCGGCTCTCTGGTTTCAGCCAGGTGGTGCAGATCAGAGCGCCTGTATCTGCAGCAGAGCTCCGCTTCCCTCCAGCCAGGACCTCACAGCAAACCTCCACATCAATAATACGCTTAATGGATCTCATTAGGGCTGGGGCCGCTGGTCCCGGCCTGGGAGCAGGGGGGCTGAGCGGAGCAGGGGGGCAGCACTCCCCCCGCGGAGCGACGGGCTGCCTTCCCCGGGGGGCGACGGCCGGGCGGGGCGGGTACCCCCCGCAGGTACCTGGCTCTCCCCCTACCTGTCCGAGCCCGTGGGTTCGAGCAAAACCCATTTTCAGCCGCCTCTTTCGAATCAAGAAGACCTTGCCGTCGCCTCGCCGGGCTCACACACCACCACCACCACCACCACCGCCCCTTTCCCCTTGATCCGAGCACTCCCGGCCCGCCAAGCCCCGAGCATCCCCGGGAGGTCGGGCAGCGGGAGGTGGCGGGGGGGGAAAGGGGGGTGGTTGAGGGGGGAACGCCTTGCCGCGAGCACAGCAGCCCCCGCCGCGGCTGTGCAAGGGGAGGGAAGGGGCTCTGCACATCGATTTAGGAAGAGCAGCGTCCAGACCTCACCTCTGTAAAAGGGGAGAAGGGAAGAAATATTTCCGCTTCTGCTAGGGGAAAACAAAAAACAGGGAAAAAAAAGGGAAAAAAAAAGAGAAAAAAGGAGGAAGGAAGGAAAGCTGGGGTAGGGTAAGCTCGGCCGAGGTGAGCTAGAATATTTAGCTAATGGAGGTGGACGATGAAAGGAGACTTCATATTTCTCTCCGAGGAGTCTCTCCAGGTCCGCAGCCGAGAATACACACAGCAAACGTTGTGCTTGAATTATAGCTGAGGGTTTGCTTTATTTGAATTCACTAGTGTTTATTTAAGAAAGTGAATAAAGGTTTTGTGTAAACAGCCATTATTTCTGATGAGCGCTCAACAGCAATAAGAAGGGGGTGGTTTTTTTAGTCGAGATTGTGGCAAAAGTTGACATTTCGGAGATTGCAGTTTGTCTTGCCGACGCCAGGCAGTCCCGAGGCATGAGCTGCAGGGAAAGCTGTGTGTGCCTGTGAGTGTGAAACGGCGATGCCGAGCGAGCCGGGGTCTGAAAACAATTATTTTTTAAGACATCAGCTTAAGCCCGACATTAAAATAAAATAAAAATATTTTCCTAAGGAGCGGGGCCGGTCTCGCTCAGCTAACGAGGGAGGCGAACTCAGGTTTCGCTGCCGCCGGCCCCGCGCCCGCGGGCTCTGCGGGGGGGGCAGCGCCGACCCGGGGGGCTGCGGCGGACACCCACCCCCCCCGGGCGGGGCAGCGGTGGACCCCAAGGCGAGCTCCTCGCCTGGCCCTTTTCGTACCGTAAATCACTCGCTTGAAGCATTCCGTCTGTTTTGGTTTATTATTGTTATTTCTCTCGTCTTCTTCTAACGCGGCTGTTATTTCCCAGATTGACTCGAGTCTCTTTGGAGATGGGAGGTTTTTGGTAAGAAAACGGGCGAGAAGGAAAGGATCTCGTTGGACTTAATACAGCGCCCGGGGAAGGTGGTGATTATTGGTAAGGTGCTCCCCGGGAAAGAGCTCAGCAGGAGCTGGCTCTGAGCAGCCCGGCTGCGCACCTCTGCGGGTGTGGATGCTCGTAGACGGGGCTGGGATGCCGGAGGGGCACGGAGAGGCCTCCCGCTTCGTTATTAATCCGATTTCCCACACATGCCACGCAGGGAGGAGGCAGGGAAACCTCCGCTCGGCAATGCGTATCGTTCCCGTGTCTTGATCTCCCGTACAAGCTCTCATCTGAAATAAGCCCGAAAAATCTCTGCCGGGCACCGGGGAGGGGAAGCGTGTGCTGAAGAGCCTGTCCTGGCCGCGGGGACGGGCGGCAGCGCGGGGGAAGCCCCCCAGGCCCCTCCGAGGGGACCCCGGCCCCGGCCAGGCGGGGGGAGCCGCGCCAGCACAGACCCGTTGCGGGTTGGGTGTAGCCCATGGGATTTGGGTTCGGCTGGCACAGGTCTGAACAGAGTCACAACGGATTTAGGGGGGGTAAAGAGACCGCCCGAAAAGCTGCGACCCCCAGTTGAAAGATCGTCGAGGAACCGGATCGGCGGGGGAACCGCGGGCTCGGGCATTTCGCCTTCAGAAATAACCAGCATCAAAATCCTTCCGTGTTACCAGCGATAATAAAGCAAACAAAAAAGGGGTACCCCCCGAATTTTTTTTGGACCTGTCTGGGGGGGGTGGTGGTGCATTGAGCTACGGACAGGTCGACTTCGCCGACGACCGGCGGCCGGGCTGCCTGCAATCACGACACTATCCAGACTTTTCTCCGCAGAAACGGAGCAGCAACTGCAGCCTCGCAGGACCGGGCAAACTCCCTTCCCTGGCGCGACGGGCACAAATCCCTCCACCCGTTCATCTTTCACTAAACTCGTTTTCGTGGGTTTGCTCTACCTGCCCGAAGAAGTGCACAACGGGAGCAATGGGTGGAGAGAGATTATTTTTTCCCTATCGGTGGGAGAAAGGAAAAAAAAATTCCCTCCCGGCCCTGCCGCTTGGCCAGAGCAGCAGCCCGAGGTGCGCGGAGCACCAAAGTCGGGGGGCGGGGGCAGGGGTGCGGGGGTGGGGCGGGGGTGCACGGAGGCAAATTCAGGGGCAGAGCGAAGGAAATTTACTCCAGCCTTTCATTCGGATCTGAGCATCTTTCTTGGTAGCCTGAGTCCCAACAATGTTTTTTTCCCCATTTCACCGCGTTATCTTAAAAAGGTGCCATAAAGGCGCTGTTTCTGCTTTCTCCCCGATCCGGGGGCCAGGCGGGCATTGCTCTCCCGTTATTTAGGGAGCCCGGCGGGACGGTGGGTGTACAGCCTGCCCCCTTCGCTTGGAGGTGCGGATTCCTCTAACCCAAAGGGAAAAACCACTTTCCCGACTCGATTTTCCTTTCTCATCTGACAAGAGCCACCTTACACCCCTCTCTCCGCACGGCTTAGTCTTTAGGAAGCAAAACCAAGAGGCAAATAAATCCCTGCGTGTCCCCAAGCCGCACCACGGCGGTTTATCGGAGGCCAAAGAGTCACGTTTCGCTGGACATCTGTCCCCAGCTTCCCGTGCTGGCGGGGGGGCACGGCCCGCCGCAATCCCCGCGCTGCTCCCCGGGAACAGCCGCTTTCTGGGGCTGGAAGCGAACTGCAGGGCCCGCTCCGCGCCCGAAAAGCCGTGACACCCCCCTTTTCCTCCCTGACGGTGTCTTCAAGGCAGAACCGATTTACAGGCCCCTTCCAGATCCTTCCCGCCGCTTCCCTGTCCCAGCAGGGCTCGGCCGGGGACGGCGCCCCGGGTGCGTCCAGGGGCGCAGCAGAGCTTCGTGCGCGCCCCTCCTGGAAATGTCCCAGCCCGTCGTGGCTCTGGCGGAGCCGCTGCCCGCTCCGTTATGCCTAATTTACCATTTCACCCGTCCCCTCTTCGCCCAGCCAGACGGCCCCTGGGCTCGCCGCTGGCCCCAGCTCTTTTCCCCCTAGCGCTTGTGGCGGGGGGATGCTGCCGGCATTGCCTCCTCCCTCCTCAGGTGTTGGCTCGTGCCAGTGTCCCCCTGCTAGCAGGGGTGGCCTCGAGGAGCGTGTCCTCCCCAGCAGACACACACACACCCCGGCCCCAGAGGATTTCTCGCCCAAGCCCTCAGGGAAGCAGCAGGCGAGGGCCAGGCGCTCCCTCGCCACCGCATCGCCGGAGGACACTGGGGATTTTTCGGTCTTTCGCCTTATTTCTCCTTCTCCCCTTCCTTTCTGGCGGTGTCACAGGCTCAGCGCCCGTCGGCCTAGTAGAGGGCTTCGCTTCGCCTGCCCGAGCCCTAACGCCCCTGGGCAGGACCGGGCCTGCCCCGGCCCCGCGCGCATTGGCAACGGGATTGCTCCGACGGGGGCCCCACCGGGAGCGCCGAGGCCGGGGGCTCCTCACCGCTGCGGCTTTAACCGACGCTGCTGGGGCTGGAAGGAGGGGGAAGCAGCCAGGCCGAGAAGCGGCTCCTCGCCCTCCCCCGAGCCCCGGCAGCCGCCAGCGCCGAGCACCCCGGCGCTTTACACACTTCCGAGGAGCGAAGCGGGAGATGAACCCGAGCGGAGCCGGCGGGCGCCGGCCTGGACCCCAGGGCAGCCCCGGCAGAGCCGCCCGGCCGCACGCTCCCTCCTGGGGAGGGCAGCCAGCCCGGCAGCGCCCGCCGAGGGGGAAAAGGGGCCGCCGCGACCCTCCCCCATCCGCCGGCGCAGCGCCGCGCTCCCGCCCACCGCCGCGGCCCGATCCTGCGCTCGGGCACCGCGCCGCGCGCGCGTAGCGCCTGCGTGACGTCACAGCGCGCCCCCCCGGGCCGCACAGTCACGCTGTGACGTCACAGCACGACCTCCCCACCCCGCCGCGGCGGTTTGCGGAGGGATGCGCGGCAAATCGGAGCGACACCAAAGCAAAGCCAAGCCAACATGCAAACACCCCCTCGCACCCCTCCCCCGCACCCCCCCCGCACCCCAGCGCGGCCCCGCCAGCTGGTGGCAGCGCCCCTGCGAGTGGCGGCGAGCCGGGCAGCCCCGGCCCGGGGGGCACCGCAGCCCGGCAGCCGCCCCGCGAGGGACATATATGTGCATCTACAGATGTAATTGGCAACTTTCTCAGCGAGGCACAATTTTGCGTAATCAAATCCGGTCGTTGTCATCGCCTCCATTAGAAAAGGAAGGGGGAAAGAAGAAAAAAAAAAAAAAAAAAAAAAAAAGGAGGAGGCTGCCTCGGGAGGCTTTTCGAGGCGAGGAGAGACAGCGGCTGCCTGTGAGCGGGGCGAGGGCAGCTGGGGCAGCCTCACCAGCCCTCGGCCCTGGTCAACAGACTGACGTGGTTACAAACCATAGCAAACATTTTATTTACAGGAGATAGATAGATATATATTTATATATTTTGTCAGTGCAGTATTTCTTGGCCAGATTATTCGAAGCAACACGTTGCAACCGATGAGGACGTTGGCAAAATACTTCACATTGTAAATTGTTGGGGGGGCGGGGAGGGGAGAGAGGGATTTCGGAGCAAGGTCTCGAAGTCCCTCGCTCAGGTTTTCCTGGAGAGGACAAGGGGCGGGAAATGGAGAACAAAATAAAATTAAAAATAAAAATTAAAAAAAAAAAAAAAGAGAAATCCCGCTCTCCTGCGAGCAGCGTGGAGGGGCAGGCGGCCGCCTCACGCACAGCCATCCCGGAGCCGGGGCTCCCCGCTCCGCCCGCGGCCCCGGCCCCTCGCCCCGGGCCGGTGCCGGGCCGGCCCCGCCGCGCTCCCGGGGCGGAGGAAGGGAGATAAATTAGCGCGCAGGTCCCGGGCGCGGGGCCGCCCCGTCTATAGGCCGCTCCGCGGCTCGGGGCTGGCGGCGGCGGCGGCGGGCGGCGGCGAGGGGAGGCCGGTGCTGGCGGAGGGCTTGCCGAGCCCGGCGGCTTGCAGGCTCCGCTCGGCGCCCTCAGTCCTTTCCGTGTCGCTGGGGGCCATGTCGAGGGATTCGGCGTCGCTGCTGTCGCTGTCGCCCTCGGAGCGGCTGGGGCTGTGCTCGGGCTCCCCGGCGGCGGCGGGCGGTGCGGCGGCTCGTTGGGCCTCCGGCTCCGGCTCCGGCGGCGGCTCCTTGTCCTTCTGGGCCTGCGCCTCCTTGGAGTGCCGCCACTTCATCCGCCGGTTCTGGAACCACACCTTCACCTGCGGCCGCGCCGCCCTCAGACGGGCGGCACGGCCCCCACCGCGCACCGCACCGCTCCGCACCGCGCACCGCACCGCCTTCCGCCGGGGACGCGCAGCGCGGGGAGAAAAGGAGGCGCCGGCCTCACCTCCCCCTGCCCACACCGCGACCAAGGTGGCTTTTAATTTTTTTCTTCTTCTAGGTCGTGTGTTTAAATACCAAACGCACACCCCCTTCCACCCGCCGTTTTCTTCCCCCCCCCCCCCCCCCCTTCTGCTTCTTCTTCCAGGAAACCAAATCTTGCTCAAGAAACCACAGCGTTATACAATTCTGTGCGCTGCGGGCCCTCAATAGTGGAATCATTACAGAGTGGCGTTTAATGATTCCGTTTGAAGAAGAATTTTCACTTCCCCAGAACTAAGGATTTCACAACGCGGGGAGAGATTTAGAAAAAAAAAAAAACCAAACCAAAAAAACAGAATAGAAGAAAAAATAAGGGACATTAAAAATAGTGTCTTCTTTTCTACTTCCTTTGACCTAAACTGCCTCCTACAGCGAGTTGCACTTCAGCAAAGCGCACACAGCTGATCCGCCCCGGCCCTGCTCGGGCTGCTCCGCGCTGGCCCAAACGAAGGCGAAAGCTCCGCGCCGGGCCGCGGAACGCCGGAGAACCTGCGCGCAGGCGGCGGCCGGGCCGAGGTGCCGCTCCTCAGCCAGCCCCGGCGGAGGTTAAGGAAGTGAAAAGGCTTCGCAGCCCACCCGCACCCCCCAGTCCCTCCCCCCCCAGGCCGTACGCCTCCGAACTGGAAGTAAGATTTGAAATAAACCCGAAGCCGTTCTTACTTGAGCATCTGTCAGCCCCAGCATCGCCGCCAGTTGCTTTCTGTCCGGTTTGGTGACATATTTCTGGATTTCGAACCGTTTTTCTAAACCTTTCCTCTGCAGGTTGGAAAAAACAGCCCTGGACCAGGAGCGTTTCCTCTTGTACGTCTGGGGCAGCGTGTCCTTGGTTAAAACTGCATATGGACCTGGGGGTGGGGGGGGGTGGGGGAGGTGGGGGAGAGAGAGGGAGACGGCGTTATTAATACCGATGCCTGAAAGGGAGCCTTAAATCGATGGAAATACCGGCGGCGTGCGGGGAAGGCCCGGGCCCGTTGCCTGCCCGCCCCGCCAGCCCGCGCCTCCTGGGGCAGGGATGGAGCCGCTCGGCCCCCGCGTCCCTTCCTCGCCCCCCGCCCGCCCCTGCTCTCAGGGCCCAGCTATTATTTTTGACCTAGACGGGACGGTCCTCTGGGTCAGGCCCTAGCCAGCTCTTCCTTCCCCCCCCTCGCAGCCCGACTTTCGCCCAAAATCTGAGCCTCGCTAGAAAACGTACGCCCTGGCCTTTCAAAAGAGTCTGGCGAGCCCCTCCGGGAGGAGAGCGCCGGGGCCGGGGGGGCTGCTCCGGGACGGAGGGCCCTGCTCCACGGGAGGGTCGACGAGGGACGAGATGTACCTGGAAAAGTGTCTTGAAACTGGTGCTGAACTGAGCTCCTTGGGTTTGTGTTTAAGGGACCCAGGATAGCAGAGGCCTCGTTAATGGGCTCTAGAGACGCGAAGAACTGGCCGGCGGAAGGCTGCAAGTTGGGGAGATGAACCCCAGTTTGGCGGCTGGTAGTTAATAAGGAGGTCAGATCTGTGAGCACAGGAACAAGGAGAGCTCTGTTACACCGCGGTCCGTTCCGGGCGACGGGGCCGGGGGGGAGCAGGTCCCCGGCCGGAGGGGCTGGGCGGGAGGACGGGACGAGACGACACCGGGCATCGCCTCCTCGCCCCAGGGCTCTGCTCGGGGGAGGTGGCCGCGCCCCGGCCGTCGGGCATCCCCGCTGGATTCGCTCCCTTGGTGAGGGTGTTTATACGCCGCGGGGGGAGATGGCTTGCAGCGAACGCCTTTCAAACGGGCTGCGCCCTCGGGGCACAGAGCCGCGGCCCGCTCTGGGACGCGGGGGCCGTTTCACTCGCTATTTTTACGCTATCGCTATTTTCCCCAGCGGCGCAAGTCCTGTGCCGCGGGCTGCTGCCCTGCTCGGGGCCGGGGGGGCTGTTTTAGGGAGCGCTGTTAGAGACTCGGCTTTCTAAGGCTTTGGTGAGTAACTCTTTCTCCCGGCTAGCTGGGGCAGCGTTCACACCGCGGTTCTACTCGCTACCAGCACCGACAGCAGAAATCAGAGAGCCCCAAGAGCGCGCAAAGCGGGCAAGCCACGTTCTCTACCTCTCAGCGTGTTGCCTTCCTTGACTTTGGGGTCAAACTCCGCCGATAAAATGCGGTCGATGCCGAATTTCAGGTCCTTGCTGGCGGGCGCCGGCGCCGAGGCGTGCGTATGGCCGCCCGGCAGCCGGGCGGGGGCCGGGGCGCCTCCGCCGCCCGCAGCCGCCGCCGCCGCCGCCGCGGGGGACCGGTGCTGCGGGGGGCGGTGGTGGTGGGAGTGGTAGGCGGCGGAGAGCGGCGAGAGGCGCGGCGGGAAGGCGGCGGCGGGGGCGTCGGGGGCCACGACGGGCGTGGGCCGGAGCGGCGAGGCGGCGGCGTGGAAGGGAGCGCCGTGGTGGACGGCTCCCAGCGCCGCCGGCATCCCGGTGCCGGGACCTCCGGGCAGGCTGTCGGCGGGTCCTCCCGCCGCCTCGCCGCCGGCGTGGAGGATGTCGGCGATGCAGAAAGACGGCTTCTTCGCCGCCGCGGCGTCCAGAGGGAAGCAGCCGCCGGCTGCCGGCCCCGATGCCGAGCAATACGCCGCTGACCACAAGCTGAAGTTGGAGGCGTAGAAAGGAGCCAGCCCGGCCGTGTACATCCTGCCCGGGGAGGGGACGCGCCGCTGCCGCTGCTCAGCTCCCGGGTGCGCGCCGCGGGGCTGCCCGCTGCCCCGGGCGCATGGGGAGGGATGGCGGGGCGAGAGGCGGCTGGCGGAGCACTTGCCGGATGGGCAAGAAGGGGGTAAACCCAACCGCCACCAACAAAAAAAAGGAAAAAAAATATAAAAAAAGGAAAAAGTCCCCAGAAACCCACGGCGAGAAAGAGCGAGCGGGCGAGGAGCGGAGCGGCGCAAGCAAAACAAACCCAAACCAAACCCCCTTTCCTCGTACTGGGGGAAAAAAAAATATCCACCCCTCCCCAAAACTTTCTCTGGCAGCGACACTCCCGGCTCCGGAGCAGCCCTTGCTCCCTCCCTACGCCCAATCCACGATCCGCGGGGCCGGGATGCACCGCCCGCCGACACGCCCACGCAAGGGCCGGGTCGCGGGTACGGGCCACCGCGCCGCCAGCGCGCAATTTGCGCGCTGGCGGCGCGGTGGCCCGTACCCGCGACCCGGCCCCACCCGATGTGCCCCACAAGGTACCCACCTCCCCCCACCTCCTTAAATTCCCCCCTCGACTATTAACCCCCCCCCCCCCAAAAAAAAAAAAAACAACACCAAAACACCTCCATGCTCTTGCCGCCGCTGTTTCCAAGCGTTTGAAAGAAACGCGCAAGAAAATTCTTGGCCGTTGCAAGCAGGGTCGCCCTCTTAGAAATTATTCCCAAGGAAATGTGTTTCCTTCCCGGATAAATGAGCCTTGGATAGCCTGGAAGAAAATCATCTTTTCTTTTTCTTCCATGCACGCAACATACGTATTGATGAGAGCTCTGAGTTTTTCTGGGCCCAGGGCACGTTGGATCCTGTATTAGCAGCGACTAATTAATTTTATTTTGTCGATAGTGTAATTTTATAGATTTTTACCGTGTTCTCCAGCCTGGTGGCTGCATCTGCTTCCACACCAATTTCAAATTAAAAACTAGTTTGCATTTTACAAGCCTTTGACAACCGAATTACCCCCATTTTTTTAAGAACACAATCTATTCACTGCAGTAGTTCAGGGACAGATTTATCAAAGCGTCTTTTGCCCTGTTTTTCTCCCCTCTAACACCCACATTTGTCCCGACCTGACTCTGAAAAAACACGTTTAATTAATAAACACGTGTATTTAATTTTTGTTTTCATATACGTAAACGAGTCGCTGCCGTTTTGAGCAGGCTCGCGGGTCGGACGATTGCAGGTTGGCTTTGATTTTGTTTTTTAAAAAATAATATATTTTTAAATAGCTTCCCGACTTCTGAAGGTTGTCGGGGAACCGCCAGAAAGGCAAAGTATTTTTCTTTCGCCAGGTATGAAGACGTAGCTCCTGTGCGAATATTGAAACCACCTGCGAGCGAGGGGAACGCGGTCCTCAGCCATAATCCCGCGCAGGGGCAAAGGTGAGGCTGGTTCCCCCGGACAAGCCAGGCACCGCTTCGCTTCGGTTTTTATTAACGAGACGAAACCGAAAAATAAAGACGGGCTGGCTTGCCGCAGCGCGTCCCGAAACCGACGGCGGCTAGAGAAAGGCTTGATTAGGTTTGAACTTTTCCTGCTTCGACAGCGGAAAGCCCCTTTTCCTTGCATCCCCCGGCCCTTTATTTATGACCCGAGAGCCAGCCTCTTGCTCTCAAACCGGATCGAACGACTCCAGTTTCCCCCGCGTTTCCCCCTCGCAACGAAGCCGCCCGCCCGCCGCCTCCCGAGCCCGCCCCGGCACTGCCACCGGCACCGGGGCTGCTCGCCAGGGAGGAAAACCACACCACGGCGTTTTGTGTTGGCTATTATTATTATTATTATTATTATTATTATGGTTGTTATTATTTTAGGAGCTTATTTCAGAGATCCGCTCGCCTCGCTGCCGTGCGGCGCCCGGCGGTGAGCAGCACCGGAGGGCAGCGCCCGTTTGCGGGGTCCCCGGGCAGCCCCAAGCCGGGGCACGGCCACAGCTGCGCTGCCCCGGCGCTGCCGGTGCCCGGGAGCGCGCTGGTCCCGGTGCTTGGCGCACAGAGAAGCGCTCCTTCCGCGCTGTCCCCCCGCGGGGACCGAAATGCCACCAAAGGGAACACTGAACCCGTCGCAGCAAAGCACTTGACCCCCGGGCAGGGCCTGGGGAGGACGAGGCAGTGGGGGACCCCGAGCCGGGGGGCAGGTGCCTCCCCGGGGCCCGCTCGCTCCACGCCCGGCCGCGCTGTGCTGCGCCCCTGCGCATCCCCCGCCGGCGCACCGAGGCGCACCTGCCTTTCCCCCCCCCGGGCCTCTCCCGGGGGACAGGGCTGTCCCAAAGGCCCCCGCAGGCCTCCCTGCCCGCGCACCTTCCTCCTCGGCGGCCGGGGAGGAGCAGGGCTGCGCGGCCGCGCTGGCCGGGGGGGCGGCCGCCCCTCCTCCCCGCGCAAGGAGGGAGAAGGCTGCAGGAAACCCGGGGCTCGCTGCAGTCCAGGTCATCTCCTGTTTTTTGAGAGGTTCCAACTCGGACTAAATGAGCGGATGTGCCTGCGAGATTTGTCCCAAAATAGAAGCGGCTTTAGTATTTTAGGATACAGCAGAAATCCTTATTTCTTCCGGAGAAAAACTTCATAATGAGCGCGAGCACTTCCCTTTTCAATATTTGTGCAACTTTATCTCGACCAGCAAGTTGCTTTGGTGACGCAAATCCGCCCTTGTGTATTGCAACTACAAAAATAAATGCAAGGAAATCAATTCCCTTCTAGCAATGAAAACATAAATATACAGCTGCGACTTTCCCCTTTAATCTTGCTTTCCGAGGGACTCGAGGAGGCGGCGAATAAACTGTGCAGGCGGGAGCGATGCCTTTTTTTTTTTTTTTTTTTTTGAGGAATGGAGTCTCGAAGGACCCCTTTTTTTTTTTTTCCTTCCCCGAGGCCGACAAAGGAGGTGGAAAAAAAATTATACGAGCCTTACGAGGGGAAAATAGCAGCGCTAACCCCGAGGCGCTGTAGCTCGGCGGCCCCACCGGCGGGCAGCCGGCCGGGAGCATCCCGGAAAGGGCCGGGCCCTGCCCGCCCGCGCCCCACCGGGGGGACGGGCCGGTTCTTCGGCCGCCCCAGCCCCTCCGAGCTCCCCGTGCTGAGCAGGCCGAGCCCGTCGACCCTGCCGGGGCAGCCGGAGCCCCCCGACCGCCTCCCCGCGGCTGCCAGCCCCGAGCGGTGCCGGTCCCCGACGGGGGCTGTCGCCCCGCCGCACGGCCCCCGCGGGGTCGGGGCCTTCCCTTGGCTGCAAGCAGCGCTGGGCGGCCCGGCCGCGCTCCCTGCCGGGGGGGCGGGGAGCCACGGGCGCCCCTCCGAGCCTGCCCAGGCTGCTGCGGGGTGCCCCCCGCCTCCGCCCTGCCCGGCGGCTCTCAGGCTCCTGTAGGCGTTGCTCATACCTCTATCTGTATAGCCGCACATATATCTGCAATATATAAAAGCACAAGGCAAATATTTTTTACAATTCCTACTCTCTCTCCCTAGCAGTCCTTTTAAAAGCAACCATTTACACCTCGTGGCAAGTCCTTCGGGGAGGCGGTTTGCTGGGGTGGCGTTACTGGGCTGGCTGCCGCCCCCCGCCCGCCGCCGGGGTCCCGCCGCGCCCCCCCGCCCCGCCCCGCCCGCGGCCGCGCTGCGCCGAGCGCCCGGCCCGCCCCAAAGCCCGTTCTCTGTCGCCACCTGCCGACACGGCCCCCCCCACGCCCGGCACCCCCGGGACCTGCCTGCCCCCCCAACTCCCCCCGCCCCCGTGCGAGCAGGCAGCGAGCAAATTTTGCGAGCCAAGCGCAAAAAAAACCCCAAACCCAAACACAGCTCCAGCCGCCCAAAGCGTGCAGGGTGGGCAGGAGCGTTTTGCAGACTGGCGGGGGTGGGGGTGGGGGCTGGCAGCTGCTGCCGGTGCCCCCCCGCCCCAGCACTGGGGCCGCGGCTGGATGCGGGCTCGGTACCTGCAAGGCTGCACAGCAGCCCCGGCGCGGCAGGCGGGACCTGCCCGCCACCGCAAGTGAATGCAGTGACGAAGTGGCGCAGCAACTCGACGTTTCCTTTCTATTGTTTCACGCGTTACTTAGTCGAATACCTGTGTCAGTGAGTAACCACTCGTGTTATGTCATCCGCCGAGCGTGAGTGGAAGGTGCCCGAAAACAGGCAGCATCCCGGTTTCCATGCGGTACGGTGGGATTTCAAGTCTCCTGCAGGTGCATTTGCACCAGGATTGGAGTCTGGGTCAGAGTGTGCTTTTGGAGGGAATCACCTGATCCTGATCACCTGCAGCTTTGCATCACAGGGAGGTCTCGGGATGCACAAGCAGGTATCCTTGATGAGAACTGAGTCCATGCAGCATGCTAAAATGACTCTGACACAAAAATATCTCTGAAATGTGTATATTGTAGATGTCTGAAAGCTCCACGGGGTTTTCTGCACATGAGCAGCCCTGAGAATTGTCCATGTGATATGGCAGAATAGGTCCCACTGGATATAAGTCTGTATGTTGGAGTGGATGAAACCCCAAGGCACCCAGCTCCAGGAACAGCACGGCAGCCCCTGAGCTGGAGCCTGGTCCTCACACTTGCACATGGGCACTCCGTGTCTTTCTTTCAACTGCTGGTCTGATGAAACGCATCAGATCACGTGAAGCTGACGGGTTTCGAGTGGAGAGACTTTTTGCATTCCTTCAAATGCTGTGTAGTCCCTCAAGTCCCTTCAGAGGGGACCTGAAAACACGGACTCCTCTCTGTCCCTGAGTGCCTGGCTGGGAGATCTGGGATGTGGGAGGACACCGCACCTTTCCACAGCCATGTTTACAAGAGAAAGGGGTGACCTTTCCTTCCTTTCTTTTTCCTTTTTTTTTTTTTTTTTCCCCACAAGAAAAGCTGCAGATACATAAATCTTAAAGAAGGGTCAGGGTAATAAATAGCAGTTGGAAAGAAGTGCCTCTGCACAGCCCCGGGAACGCAGGCTGCGTTCTGAGGAGCGGAAGGGTCAGGACGGTCCCTTCCTCGGGGTTTCCTACGAGTTAGAGCAGGCAGGTCCTGCCTGCTGTCCTGGCTTTTGTGAAGCCCATTTTTAGGCATCTGGTGCTGTGCCGGGAGCCAGGCACTGTGAGCCTGCAACGCTGTAAAGGTTTAAGGTGCTCGAGGTTGAAGTGCCAAGTCTCCCACACTTGCTCCATCCTTGCCTGGCTGCTCCTGTACCCAGGAATGTCAAACTGCAGAAAATTAACTCTGCCAGTAAGAAAAGCTTTTCTGCTGTCATAGTTCCCCAAAGCAACTTTTTTATCATGTGGCCAGCCAGGGTGAGGGAGCTGGGGAAAACACATATTTGGGGAGGGGGGGTGACAGGACAGTCACCCATTAATTAAAGTGCTGCCTCTTGGAACTGCTTTCTGCAGTCTATATGGGTCCTTCTCACCTGGAACGACCCCAAGTTTGCTTTCATTTCCATCAGCATCACTGACTTCACAGGTTACTCCACTTTTACACTGCGGTCAGACTGTAATCTGCTTGCAGACGGAGTTATTGCGGGCTAGTTGCGATTCTTCGGACCACACCAACAGAGAGGGCTGCAGAGAGCTGGTCTGCAATTAACCCCCAGTAGCTGATTAAAGGTGATGTGCAGAAGTGCTGACCCACTGCTCTAATGTGCAACCGCCGATGAGAGAAGCATTTGTATGCACGCTCCACATTTAGTTTGCACAGTCGGCAGTGACTGAAAACAAGCATCGTCGCATAAAATGATGGCGATTCGACTCTCAATGCAGAAAGATCAGCCACAGGTTATTTCCTAAATCCAACAGGCGAGTATAATTACACCTGTTTTCAGCTGAGACCCAAAGGGGCAGCTCTTTAACCGAGGCAAACTGCTCTGTTGAGGACAGGCTCAGTGTAACTTGGTTCAAGTTGCATATTTAGGTGCAAGTACAGATGGAAACTGAAGGAGGGATTTTCTATTCCTATAGTGGGTCACTACCCCTATGATCTTGTTAGAGCAACCCCATCTATTTCCACAAAACCAGGCTAATGCTTTAGGCCCACCCTCCAGCAGCAGCACATCGAAGTCACAGTGCAGAAAAGCTGTTCATTATTGAAGAAGGAAATACTAATAACTGCCTAATAAAAGTTTTAGTAAGAAACAGTTTCCTCCTTCTTGCCAACCGTGGTCAAAAATGTGGGGAAGCTGGAAATAAAGCTATCAGAATGCAGTCGCGTGAAAGGCAAAATCAACCCCTGAAGGAAGTCAGGTTTCTAGAAGAAAATTACTCTGTAAAATTCATCTGGATTTGAGAACAGTTACTGTTTTTCTTCCAACCCTCCTTTCATGTTCTAAGTGGACTTAAATGCAGTAAGTATACATCAGTCCAGCTTTAAAACCAGCTCCTTCCTTACTATTAGCATATATAGAATCCCAGCAGAATAATGCCATCAGAGCCCTTAAAAAAACATCTCATTTTAACCGTTTTTGCCCAAGAGAGGTGCTTTCTGGTGGATGCCAAATGCAAGTGCCAGCCAGGGAAGTTTTACAGTCCCATAAGCAAGCATGCCAGATTATACAGCACATACATCACACCCTGCGGACCTGCCTCCCACACCAGGACCGAATCTGCCGTAGATGAAGCCCAGCCATCACTTCTCAGCCCCGTGGGCAGCTCACGGCTTCCCTGTGCCAGGCCTTGGAAGACCCAGGTCCCCTCCCTGTGAAATACCCGGGAGGGTGAGGAGATGCTCTCGGAGCTGAGCAGCGTGGCGTAAGGTATCCCCTTCCCCGCTGCGGGTCTGGGATGCTGCCTACAGCAATAGCCATTCCTCCACGCCTTTGGCAAATGGAAACGAAAACAAAGGAGGCACAGTCAACGGAGCAACACAGCACACAGGGGAAGTAATTTCCTACTGATACCTCTAACACATCATTTTGTATCTCGATGCCTGGGATCTGGTTACCTTTATCTTAGCCAAAAGGCTGTAGTGGTCATAAAATGTATTTTGCTTTTACTTCTTCTAGAAAACTTTATCATGAGATTTTGATTATCTGTCCTGCAGCAGTGAATCCCAAAGGTTCATTATCTCCCATGTCTGCCTTCACTGTCCTGTCCTCAGCTTTTTTCCTAATTTCTCAGCTCCTTGAGGCATCCATTCATCCTGGAATTGTGAAACGGAGAGAAAAAAGGCAAGGCTGACTAGTTTTTCCTTTCATTTGTCACTGTGTCTAACCCAAATGTTTACCCTCGCCCCCCAGATGTATAAACTCCTTTCCAAGCCAAGACATTCTCATTTTCCCAGCTAAGCAATCTGTTTCATTTTGAGGCCACGCTGAACGGTAACACAAATCTCAACACAAAGCCTCAGCCTCACTTTTGCAAGGAATAAAGACATCGAAGACGGTCTCATTACTGCGCCCTTTCCCCAACACTAACGAAGCAGCACCCTCTAGTGCAAGCTAACAATGAAATCCTCAACAACAACAACAACAACTCTCCCGGGTCAAATTCAGTCTTGGTGCTTCACCACTGGGACCGCTGAGGATGAGCTCAGCCACAGGGCTTCTCCCTCCTGCCCTCTGAATCTTTCACAGATTTCCTCCCTAGGACCCCCAACGGGTGCTCTGGGCACCCGTCGGATGCTGAACATGGCCCAGGTGTCTGGCAGACCCAGGCAGCAGCAGCGCCCGCAGGCAGGAGGCATGGACTCACCATCGCGCCATGCTGCTTTCCTTTCTATGGGATGCTGCTGCCTGCCGGAGCCTGGAGGTGAGAAATTTTCCTTGCCAGGAGTCTGTGTCACATCTTGGGTGTTTTGAGAGCTGTGAGAGGGATCCTACCTGGTTGGAAAGGACTGGGGGCAAAAGAGAGGGTGAACAAGGGGTCAGCTGATGCAGGGAGGGGGCTGAGCCTAGGGCTGGCGTGGGGAGGGGGGACCGGGACTTGCACACAGAGAAAGGTGCTGGGAAAGTTTGTGCTAAAGCTGGGGACTAACTGGGTGTGAAAGCAAAGACTGAGGGCAACACGGTGTTGTATTACTTCTGGTGCACTTTTCGTTCATTACTAGCTCTTTCCATAGGTTTCATCAGTTTTATTGTCGTTAGGAGGAAGGAGAACAAGAAAACAACACAATTCTGGCAGACCCCGAGCAGGGGGTGGCCTGTGGGGTGAGCGAGGGGGAGCGCGGGGTCATTCCTGGATGCCATCGGCCACAACACGGAGGCAGGGTAACTGTGTTGTGTCCTGCACAAAATCCCATTGCCCAGGCACGCATCTAGGGATTTTATAAAAACACAGAGCTCCTCTCTCACGCTCTAAAAATAACAGTGAGTAAATGGCTACTCAAGATTTTGCAAAAATTAAAAAAAAACATACCTGGTTAACCAGAGGTGGAAATTTTCTCTAGCATTTCAAGGCTAGACCTTCCTTTCATTAAGAACTAGGAGGGAGCTGCAGCGCTTAAGCCAGGGAAGGAGAGTAAATCCCTCGGTGTCAAGCCAAGGTGATGCTGAGGGTCGGGAGCCGGCGTGTGCCCACACACAGCTGGGGCGAGCGTACACTGTGGGCACATGTGGCTCCTCACAGGGACATACCAAAGCCAGAGCCCCCGGGGAGAGCAGGCAAGGCACCAGACCTAATGAGCTATGCGGTGGCGTTACCTACTTCTAATGCCGCTTCTTTTTTAATGTACCGGGCATGCTGTGAGTCCAGCTGTGGCTTCAGCACCAAAGGGAAGTGTGGGGAGCGACGCTTTTTCTCGAGATGTGATAAATAACGGCTGGGGCTGCAATTTGGTTTTGGGTAGCGCTATTTTTAGATGGACGACAAGGAGTTCCAGGGTGAGGTTGGACTGTGCGGGTAAGGGGGTGGAGGTGGCCTGAAGCCATCTCAGCACTCTCCAGATGTAAGGCTGCACTGGGGAGGAAGCAGGGGCGGGTGGAGGGAGGCTGGACCCCTTCCCTTGCCCAGCCCGAGCAGCCATGGAGGCCTGTGGGAAACAGGGCAGCAGCGTTTTGTAGTGATGCTCCAATTTTGCAGAGCAGCCCCTTGCCCCCATCCCCATTCCCTACCACCTCCGGGGGCGTCTGCACCGTGGCCGGATACGTCCCTGCTGCGCAGGAGAGGGGATATCTTACAACAGATGCAAAAACCCATAGCGCTGGAGAGAAGAAACGGTTCTCTACCTTCTCCATCTCCACACTGTGTTTTACTATTCTCTTTAAATGAAGCAAACATCATTATTTCCCGTTAGGTGTTCCTGTTGCAAGAGTATTTCATTGAAAAATGGTTCTTTAATGCTAATGGGAATTAGACTCCTAGCGTGATTTATATTAATACAGCATGTGCAGTTCCTTAGTACACTCAGACCCAGATGGGAAATGGGATATTATTATTTTTTTTTGTCCTTCCACACAACATCTGATGAAGTGCTCCAAGCATACAATTTAACAAGCTATTCTCCTCTGGCCTTACAGATGAAAAATAGTCCGTTGTGTCAACTCCTCAGATGCCTATTTTTACACCTTCTGTTTGTTCTTAGTTTGACGTTGTTAATCACGGTCCCACCAAAGCCCCATTGTTCAGCTCTTCAAGAAGAATGTTGTTATATTGACTGTTTGTGCGTCAGCCTAGCTCTCTCTGGAGCTGCACTTGGATGAAATTAGATAATTTCCATTAGGAGAACAGGCATTATTAGTCCCCAATGCCAAACTGAAAAGAGAGCCAAGATTACTATTTCTGGCCGTGTTCACCTCAGGAAGGAACCTTCTCAGCTTTAATGGGATTTTGCTATTGTTGGTTGCCTTCTGTTTGACACCGGGCCAGCAGGGTTGAAAATTGTTTAGAAAGCTGCATGAAATATAATAGAGCCCAAGCCATTTGCTGCAGCACATTCCAGCGTGATGTTTATTTTGAAAAAAAAAAAAAAAAGGAAAAAAATTATTGTCCTTGGCAGAAAAAAAAAATCCCACTAACTTGAGTCTCAGAACATATGCTTCTTGTTGCTGTTGTGCTTTCAAAATGTGCTGCCAGGATTGGCGCGTTATGTACAGAAGTGATAAATCTGATACTATTTGTAATGATCCACGGGACTTGTAGATGCAGATTACAGGCAGGGATGGTGACTTTACGACAGGAAAATGAAGCGAGGGATGATCCCAGGTCAGGCCAAAAGGAAAAAGTCGAGTCCCATGTTTGTCAACAAAATGGGCATCTTCATGTTCTGTGGCTGGGTTTTCCCATCTGTAGAATGGGGTCAAGCCCACATCCCCACCAGCTGAAGAAATCAGGAGGACACGTGCGCCCTGGACTGCCTTTGTGCGTGCCAGGGGTCTTCTGAGCCAGGCTCAGCCCACCCCCAGCCCCGGGTGCACAGCCCTGCCATCCCACCAGCCACCTTCCCCCGGCAGCGGCCAGGCTCTGCTGTCGCTGTCACCACTCGCAGGGCAGCTCTCCTTCCCCCCTTGGCCGTCACCTCGCCCGAATGCCTCGCCTGCATCTCAGGACGCTAATCCTTGACGTTCAGTGCCAGAGTGGGGCTGGTGGGCTGAGCTCGAGCTGAATTCCCCATGGGGCTCTTTCTGGTCCATATAGTACTGTTTTGTTCTCTGAACGCCGTCTTAAAATAATTATTAATGAAAGTAGAGTTGATTTTGGAGCGAAAGTTTCCGGTTCCTTGGCATTTCCAACATGTAAGCTATCTAAGGGTATTGAAATGTGGGACATTTTTTGGATGAGATCAGAATCCAAAAACACATTTTCCCTCCAGGCCCCTTTGGAGCCAGACCCACCTTTACCGCACTTTACCTCTTGTCTACTCAAGCCTGTAAGAAGCTGAGCAAATAGAACAAAGTTAGCCATCTTTAGAAAAATAAATAGAGCCAGCAATCTTCAAAGCCTTCAGCTGAGGATTCACACCACAATGCCGGCGCTATCCCTGGGCAATAAACCAGAGCGCTCTTGTGTTTATACAACCTAGTGTTTACTTCTATTTTAACCCGCAAACATCCACTGATTGCATACTCTTGGCTCGCAACCATCCGCCAAATAATTAAAAATACAATTAGGCTAAAAGAAAAAAAAAAACCCCAAACATGGAAGACGCCAGCCGAGACACACCAAGCTGCCACCCGCCGGCACGGAGCTGCTTCAGCTTAGCCAGAGCAAAGCGGTGATCGCCCCCAGCAAGACCACCACCCGAGCCCCTGGATAGACCCAAAGCACCAGCCACCCCAGTGCCTGCCCCCACGGAGGCTCCTGTGAGCTGGGCTGGCAGGCACGGCTCGAATTTGGCAGGTCCTGGGTGAGGATGACCCCTTCCCGTCCTTGCTCATCTCCCAGATCCACTGTCCAGTGCTGCAGGCATTTTTAGGAAAGGTCAGGTCTGAAGCTGACCCCAGGCTGTCCCTGCTCAGAGCATCCTTTGGCACCTGCCTGACACAGGAGAGGTTTTGGGTGGTCTGTGGGAGAAGACGCTGCCCCTTCCCCATGGGATCTGGTAACTGGGCTTCTCTGGGAGATTTCCTAGGTCTCTTTCTTTCCCCACCATCCCAAGCCGCAGGAAAGTGCGGTGCCACCACACAGGTCACCCACTGGTTTCACAGCCCATAAGGAACAAACTGGTCCCGATGTGACCTGTCGCGGAAGGTCACCCCCAGCAGCTTGCAGAGGCATGTGTCCCCCCAGACCCCATCCTAACTGCCACCGCTGGCAGCTGCAGGCAGGGAGGCCTTTGGTGTTTGGACCATCGGGCTGAGGTTTATGGGTCCCAGGTGGAAGTGTCCAGATGATGCTCAGGTCCCTGTTTTCACCCCTCAATAAACTCTGGAGCTGACTCAACCAGAGAAACGTTCCAAAGTTGTAGATTAGACAGAAAATAATCTGTGTTTACAAGGCCAGGGGAGCTCATCTGTACCCTGGTCTCTCTTCACATAGAGCATTTGTCTTCTCACCAACCTTTTTATTTTTTTTTCTCTTCATGCTGTGAAATGTTCATTGTCTCCCGCTAAGGAAAGTTTGATAAGGATCTTGCTGAGAGTGGCTTTTAGGAAAACCCATTGCTCCGAAAAGGAACCAACCATTGTAGAGCCAGCACTTCAAAGTTATAGCAGTATCTTGGTTTTTTGTACCAAATAAATAAATAAAATGAAGATGAACAATGTGTTTCCATTTAAGGGGGAGTGTGGGAAAATCCAGGTCTCATCAGACTGGGAAGCGGAGTGGTATATGCTGACTAAGAGACTGGAAATAGCGCGGCTGTCAATTGAAGGAATTCAGGGTTGAATAATCACGTCAAGCAGTCAACGTCAGATGGGAACTGTGGCCCCAAACCTGTTCATTTGAACTTGTCAAGATTCACATGAGAAAATCCACATTGACTCCACATGTGGCTTCAGGGTAAGCTCAGGGCTGGGTCACCCCATCCCTGCTGCGAGCCCCCACGAGCGTGTGCCCGCCTGGGCACCCACCACAGAGCGACGTCTCCAGCGCAGCAGGTCATGTGAGTTGTACGTGCTGCCTTATGTTGCAACCAAAACTGGTGCCTGCCCTTGTAAAACCCCTCTCCTTGGCTTCAGACACCTCTGTATGGGAGTTCACTGCCCTGTGGTTCAATCTATTCATCCCCTCGGCACTTTTGTTTGGATACAGGGCTGAGGTCCTGGATTGCAGAGGGACTGCAGGTCACTGCCTTTGCCTTGCCTAAGGCATCTTCCACTCTTCACCCGGCATGAGCGACACGTGCTCAGGCTCAGTCGCATGCTACAGGTCTAAGGGGAGCACAGGCTGTGTCCAGCGTGACCCATCGTCAGGATGGTGGTGGTGGTGGTGTGATGCTAATCCTTGGCTGTTCCTCCATCTCACAGTGGCACTTCAGGGTGGGGGTGGTTCAGCTGCAGGAGATGGGGACCTGTACCATGGCCCCATCCTGCACCCCCAGCACCCCCAGTTCAGCCCAGCCATCAGGGATGGTCCAATGTTTTCTTTTATGGATAATTACCTTTTTTTTTTTCCCCTTAGCTGTTGAGGAAGGGAGAAAAGTGCAGGAGACATCCCATCCTTTGGTGCTGTGGGACTTGGTGCTGTTTAAATAACAACAAAATATTGAAAAGGAAAAAAAAATTGCAGTGTATCAGCATGTTTTTAAGGTTGGTGGGAAAAAAAAGACCTTCTAGTCCCAGTGGTATCAGTGAGGAAAACGTCCATTGGATTCTAGTTCTTAAAAAAAAAATATCTGAGTCATGCAGAAAGTGCTTGGCTTGGGTAATGTGGTTACTGGAGCACTTGGTGAGGGGGAAGGGAAACACGAGGCTAGTCCGGAGCCTCATCATGGCCTTACGAAAATTAACACGTCTGTGAAGATGTGTCCTCTACCCAGAAGGGTGCTGCTTGCCCAGGGGAAGAAGAGGGGGAGGAGAAGGAGGGATTTTTCGCTTCCATCTCACTCCAAACTTGCTAAATTCAGCCCTTCATGTGCTGAAGAACTTAAAAATCACACTCCACCTGGCAAGATAATTTTCCCCCCTAGTCACCAAAGGCTGGAAAATGGGTGTCTGTGCTGTAGGAATTTTTCTGAATAGGTGATGACAGTTACAACTTTATTCCTTTTCCACTGTTTTATGGAGATTTAAGTGAGTCCTCCAGTCTGTACCCACAAGAAAGCCCGCTTGCCAAAGGTGTGATCGGGCAGAGACCCTCCGCACCTGTGGGGAGAGGGTGCTAAGTACATATATGTTCACATACGCATGCACGGGCAAAGGGCAGCACCGCAAAGACACAGCTGGGAGGACAGAGCCAGGGCAATGAAAATGGAGGAAGGGATTGTGCTATTTCACTCTTTTCCAGAAAGAAGCTTCTTTGAAGGTACGCCAGAACACAGAGACACGGCGGTGGAAAAGGGATCTGTCCACCTTACCAGTTCAACTGGCTTACAGTAGATCCCTGCTGTGGATTGCAGGCTGCTCCCACCGCGGCTATGCAGGGGCAGGCTCTGCCTCTCCCACCCCTGGCTGAAACGACAGTAATGGCAGGAGCCATCTCTCCTCTTGGAGATGCTGGGGAGAAGCCACCCCCCACCTCGCTCCAGAGAGCCAGGAAAGCCGAGCAGGGAGCCGAGCAGCCCCCGTGCCGGGCTGCCTACCCTGAGCCCAGGGTCCTCCCAGCCTTCCCAGCCAGCAGCCGTTTCTCCCAGGGCACGTTCCTGTGACTTGGGTCGACTGTAACGCTGCTGTTGGTCTGAGGGTCAGATGAAAGCCTGAATTCCGCTGCAGCTGGCCCGTTTAGGAGCTCATTCCTCAGCTTCAGGCTTACTGCTGGTGTCTTCATCCACCCCCAGCTACAAGCGAGCAGGGATTTCTCTTGCTTCTTCACCAAAAACATCCCATTTTTCAGGTTTTCAGTAAAACTGGGAAGTGTCCGTGCATGTTAAACACTGTTGAAAGAGAAACCTTTCATTTTTATCAACAGTTCCCAAGGACACAAGGTTTCTCAGCAGCTCTGTGGACAAGATATGTGAGTGAGAAAGACGAGGGTTTAATCACTGTCCCTCAGCCAGGCCAGGTGGAAGGAAGACGTTTTTTTCTATGCCTTAAACAAAGGCCTTATTTCCAAAAGAAATTGGTGACAGTGGCTGCTTAACTCCAGGCAACACAGTGGGATGCATCATTAAGGGACGGGGTCCTCCAGCTTTCTGAAACATCGGACCTCTGGGGTGTGACAAAAGGAACCAGACAGAACCACAGTCCCCTTAAAAACAAACAAACCAACCCAAATAAATGGGTCAGGTTTTGCCTGTCACCCACACGCAGGCCTACGAAGGAGTCCCCCAAGGTCCAGATCCAGCTCTACAACCCCCAGAAAAAACACAACTAGAACTTCAAGCTGGAGGCATCTCTCCAAACATGCTGCAAATCCCTTTGCAAAGAGAAACACTTCAAAATCCTTCTATTTGTGATTGTCCCTCCAAATTTAAACACACATTTAAAAAATAAATAGGGCATGGGTGATGTGCCGGAACAGCTTGCTGCTTCTCTTTTTTTTTTTTTTTTTTTTTTTTAATAAAACAGCCTTAAAGAGGCCCCCTCAAATGAGTTCTGTTCATTTATTTTTCTTGGAAACTTCCAGTCTCCTTAACTTCTTTTAGACACATAAGAGGTGAATGATTAAGTTGAAACTATTATCTTTGCAAAGAACATCTCTGCTGGCTGCCGGCCAAGTGGAGAGGAAAAGTGAAATGAAATAAACATGCCGGAGCTATTGTGTCCCCAACCGGTCCCTGCGGCGAGGTGCTGGGAAGCTTGGCGAGGTTGAAAGGAGGTCCCTGGGTGGGGACTGTTAATGAGGCAGGGCACATTTTGGAAGAACGTTTTTCTGGCCAGAAATAAGAGCGTATGAATAACTTCACGTGAGATGAAGTCAACCCTCGTATAAACAGGTGCCACTTGGAGCTGCAGCGCGCTGGTGGCTGCCCCTGCCAGCTGTGGCTGCCAACCTCCTTCCCTTGGCCACCCCTCCAGAACATGAAAGCAGAACCTTTGCCAACGAAGGGCATGAAATAAATTAAGCTTCCAAGTGCCCTATTTCATGAGACAGCATAATGTCCACTACTATTTCTCCTGTCTCTGGATGGGTGCAGTGCTCTGGGGCGGTGGGCAGGGAGAGGGACCCTGCGGCGCCGGGCAGCAGCGAGGAGGGCAGCGGGCATGCTCTCCCCCCCGTCTCCAGGACACGCAGTGATACGAGCCCCCACGTGAGATGTGTGCCCATTACTGCCGGCTCTGCCACCGGCTGCTGGTCCTCCGGTCGGTGATAGCCTGTGCAGCTGTTTCCCAGCTGACACATGAGCTTTGGGAAGATGCTGCCAGGTGAGTTTGGGAAGGACTGAAGCCTTGTGCATAAAGAGAGGAGCATCCTCAGCGCCCAGCTCCTGGGGCTCCAGCAGCTGTGGTTACCGCTCTCTGAGCCTCCCAGGACAGCACCAAGACGCTGCTGCCTTGGCACCGAAGAATCTCAGGGACGCATCCAGCTGTTGGTGCAGGAAGACACAAGCTGCAGCTGCCTGGGGGGATGGTTCGCAGCCCCAGAGTGACCCACTGACAGCAGACCGCTCGGGGGAGGGGCTGTGCCAAAGTGCCAGCAGTCAGCTGGACTGCTGGCCTCTGCATGGGCACACAGGGACATCGAGTGTGACATCTCACTGTGCTCATCCTTACAAAAAACCCGGGCAAGTGTGCGTCTGGAAAGGTGACAAACACTTACACTGTTACAGCTGCATCTGATTCAGAAGAAATTACACGATATCCTGAAACTGAGGTGATTTAAAAGACCTAAATAGTTTGATCCAGCTTGATTTCCAGACTTTAGACTATGGAATTCACTTGTCCTTAAGAAAAACATGAGATGCAAAATACTTACTGATTTATTACTCCAAAACCGTTACAAGAAATACTTCAGTATCTTGCTCAGGACAGAGACACCAGTAAGTTGACAGGCAGAGCAGTGGGGTTCACGCAGGCAGTTACACAGGATACATATACTGAAGCTGCTCCGAAAATTTGTCTTACTTGCTAATTCCATTTGAAAAGATGACTTGTAAGGTATTGGCAATTGTCCCTGGACCTGACTGAGTCAAGGAAAAGCTTGCAACGACCACCACAGGCCCACATGTCTCACATACCAGTTGACTGTTGCTTTGGAATCACCCCACTGGATTACTTTTTTTAAATAAAAACTAAACCAGAAGTAACATTTACGTCACAAGTCACATCTGCTCCTGTAAGTACTTTCCTGTCGGCTGTTTTCGGCAGAGAAGGAAACCTAACAGAACTCGTATCCAACAATGGATTACAATTCACCTCCTTAAAATCTCCTGGGTTTCTGAAGGGCGTAAACCCCACGGCACACAGTTGATCCTCAGCACGTGGCCACGAGGACGACAGAAAAATCAAATACTTGGCTTTGACAGCGTGTTTACAGATCACTCACCGGGAAAGGAAAGCCTAGAAAATCCCTCCTGTGAATCTCCTATGTGTGCACATAGCCCTACACAGCGCAACGATGCCAAAGTCCCCTGCCAGGCTGAGCTGCTGCAGGAGAGGGAAACCCACGTGGAGCCAGCGGTGCTGGCTCATTGAGGCTTCATCTTCAAGCCACACACCATCAAAAGACCAACAGTCCAGCAGCAATCGCAGCGCCCGCACACGTGTGCAGAGCGATGGTACTGCAGCCAGGGCAGGCTGTTTAAGTGTGGGTCACTTAGAGAAGTGCAAATAACCTGGCAGACTATAGAGAAAGAGAATCAAAATTGTGTTTGCAGGTCATTTCCAAAGAAAACACACAATGTGCACAAACAGATGAGAAAGGGTGGGTTTTCTGCAAGAGCAGAAGCCGGGGATGACGCAAAGATCCTTTGTGCTATACCCTGAGCTCAGATCAGCTAACGGATAACTTCCCTTGCCTTCTCCAGAGCAGGAGGAACAAGAAGCAGCATCTGTTTGCTGCTTCACCACAGCCAGGAATTTCTTTGTTTCGATTTAAGACTGTGATAGGTAAATCATGAACCATGTCAGCACTAAAGCACAGAAAATCCTTATTCCCTTACTGCTGCTACGTACCCTGGCAGAGGTATTGTCTTTCCAGCCTGGATGCCCTCCTGGCGCTGCAGCAGCTCGTTCAGGCATCAGATGCTCTGCAGAGATATCCTGAGCAGGGCTGAGCCCCTCCCCGGGCTTGCTCGGCCCCTTGCCCTGCAGCAGTGATGCACCTCTGCACACAGGGAAAAGGTTTCTTTTCCTTCCCTGCACAGTGGGTGCCACTCAAGTTTTATATTCTTAATTTTTTTGATGGCATTTGGTCCCCATGGTGGCAGGCACCCACAGCCCTGGCCAGCTCAGCTCAGGAGGAAGCTTTGGCTGCATTCCTGCATCAGCTGTTGGGAGAGAGCGGTGGTGACTTTCCCAAGCAGATGGAAAAATGATCTCCCAGGAACACTGGATCCAGACATTCAGTGTGACTTTCAGCACCAAGTCTGCAGGGACTGATTTCTGTGCTACAGCTGTCAAGACCAGAGCACCAGTCCCATTTCATTCATCTTCATTTTCTTCCTTTTTCTTAAAGCAAATCTAAAAATTATTCCAAAACTATTGTTTTAACAGACACGCAATAAATCAGACTTTGTAAGGGGAGAACACTGCTGTTCCTCGAGCCAAACACATTCTGTATTTCCTGGCCAAGGATGGTGACCATCAGGGCAAGCATTACATTTCAGCTTTGCTTGGGCCTGAAGTCAGTGGCCGGCCAGAGGGTCTCCATCTGGAGTCATTTTATAGCACTAGAACGGTTCTCCTCCAGCAGCAGCCACCGCCTGCTAATATAAAAATACTTGGGAGAAAAAGCAATACATTTTATTAGGTTGGTAGGAGGCAAAAAAAGCTCTATTCAAGACTTCCATTAACTTTTATGAATATCTCCAAAGAGATTTATTTTTATAACATTGAAGCAGAAGTATAAAACCCAGGTTTCTTGACCCTCGCAATTACGATTTCTCACCAGAGGCAAGTCCAGAGTATCCGTGGCCAAGCCCTGCTCACCTTGTTCACGCGGAGAGCACCTCTGAAAGCCAGAGCCTGGCTGCGAGAGGAAGGGTGGCCCTTGGCTGGCACCCAGGGGACCTGTGCTTGTATCTTGATGCCGCTGCAGGCTCCCTGCATGACCTTCTCCGCACCACTGGTTTGACCTGGTGAAGTTCAGATCCGCTCCTGGAGTCCTACCAAGTGCCAAAGTAACCCATGCCACTTCAGATCCCAGCCTGCAATGATCAGAGGTCATATTTGCCTGAAAGTTTAGCATTTCTACCCAATTAATACAAGGTGCCCTCTCTTGACTTTAGTGTCTCGGCATCCACACTGTCCATCCAAACACCCACCAGCCCTTTCCAAAACCCGCCACATTGCTGGCCGTTGCTGTCTCCTGCAGCAGGGCGAGCTCCTCAGCCTGGACACATCAGATAAAAATACTTCCTCTGATCCGTTTTGAATTTGTCACCTTCTAATTTCATCGAATGCCCCTTTGTTCCAGTGTTATACGACAGGATCCCGTCAATCTATTTTTCTCGAGACTATTTATTATTTTCCTTCCCCTCTTAAAACCTGAAGCAACATTACAGAAGGAAAAAAAAGAGGGGGGAGAAAAAAAAAAAGAAAAAAAAGTGCTCCCCAGGAAATTGTACTAATAAAAAAATGATTATACTTCATGGTGTGGCCTTGCTGCTCTCTACAGCTGTTGCAAACAAAACCGGTGTGGTGTTGAGCTGTCAGGACTAAGGCACCACACATGAGATGCTCACGCATGGTCCAGGCAGCCCAGGTGCACCGGCACAAGGAGGGCAGGCACCGGGAGCAGAGCGATGGAGGCACCAGCCGAGGCTGCGCCCACGAGCACTGGCAGCATCCCCAGCACTGCTGGCACAGAGCTGGGAACGTGTTTGTTTGATTTTGAGGCAAACCCTGAGGCACTTCAGCAGCGCAGCTCCCACCCGGCTGTTGCTGCCAAGAGGGGAAGGTCCCTCCGGTGCCCAACCAGGTCCAGATGCTCGAGAACCACGCTCTCACCAACCCAGCAGGAACAACACAAATATCACTCTGACGAGTTAAAGCCCCTCGACTGCGAGCACTTTCCTAATGAGATTTCAAATACCAGCTGGGCGCAGTCGGCTGGCCAGGGTGTTTGCAAGGTCGCTGCAGCAGGCGGCTCCTGCTCCGAGCAGCTCTGGGGATGTGCTTTATGTTGCAGCCACTGCAAGGTGTGAAGCAGAAGAGCCCCTGGCCCCCTCCCCAGGCACAGCTCCATCCCGCATTGTTTATTATGTTTTCAGCTGCATTTTGAAAGCGTGGCTTTCTCCATTGATACACTGCCCAGTGACTATGCAGCTCCTATTGGGAAGGTCTGGGGAGCCCATGGAAACTGGGTGAGATGGCCCATCACACGCAGGAGCACTGGGACCAGACTCAATATGGGTGCAAGCAAGGTGATCCCACCAGTCCCCTGCTGGGCCTTCACAGTCCAAGTTGATGAGTACCTGCTCAGCCTCGGCAGCAGACACGTGTCCCTGGTTGCCCAGCCCACCATCCACCTTGTGGCCAACAATGTGGCCGTGAAATACCAAAATGCTGAAGTAACAGCTACTCCTCCCAGCAGTAAGCCAAGAGACAGCACTGACATTTTTTAAATAGCCCTGAGGTAAACAGGGCTGCTCGCTCCTTGTTCCAGGCTGGCCACAGACTCAAGACTTAGGACGACACATGGATTTATACTGGGATCACCGTGCTCTGCCCCACCACAAAAACCTGGTTGCCTTTCACCTTCTGCCTTCCTTCAAACAAGCGGAACAATAAAAGCTCAAATTCTGCAGTGCAGGTTCTGCAGCCATCGCACAAGTGACCCCTTCCAGCCATTCCAGCAGCTGCATCCTCCCAGCATCCAGAGGCTCTCAAACCTCTGAGCAAGACGACCCTGTACCACAGGGGCCTGATATTCCCTGAGGAACAGCCCAGGCCTTCAGAGTTCCGCGTGAATACAACCACCAACAGCTCCTGGCACCAGGTCCAGGGCCACGGAGCGCCAGGGCAATGCGGTCAGCACAGCACCGCCCGTCCGCCTGCTTCACCCAGCAGGTCGGCAAGGGGCTCCCGCAGGGTGGCCAGGGCACAGGGGCAGAAGCAGCAGCTCACCCATCCCTGGCTGGAGCAGAAAGAGCAGGGCTGGTCCTCCAGGGCTCAACCCAGACACCTGAGCTCACCCTCTCCTCCCTGGAACAAGAGGACTCCGGCCTTGGCCCCTTACCCAGGCTGACGCCATTTACACTTTCCTAAGGTCCTAAGCAGCCTTGAAGGGCTCAGAGCAAAGCACGCAGCGAGCAAGCACGGTACAACCAGCCTGTTCAGGTACTTGTAAATTAGAAGAAACCCCCCCCCCCCATGGTTGTCATCTCTGGACATTATCCCCCACAGCGTGGACAAGGCTCCCTTTGCCGGAATGGCAGGCACGTGTCTTTTCTGGGGAAAGACTGGCCTGCTCACTCTGCTTCCAGTGACCGCGGTCCCCGAGGGCAGGACGTGCCGAGCATGAGAACAGCACACATTCTGCTCAGCACAGCGCTCTGAGGCTGTCCCCCACCGCAGCGAGGCAAGCAGCTGAAGGCAGCTCCATTTGAAACTTGGGAAGATGCATATTTAAGGGAGAACAATTTTTCCAGTCGGTTGTTTCACGTCTCTGCAGTTCCCGCTCCCAGCTTGAAGAAGCTCCACGAACCATCAGCAATTTGTCCAGTTTCAGAGGAACATCAGAGGCCAGGGACAAGGAGTCAATCTCCCTGTCTCTCTCGTTAAGTGGAAGGGTTTGGGGGATGGGGGTACTGCCTAGCCCCCGGGCAGGGCAGCAGGCTCAGCCCCAGGGCTCCCCGCACCGTCCGCTGTATCCCACTGCCCTCTACCCGGCGGCGTGGGACGTACAGCACGGCTGGAGCAGCCCAGCCCAAGCCCACCCCTCGCCAAGCAATGCCATCAATTATAAAAAAAAAAAAAAAAAAAAAAAAAGAAATGCATCCAGCCCTTAGGACATACCCTCTTTATTTTCTCAAGACTCATGCCACAACGCCCCGAGTAAGGAAAATGTGCCATTGCAAATGTTTATAACATCTGATTTAATGTTATGCAGCTTCTCCCAGCCATAAACCAGAACAAATACTCCCAAGATTTATTACATCCTTCCTTCCAGGGCCTGAAGCAATTGTACTTGATTAATTCAGCAGTTAAATGGCACCAAGCAGAAGCTTGATAATTTTGCATCCAGGATTCCTAAGACACATACTGTTTTCTGCAAGGATTTAGGTCTAAAACCAGAAAGATGAGTTTCTAAATATGCTCTTACCCATTTGCATGGGATAACAACACACACTGGATATTTTCTCCTTGCAGAGAGATGCTGAGCAAAGTTTCTTCTTGCTCTCTGGCAGTAAGAACTCCTCATCACTTTGTACAATACCTGTTCCTCAGTGTACATTCTGGATACTTGTCCTAACAAGTATTCTCAAACTTGACTTACTGCAGTGTCATTTTAAGTGACAGAAATATTTCTTCAGTTAACAGGAATGAGACCTTCCGGTGCATTTCTCCCGAGCTCAACATCTGCAAGCAGAGTCCAGAAACTTCCCTTTGCCCCAACCCCATGCACAGATACCCAAATTTGCCTCCATTCTGCTTCCTTGCAAACCTGTGACGGCATTTTGGAAGTTCATTCTTTTCCTTGCTCTGCATGAACACCTTGCAGCAACGTGTCCAGGAGGGGAGATTCAATTGCACTGGCAGCACGCTGGCGTCAGAGATAGGTATGGTGACAGTTCCCCCCCCACCCCCCCAGAAAGGCACTGGAAAAACAGAGACCACAAGTTTCTTACACACTGCCCCAGGACCTCTCAGACCAGGTCTATCCACATGACAAGAGCCCTTCAAGTGCCAGCTTGGAAACATGGACAGGAGCTGGAAGAAAACAGGTAGCCCTCCTGCTTCAAAGCTTCTTCCAGGGTCCCATCATGCCCCGCAAGTGACCTGTGTCCCCAAGAAAGGGTGTAAGCCAAGGAAGAAAGCAAACCTGCCTTTTGCATAGAGTTAATGAATTTATGGCAACAGAACCAGAAAGGAGTGCTTGCGGACAGTGTATCAGCTCTGAAGTGCTCCAGCAATTGAAAACAGCGAGCCTATTTTATATCATCACTGCAGTGAGCAGGGGGCACCGAATAAGGTGCACTTCAGTTAACAATAACGCGCAGAATTTATTGCAAATTAATCTGTTTACTGTACAAAGCAATTTGCAAGCACTGTCACGCTCACAAGTTTTTTTACTGTTGACTTTTCAAGTATTAAAACCCCATCGAAACAGTATTAATTGAATGCTCCCTATGCCCTTCCATATCCTCAAAGACATTTACGCATCTTCAAGTAATCCAGAAAAACGACCGAGATTGTTTGCATCTAATGGGTCATTACTGTTCTACAATACCCATTGGAAAATGCATGTTAACAGCGGTTTGACAATAATGTATTTGAAGAGACACAAAAAATTGCGGAGTGTATAGACTAGTGCTTCAATTGATTTGAAATATGGTCTAGCATTTGTCTTGGCTGCATTAACAAGGTCTGTTTTACCAATACATTTGTATTTATGATGACTAAGGGCAGATTATAGTTGTTAAAATTTGTCCTCCTGACATGAAAACACTATTTTGTCATTAATACATTTTGTAGCATAAACTATGATGTCAGGTCAATGTAAAGGGTAAAAACTTTCCTAAAGTATGCACACATCATTTTTTTTAAAGCTATTGAGCCTAATGGAATAACAGAGGTCATAATAACAAACCATTACAGCTTTGGTCTTGGCAACTATGTCCACAGAAGAATCCTCCAAGAAACAATCATCATTTCTCCAATGTTATGGCATTAGGACGACAGGAATGGTTCACAAATGAGTCATGTGAGCCCAGAAACGCAGTAGCTATGTGAAAGCTGAGCAATCAATTATTCAATTGTTTACCAAGAGCTTTCTCAGCTGACATTAACCAGAACTTCTTAAAAAGAAGAACTTTACAGCTGTCCTTGGCTGTCCCATGAGGCTGCGCTCAGAGGCTGAAAAGATTGCTTAATTTCTCTGTAAGTAATCTGGTATTTTTATTGAAATAAACAACAATATATGGATTAATTGAGTGGGTTCAACCTGAGACCCAGCAGGTGTCAAAATATCAAAGACCCAGGGCTGGGGTGACGGTAAGATGGGAGACCAGGGCAGAGAAAAGGATGGTTTAAGCAACCAAAACTCTAGCTCTTGCTCAAAACGCAGTACACAAAATCCCAAGTGAGCTGTCCTGTACGTGGCATGTTGAGGATACAGGGATACATCTTGGTTGCATTAATACACATAAATAATCCACTCTGATTAAGTTACTTTTTTCTCATTTTGTAGTGACTGTTTACCCTAGATCCTATCAAAGTTGTTACACTGAAATCTTTTTCAACCACAAATGAGTAAGATTTAAAGAGGTTTAAATAACGCACCTTCAACTCTCTTTAATCTATGTTCTTTTTACCTTTTTTGGTTCGAACGACCCATCCAAACCAGGGAAAACTGCCACATGAAAGGAACTGAGAAAATCTGGACATAAACACAGCGCAATCAAGTGCAAAGCAAGCACATTAAAAGAGCTGATCTGAGTGGAGTTAAATTTTTTTTTTTTTTAAACAGTTACTTCTACATGCTAAAGCTATGAGGAACGCTAAAGCTTTGGATAAATGCAGAGAGCAGAAAAATGTTTATACATGGGACTCTACCACATTACATCTGAACTCCATTAATATTTCTAGATGAAACAAAACTGAGAAAAACCTGGAACAGTAAAGTCTTTCATGCTGAACGTGCCCATCACGTCCAGGGTAGATTCTCAAGATGCCATCTGTGAGACCAAAGAGAAATTATTATGGAGTTGGGGATTTCAGTTTTTCAAAATTGCTAGCAAATCAAAAATCCTACCTTAACCTTTTGATATTTACCCTGATCAATCAGCCTCAGCTTAATTTTGTTTTCTTTTTCAGACAGAACACACAAAAATGTGTGCACACTTTAGGAAACGTTTAACCCTTTACATTGCATCCACCTCTAGCAATAAGGGCAGTAGAAAGTACACTGTTTTAACAGCATACCTTATTGGTTGGACTCGATAATCTTAAAGGTCCTTCCCAACCTAGATTATTCTATGGTTCTTTAAAAAGCCTGTTATATTCCTAGCATTTGTAGCAAGAATTCAGAATTTGTCAAGAAGAGCCTCCAGCAGGATTTGAGCGGTGACGAGGCGCTGCTGTGAAACCCGCTTGCTGAATAAAGAAGAATCTCACTTTTCATAGGCTCTTTTAGCATTTCTAAGTGTTTTACCTACCCACCCTACACATGTTGCTCGAACCCAGTGTCCCTCCTCCATCATTTATAAAAACAACTGAACAAAAATCAGCAAAATCTTGCACTTACTGGAAGAGCAGCTGGGATTGCTAGAGTGCCTCGGTAGCCAGGGAAAAGCTTGGAGAGGACCCAGGAGTCCTACTTTTACTTCTTCCCCCAATTATGCTTAACGATACTGACACTTCAGATAGTTTATTACTAAGCACAGCTCCGTCTTCCTGCTTTATGAGGAAAGTGAGTATCAATCCACCTACGTCAAAGCTAAAATGCAGGAGGCTCAGAAAGGCTGCGCAGGGTCACTTTAGGCTGAGCTAGGAACAGAATCCCTGCCTAAACAAAAGTCTCAGCTGTTTCACCCCACTACTCTCCTCTAAATGATTATGCCAGTCCTGTGAGCTATAGGCTGTCTATAGGTAAAATCCCACCCCGTCTACTTTCACTAACAGAAAAATGAAGAGATACACTGTGAACAAACAAAAAGCGAATGAGAATAGCTGCCTTTCTGCATTAGCCACTACAAAGAGGAAATTCAGGAGAATAGGGAAATCCTGGTTCCAATCATGAAGCTACAGCCAGAAAACAGATGGATGAAATGTGTATCACCACCCTTCCAATACATTTATCTCTACACCATGGGCTACTTCTCAAGGTATTTAACCATCTAATACAAAAGTCTGTGTAGAAGGAAGAGTCAACGTTGCTTTCGATAGACCCGCCTTGAAAAGCAATTGCCTCTTCTGTCAAACGTGTGACTGTCACCTGAGAATTGTGGTTTGGTTTGGGGTTTTTTTGTGCATATATGAGTTTAGGGATGGAGGTGTACAAAACACACGTAACAAAGACCAGGAGCTGATAAAAATGAGAACGCATAACATGAAGCCATGTATATCTAGATTGCTTTTAAAAAAAATAAATACTGCATTTAAACAAACTTTTTAGCATTTCAGTTGATTTGAGCTCCTATACGTGAAATGCACTCTAAGTATACACACTGTTCATTTGCATGAGGTCTGAGCTGCTTATTCAGATCAAAGAATGAAGAAGTCACGAGTAAAGAGTGAGAGTTATCACTCACAAAAGGTTGAACATTCCCAAGGCCACCTCTCCTCAAAAGGGTCTCCACCTTCGGAATATCTGAGTTACAGTCCTATCTGCAACAGGTAGTATAATACTTCATGCAGTTAGTTGGAAAATCAATCCCACATTGTGACATATGAAGGCACAGACCCCAAGTGAGACCCCCCAATTGCATACAGATATATAATCACTTATCCACCCAAGTTTTGCTCTAGAATATACCTACCTGCAGCAAAGCACCTTTGCAGCCAGTTCACACTCCACCAAGCTGTTTACTCCCTCCCTGCTCATCTGAGGAGATCTCTTCTTCCCCGATACTTAAGCTGTGGGAGGCTTTGGGCAGCCCCTCACTGCACACAGGTGTGCACAGAATTAATTTGCAGGTGAGCTGAGAGCGCCACGTTTAGTGTTGGTTGTTTCCTCACTACATTTTCAGGTGTAATCACTCTGCAACCTGGCACCCAGACAATGAAAAAAGCCTTTTCTCAGAAAGGGCCCCTACACTACATATTAATTAATTTTCCATGGAAATAATGACACGACATGACATTATTTCTATACAGTTCTAATAAGTTAATGGAAACAAATAATGCTACACTAATGGAGCTGCGCTAGGGTGAATGTAAAGTTGCCACCTTCACCTTCTTTGCCCCAAACTGCTAACTGGGAGCAATGCAAATGAAATCCCCATCTTCTGATTTCTTTCACTTTTCCCAAAGCCATTTTTGTCACAGATGATTAAACCTTCCCTGGCACTCTGACTACTCTTCTCCAGCAGCCCAGTTTGAGGAAGGGTTGACTACGGGTGGCACATCAGCAATACAGCGGTAGCCAGCTGCTGCCCCAATATATTCTTCATTTGGAAACCAGCCCCGACACCCACCCAGCTACCATGTGGCTGGTTCCTGGCTCTGGGAGATCCTAAATCCGTGGCCTAATTTTGGACATCCTTCTCAGAACAGTTTCCAGCCCCTTTTTGATAAAAGCTGATCTTATAATCACTGCAGCAGAATCGCTAGGTTTCAAACGCTGACACAGCACTGCTTGTTTAAATATCCCATTGCTAAACCACCCTGCCCCTTCCCTCCTTTGTCCTGCACACCACCACGCTCATGGAAAGAGCCACCTTCAGTGCTTTAGGGTTTCACAAACAGGCAGCGATGGGTACGGGCTGCAGGAGGTTGCATCTCCTCCCGGCACCTGCCCAGAGGCACAGCGAGCTCCAGCTCAGCACTGGCCGCATCCTGCCCGAGATGCTCAGCCCCGCTCTGGGAGCAGCAGAGCCCAGCGCTGTGGCACTCACCCTCTGTCACTTTAGCGCTGGCTGGAGTATCTGTGCCTTTCGGAAAAGCAGGGGAAAACAAGGTCTTGTGGAAGTCAGTGGGAGGCTGAGCAGGGATTATCCATCACCAGGCACGTCGGTAGCTCATGGGTGTTATGGAGAGACAGCAAAGGCAAGGAACAACCACACGAGCACCGGCAAGCAAAGACAAAGTAAAGCCACAAGGACAGATTAGCACAGGGGAAGCAGACAGGTGGCAAGGAAAGGAAATTAATAAAGACTATCACAATACAGATAATGATGCTCATGACTAAGTGACTTGCCACAACCATTTAACAGCATTCTTTTTGGTTGAGAATATTTTTTCAGGCCATTGCCCAAGTTGTAACTGCACAGAAAAGAAAGCAAATTTCTCTCATCTAACCTGTGTTCTAGTGAACTGGTCTGCTAGAAAAAGTACCGTAAACAAGAACTGCCTTCTTTGTCATATTCCTTCTGTTTCACTCCCCCACCGACCAGATAAAAATACACTCTGAAATAAAATTCATATTCATTTCAGGACTGTTCTTTTATTAGAAGGAGCAAGCTCATGCTGTAAAGAAAACCTGAAGATTGAACACGGATATATCACCTGGTGACATGAGAGGAAAGAATAAATAAAGTTTGTCAAGTCCTAAGATCTGTGTATGGATAATACTTTGCCAGAAGTCTATGTGATGCAAAACCCAAATGAGAAGGGAATATGGTAGTTATTTCAGAAATACAGTTTGGAAAAAAATATTTGCAGATAGCTTTCAAGAGAAATGTATTCCCTTGCTCAGTTTTTAAGTGGGAGCCTGGATTCCCTCCAGCCAACTCCATGTATGAGATTATCTTTGCTTTCTTCAAACCGGAAAGACAGAGGCACCTCTTGAGGATGGTTTGGCCCTGGTAACTCCAGATTCCTCCTCCAGACGCTGCAGCTAGGTGGGAAGTTTTCTGGAAGGCATGTCTATGCTGAAGTGCATCACCAAGCAGCTGATGCTTTCAGAAAGAGCCTCCTCACTGGAAGTGAAACCAGTTTATTAAGATGATTCAGAGAAGGATCATTTAAGCTGTACCTTGAGTACCACTAAAAGTTAAACTCATCAGCAGAAAAGCAGAAACACTGTTTCTTAAACACAGTTTTTAGCTGGCACTTTTCCTCCCCCCGTGATAAGAGGGCAAAATATACTGCAGCATAATGTGTTGGCAATGCCTGCTTGTGGATGTGCAAAGCTTTGCTTTCTCTCCCAGCTCATCATTAGAAACCCCTCATCTGCTGCCAGAAGAGTTGGGTGCTTTCGGAATTTGCAAGGAGCAGAGAAGTGTATCTGGGAGAACCTGAAAGGCCACAGGTTGCCTAGTATGGGTGGCCTTGTTCCCCGCTTTTATTATACATTTTTCATTCAGTGAGTGAATTGAAATGCTCTGAAACAAGGAAAGCACATAAAATCAAACTGTTAAAGGTCTGATCCTCTTCCTATGGAAAACAATGGCAAAACTTCCACTGATACACTGGGCAGGCAATTCAACAGTAAAACAACCAGCGGGGTGTTTGCAGACACACCCCAAACAAGCAGCACATGGGAGAGGAAGATCTCTCCTAGGATCCCAGCCAGAAGAGTTTCATTTCCAGTAATACCAACACCCCCAAATACACTAAGGGAAGCAAAGCTCCCTGAAACATTCAGCCCAGGGTGATCTGAGCTCCAGTAACGGCAACAGAGCCCTGACAGGTGAGCAAGAGCGACTCGATTCAAATGTGGGTTTAAAGTGAATTTATACTTTACCAGTGACTTAAGATCTTAACTTTTTTATTTATTTAAAAAGCAGCAGCACTGTCAAACAGCTGACAATAAGAGTAAAATGCAGCTTTACCTCTTGAACATCTGGAAAAGGATAGGGATAGGAGAACTGTTTGCTGACAACTGCAGAGCTAGCACAGATTTAGGACCCCGCATTGCCAAACGCAAAACCTCTCCAGGCAAAAGCGAAGAATCCTCAGCTGAATCTGTCATCTGGGATGCAGCAAAGGACATCAGTCCCTCAAATTAATGATTCCCTTTCCTAGAAACCTACGCTTTGTTGTATTTATGGGAGCTTAAAGTTCATGCACAGTCCTAAGGGAGGCTAGAGAGCTCAGGGTGAATTCTTTTATCTGGGAGAAGTTTATGAGTTTTTTAAGATGGTTGAAAATGGGCAGAGTTCAGTTTATTTTCATTGAAGTCCCTTACAGACACAGTCCTTATTTATCCACACAGACACTCTAGTGAGCAGGTACACAGCAGCGCAACACATCAGGACTTCTTGGAGTGTGGACGTCAGCTAGAACAGGTCTCACAGCAAAAGTGCTATGTTTCCAGTGCTCCATTTTTTAATATAAATAACACAGTAACAAAACCAGGGATGCTCCTGCGTGGGAAGTTTATCAGGCTAAACAGCTCACAAAAAACCAGAGCTCTGAAGAAACAGCACAAATCCCTGAGATATTGTTCAACAAAAACATCTCGAAGAAAGGGGAAAGGCAAAGAGCATCTGTAGCACACTGAGATCTCAAGTCCAATCCTACTCACCTTACTCAGGTGAAATCAGTCTTCAGTTTCAGGTCTTGGAGATGCTCACTCTTGGAGATGCTGGATGTATGGCTTCTTAGGGCTTACAAAACCTTAACAGTTCAAATAAGATAACTAAAAATGCCTGTGCTAAAAATGCCTGTGATTCAGCCTGTGTGTATTCAAATGAAGAGCTACTGAACTGTGGAACATGTCAGGAACCACAAAAAGAACACAAATAAGGAATGAGTCAGTCTAGAAGCAATTTCCAGTGGAAAGGGAGGGTGAAAATGTACTATATTGTGCTGTGCGATTTGACAAATATATATGAAAGCTGAAATGAAACCATGTCAGTTTGTTGCGCTCTCTGGATAAGCAAGGCTCATTCAGCTTTTCATTGTGTCCACAGATGACATATGCTCTAGGTTGGGTTATTTTTTGTTTTATTTTGTTTTGCCCAGAAGGTGCAAGAGTTCAATAACAATCTAAATCACTTCTAGCCTGTCTATTCTTTGTACGGAGTTTTCTATCCAAAGTTATCTATTCCAGCATAGGCAGGAATTAGCATTTGTTTTTAATGACTTAAAATGCCAGATCTATACTGTAAGTGGCTAAACCCATAGGATACACTGTTTTAAACACCATTCCAGGCCATGCCTGCTGGGCCATACCTACCTATGCATACTTCTTTCTTACATCGCCCAAAGACCACTTCTACAGTTGGAAGAACGCATCAGCACAGGCCAGCGTGTTTTCGTAAGCAGGGAAGAGGGACGTCATAAAACACATCTGTGCTGCCAGCACCCTTGGGAAAGGACATCACTGCTGTAAGTGCTGCACTTACACATCCAGAAAGAATTTACAAATTAAACCAGCAACGCAAAAAAATAGAACAAGGGGATGGAAAGGACTGTGATAAATCATCCAATTTCATCCCTGCTCTAAGGCAGGATTGGTTACTATGATATTTCTGGGCAAGGTTTGTCCAACTTGTCCTTAAAAATCTCCAATAGCAAAATCCAGTCCAGCTTCTCCCCCTTTGCCACTCAGAAACGTTCTCCCCATGCCTAACCTGGATGAGCTCTGCTGCTCGGCTACCCACAGACCTAGGGCTGCCATACCTGCAAGTCTCCTTAAATCCTTTTACGCCCTAAATTTATCAGGGCAGGCTGCTTGGGCTGCAGCAAAATGAGGAAGATGGGACATCTTGCACAGAAGCCTTCTGCCCTCCTCCCTGAAGGAACAAAATGCTGGATCCACTGCAGCTGTGGATCAGCCTTGACAACCCATGACGGTGACACACCATTATCACCAGTCTTTGCTTCAGAAAGGGAGACAACTACAGCCTACACCTCACGGGAAGAGGAGCTAAAGGTGTTTCTACCCCAGGAAGCCAAGTACAAGGCAAAAATGTCCTCTGTAGCACCAACCCAGTCTCACGGCACAGCCAAGCACCAAGCAGACACCTTCAGCAGGATTCACGTTATGTCCATGCTGCATTCAACCCAGCCAACCCTGGGTGCCAGGTCCACCCCGCACCACCACGGGGCTCCCGGACCCAGGTCTGGCGCAGGGTGCCCCCCGGCACGCCGGGGGCTCCTGGATGCTGCCGGCTCACTGCACACACCCCATGCACTGCCGGTGCCCAAAAATCGCCTGGCAGCCCTCCAGAAGCCACTGCTTTCTGACTGTGAAATGCTGGCAGGAGCCGGGCTGTCATTACCAGAGCACTTTGCCGCTCGTGTTTCACCCTGCCCCTCTCCGAGCAAGAGAGGACGGTTGCCCGTGCCCCTTGGGGGCCGCAAGAAGCCCAACGGCTGCCAGGTGCAGAATTAACATGCCCGCGGTGCTGCAAGCCCTTTGCGGGGCAGCCGCTGGAGTATTTTACGTGACTCCTGGCTCTAATTCAGAAGGGGTCTCCTGCCCACTCAACAACATTTTCACGAGCTTGTTACCACCAAGATAAAAACCAAGAGAGACTGGAGACTCTTATCCCTCCACCCCCCGCTGGTGCCACCTCCAGCACACACAGGCAGCACAGCACTGCTGGGCAGCAGTGCCAAGCAGGATGGTACCCGGGGCTGAGTCATGCATCCTGGTGCCCAGAGGAGGGATTTCCCTAGGGCTCTTCCAAAATGTAGTGGAAGTCCATTTATTTTTTTGTAACATGCACAGAGTGCTTTCTTCCACGTCTTCCGATCCATCAAAAGGATGTTAAAAGAATGATGTTAAAAACACCGAACTTCTGGCCAAAAGGAAGGCATGTGAGAAGGCAAACCACTTCCAGGAAGCCATGCCCCTCTCCAGTACTGCACACCCCAGGAACACCAGTACCCCAGCACCCTTGCTCAGGGTGCGCTGCCCAGTCATTACGCACCCACGTGTCCACAGATAACTTCTCAGTTATTGCAACTATTCACATGTCAATTCAGCAACCATAGGTTACTGCAGATAAATCCTGCCCCCCTGACTCCAGAAAAGACTCCCTGAAAGAACTGCTTTGTTGAACGAAGCGTCATTTCTGCAATGTCACTTAGGCCTGCCTTGAGAGCAGCTCCCAGAGATCTAGATGATTGCTTTCCCACTTGTTTAGTCCCTGTTGCAGAATTTGTGAGGGTATCTTAAAGCAGAAAAGCAGCTTGCAAGATATTGCCTAAAGTAGTTATTCCTTTTCAGAGACTGACAGTGTGCACAGCTTTTTTTTTTTTCCCCCCAAGAAGCTGATCTGTGTGAAATCTTCATGCATTTATTCTCACCCTTGTGTTTCTGCCTGGCTTGTCCCATGCAGTTGAAGGAAGGCTCCCTAAAGCACTGGTTCCAGTCACAGATCCAACCGAAACAAAAATAATCATGCACAAAACTTCACTTGGGACAGCTCTGAAGAGAGAATCTCAGTCCGTTATTTATTTCTTGGTGCTGCTGATTGCCAAGATTTTTTAATTTCAATATGGTGTGGAGATTCAAAGCAGAGAAGCAGAACCCCTGACACCAATGGGATTACACATAAATACATTCACTCTAACCCAGTAAGCCTGGGACATCTTACATCCCAAACTGATTTTGCATCTTTCTTTCTCAGTATATATCATCCTCAAGAGGTAGCTATTTGGCACGCGTCTACAGTAAAGCCAGGTGATAACATTAATCAAAAGCTTCTGTGACAGCACAGGTACAATCAACATGTAGGAAAGCGTATCGCACTGGAAAACCCCACGTCCCAGCACAGTGCACCTAAGAGATCACTTGGGAAAGACAGGGAAAGATTTACCGAAGCTGCAAAACCTAGATAAGCAACGTCATTCTCCAGAGAAGGCCAGAAGACAGCCTTCCGCAGAGAGCACCTCCCAGTCACAGCAAAAGCTAAAGCAGACTACACACTGCAACTGGCCATTAGCACCCACCAGGCCGGTTTCCAGTTCCACTGGATACCTCTGGGGATGCCACCCGTTGCCATCCAGCATGCAGAGGCTTCTTTTACAAGGCTGCACAGATCTGCACATGTTGGAGCTGTCACTCGGCTCCACAGCACAGGGGAAGGCTGCAGGACCAGTTCCTTGTCTCCGTGCACAGTTACCCCCGCAGATGCCACTGGGATGGCTGGTGGAAACCCCAGCTCACCCCAGCATCACAGACTCCCTCACAAGCACGTACACCTGCGACGCAGCCAGGTGCAGCCCACCAGGCACTGGGGGTTGGTGTTTCCAGGATGGGGCTGCATTTACGACCATGTGCTCATCTCTTTCGGAACCTGCCAGGCACACCGGGGTAAAACATGGAAACCAGCCAGCAATGGTGAGGGTCCTGTGTTCTCGGCAGAACATGCCCTTATCCAGCAGAAACACATTACCTCCTGGGCCTTATATCAAACTATTTCCCATTCTAATGAATTATGATCATTGTTCTTCTCCCTTTCCTTCCCCTAACCTCACTACACACTAAGGTGAGCGGAGTCCCAGTGCCATCCCACCACCTGCTTCCCACCCGACTGCACTACACCCTGAGAGAATATGTGAGCAACCGCACCAAGAGCCACTGTAGGTCTAGGAAAGATTTTCAACTTGCAGAAAAGGTGACTGAGTACTCAAATACACTAAGGGATGCACCATCTGTATGACAGAGAGGGATATGAAGTGCAGCAGGGAAGCACCGAGGCCAGACATTTAGAAAAAGCTTCCTTTAAGATCCCTGACACTAGGTAACTTCCCAGTCACTAAAGATGGAGAAAGGAGAAAGAAAACTCAGCCAAGAATCACAACTTCATCCAGGGCTGGGACACTACGTACCATCTTGCTTTATTTCACTGATGCCAGGAGACTTTTAATCCAAAGGATGTACCAAAAGTGACGCCTCCATTTTTGTTTTTTTTTTAGTGGAAACCTGCCAGGAAAAAGAACAAAAAAATCCATGCAAACATCTATAATAGGTTGTGGTGAACATGAAACCAGAATAGCAAGCCAGGGAACCTTCACATTTTGCAGGAACGGAGCTTCCATTCCCTTACACAAGTTAAATATGTCATTCAAAAGGATTTTCTCATGGGAAAAAGTAAGCAATCAGGAATGGAAATAAAGTGGTCAGAGCTGATTATCTTGCCAACTTGAGATGCCTTCCAACATGTGTTTGGGGCAGGGGAGCCTGACAAAATGAAGTATTTGAGTATGAATGCAAACCATGCCATTTTGAAACAAAGGTTGGTTTCTTATGCATTCAACGATAAATATGCATGCATGCATATATACACCTAGACACACACACTCTGCAAACAGCTGACCACAGTAAGGGTTTAAAAGGGATGCAAATGCAATGTCCATATTGCATTACCCCCTAAAGAAAGTGAGAATTTGGAAGAATTGAATTGCTTTCTCAAACCCACATCTGTGTTGTATGATTTTTGCGGAGAACTTCAGGTTTTTGTGATTTTAGGGGGAATATGCAGATTAAACGTTGACACTCCACAAATAAAACCTAAACAAAACCAAAAGCATTATCTGAAGCCTATTATAAATAATGCACCATCAAATTTTATTTTTTCAAAGGAATAAACGAGCTTGGTTAAGTGTGGTTGTATTCAGACTCACCTGTGGGCATGCTTCCCTTCCCCCCTTTTAAATTTGCATCTTGATGTCTTCAAATCCAGCTCCAAATCCACATTGACAGCTCCACCTAGATGAACAGATAAAATACACTGACCTCTCCTACTTGAATTAACAGAGGATATATTAAACAGCACCTGTGGGAGGCCCCTTCAGAATGGGCCAGAGACACATACTTTACCCAAACCTACTCCTTTTAAAAAGGGCAAACAATCCCAAGGGGACCGGGGAGGGCAGGAACTATCCGTGATGCTAATAGCTTTAAATATACTCTATTTTCTTCAAACGTAGCTGGCATCAAATATATTTATGTATGTAGAAAGTTCAGCAGGGTAGGAACAGCTATTTTTGGGTTGCAGAAATGTCAGAGGAATGCAAGCTAAGCATTGGTGTTCCAAAGCTCTTGTGAGGACGCTAAACTTGACAGGGCTTTTTAGGAAAACGCATCTTTAGTAAAAAGATGCTGGTTGATAGCTTGATGATGATTACATGTATTAAGGACTCTACTTGTCGATCAGCGATAGGTCTTTTCTACTGTTTGGAGATGTGTTGTTGGGAATCCTTTTCACAACAAACAAACCAACCCCCCAGGATTTTTTGGTTTTAGGGGTTGGGGTTTGTTTTTTCTTGGGGGGTTGGGGTGTTGGTGTTTTTTTTTGGGGGGGTGTTTTGTTAAAGTTTGTTTTTTCTTTTTTAAGTAAAATGAATGATATTTTAACATACCTGTGCAGCACCACTTTCAGAGTACAGTTGGAGCTCAGCCTCCTGCCATGCTGGAGGAAACCTGCTGTACTGGAGTGTTCGAATAAATCCCAGCTGCCATCTGCCTCACACCCTGCCCGCAGATCCGGTGGCATTTGGGGCTCAGAAGCTCTCAGCCAGGGCCACGGATGCCCAGGTCCCAGAGTACTTTTAGCAGCAGCAGAGTTGCAAGCAGGCTTTGGAAGCACAGCGCTTTGGATACACTGCTACCTCGGACCTCTCTGGGTGCAGGAGCTAACCACTTCTGCTCTCCGTGCAAGAACATTTACCTATGCCATCTGTGTTTGCAGTTTCTCTACAGCTGGCAAGTGCAACAGAATAAAAGAAGGGGAACTTGTTTTTTTTTTAAATAAGCACACTAATCTTTTTATTTACTCTAACAAAAACTTTGTATCACCTGTCCCTTGAGCTAATTGCAAAAAGGTTGATATTCTGCTCTACCTTACATAAACCCAAGGAATGGAGAGTTAATATTGACCATCAAACCACACAACTGCAAACACAGTGGAAAATTTGTATTTTGAGCTCAGTCTTTACCTTTGAAAGCATGTAGGACATTGCTGGTACTCTTATTAATCTCTCCCATGATCTGCTTGCAGTCCAATTATTCCTGTAGCATTTGATCTTTCACTAAAAACCTAAAGTTTCCAAAGCACTACAGGCAATGCCCTGTGGCCCATGATAAGTGAAGCCAGATGAAGCAGGAATTCTCCAAGCCTGAATTTAATGTCTATTGCTTTGTTTTCTGCAGTTAAGAGAAGACTGCATTCTGTGATCTGTCTAGTTTCTTTCAGTCCTACACTTCCATGAGTGAAATCTTGGTAAGAGAAGAGATTTAGCGATCACCTCTTACTCGCGCCAAGGTGATACAAGTAGGTCTGTCAAAAATAACTGTCCACGAGTCAGTGCATATAATGGTTCCTGCTATGACTGAAGAATCATCATTCTTCATAATCTCTGGAATCCAAACCTCAATTAACAGTGAATGCAGCTGGTTTTTGGAGTTAACAGCAAAGAGGTTATAAGGGTTAGTGCATCAATGAAGCTTGGTAATTGCTTCACCGTGCTTATTATCTCGCCCCTAAAGAGAGTGAGAACAGTCAGCTGGTAAACAAGCAGTGATAAACTGTCAGAGCAATTTTGTGCACTAGAGCAGATACAGTTCTTCTCTACAACACCGACCCTGGAGAAAAGCAAAGTTTCACTCGGCTAGGTGCCTAGTGCATAATGGTCCAAGGGTGAAGGAGAGATGCTTTAGCTTTACATAGGGGCAGAAAAATGAGAAGTTCTCACCCAAACTCTTCACGATGACGTACCACAGCCTTCTGCGGGTCTATTGTCTGCACAGGTAGGAGACAGTCCCCACCTGCTGTTTAGCTCAATTACTCACTTGTGTTTTGATCTCCTGAAGTCAATGTGATGAGCCATTGCCCACTGGGAGCATGGCATTCCTCAGGCCAGGCTACAAGCCATTGTGATGCATATCGGAAGCTGACCTACCCCACAACTAAGGCTCATTCTCAGTTTGTCTGCACAGACACACCTTGAGAACGTGCAACCACCCTGTTCCCTGCCTTGGTTCGCAGCCCCGTCTCTTGCAGCTCCAGCCCTGACACCCCCCCTCTACACACCTGAGCCTCACCCACCCTTCCACCCAGCCCTGTTCCATGGCCTGCCTGACCAACAAACTGCCACTTGCCATGCTGACACCACCCTTCCCTTCGCTGTAGATGGGCACCTCCGCAGCTCTCTGCTTCATGGCTCCATGCCAGTCTCAGCCGTGGCAGATGATACCCGCTTTCACCACAAGTTCAGTCCAAGCTTCATTGCTAGGCTTGACTGCCCACATCCTGGTTGTAACCGTCCCAAAGAGGCATTTCCCAGCTAATGAGCCAAGAGGTATTAACCCCTGCTTCACCAGCACTGACCAGTACCGTGTGCTTCCACACAACACAATGCAGTCACGCTGCAACATCCAGCACTCCCCTCGGCACCTCCATACACTGCCCAGGCAGCAGCTCTGCTAGCAGACTGGCATGGCACTGTTGCAAGACACTTGAAAAGAAACACCAACAAATAAAAGCGAGGAAAATTATAAGTACATCTATAGGTGAAACCTCTTGTCCCATACCTGGAAACTCAATACAAGTGAAGATTCTGGCTCCAGAATCCAACTATCATCATGCTGAGTAAGCAGATTTGTTTCAGAGGCGGCCCAGGTCTGAAACCCTTACCGACTTCACCAATTTCTCCAGGTAAAATGCAAAAATAATTACTAGCAACAGTGACACTCAAAGTAGAGATTGTTAATATTAACACAACGGCTATGTAGAATATATAGAAACAATAACCTTTATGAGGTATCAGTGCTGCTTCTCTTCCAGTTGAAGGGAAGACTGAAACATGTGGGTTTGATGCCTGCATTATCTTTTAAGAACCTTGTCCAAAAGAAACAAAGGCTGTAGTCCTCAGCCCTGCAGTGGCCCAGCACAGGGCATTTCTTACAGATCTCAAATGAGAATAAGGCAATTTAAAGTGCTAGAACAGACCAGAAATGATCAATCTGTGGCAGCCCTGTTTGAAACCTTTTCCACTGGTAGTGGCAAGGGCCAGGAATCCCTTTTCTTCTTAGGGAGAAGTGCAGCAATGGCTTTGGAAGGTTTTTTTTCCTCCTTAAGATGCAGAAGCATAGATATTTCTCAGTATTTTTTTTTTTTTTGGGGTGGGGGGCAGACATGCCTGAAGATGTACCCACCTCAAATCTAAACCAAACAGGAAATTTCTGCCTGCAAGGACTGTCTTCTCTGATGGTCTTCTGCAAGAATTATGTTGGTGCAATTAAGTGCTGTAAAAAAAAGTTCTAGCTTTATACTTAAGAGACCTGAGATAGGAAACACGACCTTCTGTTGACTTGAGTGTGCAAAACTTTTCTGCTTTCAAACCCATTTTGACCTAGTTTCATGTGTCTGTGGAAAAAAGAAGATAGCCTGCAAACAGACTACTTAAATCTGATGGTTCTCTTATGCATATAGCTTCCTCTGGTTAACTGTGTATTTTCCTGAACTTAGAAATAAGAATTAAAAAAATAAAAATAAATCATCACTGTTAATTATATATGAGGACCTGGAAACAGCAGAAGTTAAATATGAAACAGAAACAGAAAACAAAAGAAAAAAGAAGATTCACAAATTTTACACCTTAGAAGAGTTTGGATTCATAGAAGTTGATACTTTTTGTTTTCTCCCTCCAGAGTTAAAAAAGCAATTAACATTTTTTAAGTAGACAATTTTAAAAAGTGTTTGATGATTGACATGTTTTCAGTTGATTTCCTGAACAGCTTAGGAAAATCAAATACAATTCCTACAGTTACAGCAGTTCAACATTTATACGAATACATTTATACTGTAATGTTTGTAAGTTATGCTCTCCACTTCCCAGAACAGCCCTCTTTCATCACATAATTGATTTAAGTGTCATTGTGGCAGGTGGTGTACACTAGAGGCATACCTGATTTAGGATTCTAGCTTCTAAGGTGCTTTTACAGGGATAAATCAGTTTTAGATCCATGGCACTTTCTTAACAGGCACGCAGATGCAGTTTCTCATTGGAAAGACAGTTCCGTTTCCAAATTAGCCCAATTGACAATAGCCTATTCCACACAATTTAGGTTACATAAATTTTAATGTGGTGCTAAAACAACAGTGAAAAAAAATTTTCTGGCTAGAGGCAAAACTTCAGCTCTTTTCTTCTTTCTTTTCCTTCTGCTTCTTTGACTTAATGAAGAGACTCACACTTAAGCAGGCTGTCTTTACTTAATAATGCCATTAGGAATTCCCCAAGGTATTAAGGATCTTTAACATACGCTTTTCAAAACTGAACTTCAGGATTATTTCCTTTTCAGAAGACACTTTTTCTCTTACTTCCTCCCACTAGTTTCTGCATCAGGCATAACAATACACAAAGATGCATCGTGCAGTCTGAACTGGGCACTTATCTGTCACAGAAAAACTTAACACTTACAGAGCACTCTGCTAATAAAAGAATATTCGAAGCAACACTGAGCTCACAAATAAAACTACCTTCCTCATATGCCTTCTTCATGCTTCATACCTCTGTCTGAATTTGCTCAAAGGCTTAACAGCTTTTCATTTTATAGGTCTGAGTTCTGAACATGCCGCAGAATTGCAGTTTCATATTCATAACAGAAAACAAAGACTCTAGACACCAAATTGTGTCTTATTTATCCCTCTTCACACTTAATTAGATTCCTCTTTTTGTCTAGTTAACACACTTCCTAGATCTAGTAATCCACAACAAAGCAACAGGCATTTGAAAGATGGCTGGCTTTTGTCTTGGAGTTCACTTATTTTTTTAAAAAAAGTCATATAATATTTAAAGTACTGCTGCCATAATCCAACTAGTTTCCTGCCCTCTCTGTTTTATGCAGTATAAAATATAGCAGAAAATATAATTATCAGCCTCCTACAAATGCCTGACATTTTAGTTGTAATGGGGCAGGGGAGGGGGCAACCAGAGATCTAAATGCATAACCAGCAAGGAGGTCCACATGCTCAGCCTAAAACTGCAGCTTTCCAACTATCTGCTTAGCAGCCTGCCTTACTATAGCAAGAGATGCACTGAGCCAGAGAGGAACTATGCATGAACACAGAGCCACACAATATTGGCCTGGGCATCAGCTTCAGTGGGGCAGGCTCAGAATTAGATCCATCCCAATAGCTTTTCTTCCCCTCCAATGTGCGTGAAGTGTCTGACACAGCGAACACCTAATTCTTTCAGTCAAACTGGAAGTTCTACTGATACGTTACCAAATGCATCACTCCCCTACACCCTCGGTGTTACAGTATGCTTCACAGGAGAAAAAAGATCAACGGTTCAAACTCCATCAAGCAGAGGTCATAAACTAAACAAACCCACAGCCTTACACATCATTAGCCAGTGTTTCCACCTCTAGACTAGAGCAGCATTCAGTCAGCTCGCAATCCTCCTTCTGATTTGCTCCAAGCTTGAAAGACAGTAGCAATCTTCAGAAAACAATTGCAGGGTAAGAAACATTGCAAAAAAGTACCTCCATACATAGATAGGGTTAAGATGATTGGGATCAAAGAAGGGTGGAATCTAACACAGAGACTTGCCACCTGCACTCCACATTCACTTGTAAAGGCAGTTCCGTAACCAACGCATTTACTTAATGCTTGGCATGACTGGTTCGGTGGTTCTTCATAGGCACTGAACGTATGTAATACATGCCCTTGTACATGATTTTGGATTCTGATATTGAGCCTGACATAAAATTTTAGGAGGCATGATACCCACAGTAGTGCTGTGAAGTCTGTCTTGGATCAGTTTCCTCTATCACAGCCTCCAGAAAAACTAAAGACATGGTTGCTACCCGCGTGCTAGTAGATTACATGATCTGAAATGACTGGCACTTCCCAGCCTCAAAGACCACCCTGCACCTTAGGAACGTAGCACAAAAAATACTGCAAAGAATAAGAAAAAGTTATGCTGGTGACTATGTTCATGGGAAAACAATTTGCATATCAAAGTGAAAAGGCATCTTCCGATCAAAGTCTCTCTCATTACTGGACCATCTTGTACACAGGGTCGCCAACTCGAATCGTTCCAGTTCTGTCAACAGCAAAGTACCTCCCAAAGAGAGGGCTGGATTTGTATATGTGTTGCTCAGATGGATCACATAAGCGGTAACTGCAGAGAGAGAGCACCCCTTTAGAATCAGTGGTAGCAAATTTTAAACATCAAAATATCAGTGATGAGCGAGAGGACGTATGAGCAGTGATGCCCTGTTTTGGCCACTACGCTAGACTAAAAATCAAATAAATATTGTAATTAAGAGAACCCAGCAGTTCAAATAGAGGAAGAAAAGCCTGTCTGTATGCACACATCTGTCTATAATACACATACAAGAGACATTCTAAAAAGAATTGCCAAAGTTGCAAAGTCAGACCTTTAAATACCTTAAATAACTGTTACCCCAGGCATTCATCGTAGCAGAGATGAAAGAGACAAGGAATGTAAGGTTTGAGAGAAAAAAGAGAAAACTTCCTGAATTTTCTTACTATATAGAATTGCAGAAAGTAGAATGGAAGCCAATACACACAGACCTTTACACTGCATTATTATGTCCCACACATACCTCAAACCACTTTTAAAACACTAGTCTAACATCTGTTGGGATCTAGCCTAAATCCACTCCCACAGCCTAAGAAGCACTGGTATTTTTACAACCTTTTCAGTGTTTCCAGAGGCTCCTTCCTGTCCAGGACCCCAGTGTCTGGGTTAACAGTTGTTAAAATACACCTGCAATGACAGACAGCACCAAATCAGTAACAGCTTCTTATCATAAATCTCTATACATCTATATAAAATAATGGTCTCAGATGTCTACCTGGCACAACACACCGTCCCTTTCATCTCCACATCACCAATGAGAATGTCCTCCCAGGTATCCTGAAGGAAGGTAAACATGCAGAGATTAGGCATAGCCACATGCAACCATTTTTGCCAGGGTACCACAGTCATTCCTAGAAGCAGTATCATTCCAGATGAGTACCTTTACTTGTACCTTCAAAGTAAGTACAGTTCTATTACGGCACTATTCTAATGAAAACCCTACGGTTACTGCATTCATCCAACTCAGGAACAGCTAGTAATTATATCTGGAAAGAAAGATATGCAAATAATAAATCCCGTTCTGCAGTGTGCACTTGTCTGAACCTAAAGCAAGCTTATTCTTACTGTATGTATGATAATCTGAACTGTGACGTCTGTTAAGTCACCAGTTTTGCAGGTAGAAAATTTTTAGTAGAAGTAACTTTTCACTTCTTGTCTACACAAGCTTTCTATTGCAACCTCTCTTGGAAGACAAAAACCCATTCTGACTTTAGGAACTTCTTAGATTTGGGAAATTATCAAATATATCCAGAGCAAATTCTTTGGAAAAATAGCAACATGACATAAAAACACGTAAACACCAGCATTACAAGTTCACTTCATCACCAGATACCTTCCTAGGTAGCGTTTTTTGAACTACTAGCATATTGTCAGAGATGCAGTGATAGACTGCAGTATTGCAAAGGTCGGTTTTACTCCTGTGCCAAAGGCTATAAAATATAAATTAACAATTTGTAAATTGACAGTGTGATATCACTAATTGATCAATTACAGCATGCACAGCTTTCCCTACTTTACACTTAAAAGACGAGTTTTCAGTAACAAGCCTGTCATTTAAATACACATATTTTATCCTTTGCTAAGCTAAATAAGCATTCGCAGACCCGTCTCCTCCCTCAATCTTTTATATGCACTGATGTGAGCAGCAGCTGTATCTCTCTGGAATACAGCTGTAAAAATCACAGGCTGGCAGCTTTCCTCACCCTTGTAGGCACCATCACACAAGGAAACTGAGTTACAAAGAAACACAACCAAGCCTTCAAAAAGACATTTAAGACCATTATTTTACCTCCTCAAAAGCACTGCAATCTGTCACAAGAATATTTGGCCTGAAGTTCTGTATCTTAACCTTCTTCTCCAGCCTGGCATTTAAATCGTCCAGTGAAGCTTCTGAGAGGATCAAGACTGGGCTACAGTCAGGATAGGCAACCTGCATAAACAAACACAAACAAATCCTAATGCTGCTGTAAGAACACGCGAGGAAAGTTACTAAATGGCAAAAGGGCTGATATGTTGGAACCAGTGGCCACATATGAGCCTGCCCGTTAGGCTGCTTCATTCACGTTTTAATTTTCCTGGAAGTAGGTTAACAAGTAAAATAACATACCCCTTCCTATTTCAGTAACCACAGCAAGTTTCATTTGCTCAAATTGTAAAAGTAATCTTCTACTTAAGAGAACTTAACCAAAATTATTTAAGCTACCACAACTTCTTACAAAATAATACTGTATGCATGTCCCAGATATTTATTCTGGATGTTACAGACAGAACTAGTATATCAGTAGAACACGTCATGAAATGTACTTAAGATGTTTATGGACCTGCTGAATTTACCTGGTTGACCATAACAAACTAACTGGATTTTTCTATATGATTAATCTATCCTATCACAACACCAGAGGGAGTTTCACATGCAGAATAGCAATACTAAATTGCAACTGTCCATTCGTCAGTCTAAATTTGCTTGGAAGCAGGAGGGCTGCCATTGTAGCAAAGAAGGCCAACGAACAGTATTAAAAGAAAACTACTAAATATGCTAGTTCCACAGACAAAAAAAAATTAAATTTGGCAATAATGTTAGTATACAGCCCTCCTCCTGTCTTTCTATTATATTATCCTTCCCTCTACCCCCCTGTACATGCCTTTACAACCACAAGAAGTTGAGTGTTGAAATAATTACACAAATAATTCTGCCCTCTTTTCCTGCTGGGATCCCTGAACGTCACCCCTCCTAATCTGACATCCCTTTTGCTGAAACCTGGTCTTCTGTATTGGTCTCAGTGTCCTCACACAATAAATGCATATCTATAAAAGTCCATTAATTGAATTCTTTGTGCAACAGCAAGCAAAACATCGATGTCCTATAGATAATACCATCACATCGGTAAGGCAAGGTACTCACAGTCTGCATTTGCTTAAAAAGCTTATACTCATCAGGTACAGTTCAAACCACCTTCACATGAGAGAGTTGTTCAGACAGAAAGAAGGGCATCAGTGGCTCCAGTGATACGAGGATGCCTGAGCACAGCACCTGCTTTCCCTACCTCCATTAACTTTCTCTAATATCACACCTTCAAGCCTTTTCCCACAAAAAAGAGAGAGAGGAAACATCTGTAACCTTCTCTGGACTTTAATTCCTAGGCCCACAACTACAGGCCCCTGGGTTAAGCATTGCTCCTTTAAATATGAGGTGACAATTTATATCAGTGTACTCCTAGACCTAACAAGGGATAAGGAATGGAGTATTTCCATGCAACACAGATTAAACCATCAAAACATCTTTAAAAATGTAACTTTTTTTTCTATTTGCTGTGGCACAACAGGAATGCTGTTCTGCAATATAATAGTCACTCTTTAAATATTAGTATCAGGCTCTTTAGTTGTGAATGGTCAAAAGCTTACAACAGATTTAAAGTAAAATTTAAGCAAGTCATCTCATCATAGAAAAGGAGAATATTCATGTGATTTAAGCACATGACTACACACCTACTAAACTTTGCTAAACTGGGGTCATTCACCAATGACAGAATGGACAGGTTTCAGTGGGTGGCTGGGAAATGGTTAAAAGAAAGTACTTCCGAGAAAAAGAACATTCATTACCTCATCTGTGTTTCGGAAAAGTTTTATTATGTCCTTTGACTTTCTTGGCACCATGGAGGGCTCAAAGTGCACCAGTCGATACGGCTCTGAATTCAGGAAAGTGGTGATCCACTGAGCCACTTCATCTCCGCAGTCCCTGCCTTGGATATCCAGTCCAAACACCCTGAAGAGTCACAAGATGCATCAGTGAGTTAGCTTGAAAGCCAAAGGGTCAAGGATGCTTATTATTCAAAGGCAAACAACTTGTTTTAATAGCAGTAGCAAGACACAGTAAACAAACCACCTGGATTATAATGAGGTGAAAGTCAGGTCTATGAATTTGGCACGAGAATCATTCCCAGCGTGCAACCTGCAAATGTGGCCACCTTGTTTTGAAAGCTAAGTAACATGGACATGGCTGGACGACGCCAGTTGGTGAACGAATGAGCCAAGAAGTAGCCTTTAGGTACCCAGAGCTAACTGCCACATCAATGACCAGTCACAAACCTACTTGCTGGCCACACTTTCAGCAAAAAAAGGGTCTACTCTTGTGTTTGTTTGCATGTGATTGCAACACCAAAAGATTTCTACCCAGAAATCAACTGAAAGGTAACTAATTTCAGAAAACGAATGACAGTTTGAAAGGATGAGGTTAGTTACTGTAACTGACATTTGTAAATGTTATTAATTGTGCATGTCCCCAGCTGTTAAGGAAACTTTCCTCCAGACTTTACTGCTGTAAAAATTTAGCCAGAGCTGAAACTCTTAAGCCCAAACTTAGCATACAGAATAGCTTAGTACCTTAAGCGTGGTCAAAGGTTTATAATGGAAGCAAAGTCCACGAGGCACAAAAAGCCAACGGCAGTGGAATACAAACAAGTTTACACAACGAACACTTTCTTGGCAAGAAAAGGTAAACCTCAACTCATCCTTTTATTAAACTTCAACACCAATCATGAGTAGTTTTACTACTCTTTTCACAGTAGCAATTTTGACCCAGAAGCACTGCAGTTTCCTCTACCTCTGCAATCATATCCGGGACAGTTTAAAGCACAGAGATGCCCTGGCAGTCCATCTAGCCTGAGCCCAGCTCCTAGGAGCCCTCCTTCACTCAGCTGGCAGAGAGATGAATCATAAGGGTGCTGGCAGCAATGTCCCTGCTCTGTTTGTTGGGATCCCTGTATCAACTCTTGTGTCACAGGTTGGGATTAAGTGCCATTGCCCCAGACAACATTCAACCGCCTTTCTCTTCCCTCCATTCTCTCATTCCCTGTGTGCCTTCTGGCTGGCAGGACAACAGAGGTGAGAGTCTTAGAGCTTCCAACACTACTGTTTCCTACCCATGAAGCAGATCTACCCTGAGCACTCGGTGGAATAGGGATAATGTGATTTAAGTATTGCAACACATACAGACAAAGGGCACAAATGAACATGAGGCTTCTTAACCAGAGGGCTACAGAAACCCTCTAACATCTGCACAGATAGAAACTGTACCTACACAATGGCTTCAGTCCTACATTTGACCTCCTCAAACACAGGCTTTTTCAATATCCACATTAAAATCTGCAACCGGACTTGACAGCTTTAAAGACCAGCATCTGCACAGCCTTTGGAGCCAGACACGCTATTGCACTGCCTTAGCTCCGAACTCCCGGGCACGAGCTGGCACCAGTCTGAAGGCAAATACAAGTCCATGCAGAGGGCCTTGCTGGCAGAGCGTACTGTGCAGTAAGAGAGCTACTCCCACTCCCAAGCTGGAAGGCAAGAAACTAGGAGCAAAAGCCAAATCTTCGTCTGGCTGAACATAGTACTACTCTCAAACCTCATTCTTACAAATGGCTGAATGGATCAGAAAGAATCTGCCTTGAGCTGACAAATGGTAAATTGTTTAAGCACGGCAGTCACACAAAATCTCAGGATTCTTCCTGTGAAGTACAAAGCAATGTTTAACTATGGGTATTACTAATTCCACATCCTATGACACTCCCTACAAAACCAGACGACTCGGTTATTTTTAAAGTCCATTTACACGCATCTAACTTCTGCTTATTTGCATTCCCAAATTCTAGCAATTTTAAAACAAAGAAAGGAAAAAAATAATAAAAAAGAAAAACAAATCACTGAGATTTGAAGTTGGAAAATCCAAGACAATTTTTCATTACTGAAATTTATTTACCCTAAATATTTTTCTAACGGCACAAAAAATTTTAGAAAAATAACAGCTTGAAAACCGTATGTTTTTGTAGTCTACGCCATTGGTTAACATGTAGGCATTATAAGCAGATCTTTAAGACTTTAAGTCCTATTTCTCCATAGGAAATGCTATAATTTGTAACTTGCACCTGCCTTGTATAAACAGAGATACTAAGCTATGCTGACCATGGATTTCCACAGCAACACATTTATGCTAAAAGCTAGCAAACACAGTTCCTTTCCAGCAGTCTCTTAATAGCAGCCTGACACATTAACCTTCTCTGCTACCCAAAGAAAAAACACTTATCGGTATCTTTGTAGGGGCTAACACCATTAACAGTTACTAGTTTTACATGCTAATTGACATTTCAGCAGAGAAAAGGCTTCCTGCTTCTCCCTGGCAATTTTCCCATATGGATTTCAATACATGGATAAAATAACTAGGCCTGCATTTACACACCGAAGCTCTAAGCACACAGCTAAATGACTATGTTTGCAACCTGTTCACCTGAAACCCCTTTGAGATAGCACCTACAGGGAATGACCGGCTCTCTGGGGATGCCTGTCCTTCCCCTTGACCACAGAGCGAGCCTTGGGCAATCAAGTTTTTAATTTAGGCACCTCAGTTAAACGCCTGCACACAGAGGTGAGGGAATCCAAACTCTGATATCTCACTAATTCCAAATGGCCAGCATGTATCCAAATAATGCTGGTGCATATACTAGTGGTGATCAAGAATTACCAATATGCATGACTCAGGCTGAGATGCAGTTGCCCACCCAAGATCACTGTTCATTTGGCTGATGTATAACATATGGTCTTTGAATACTGTGTCATCTTTTCTCAAGATTTGTTTCCACCAGTGTTTAGCAGATTAAGACCAGCTCTTTTGTTGCAACAATCAGCTCTGGCCTCCTGTATAACACGCTGCAGAGAATGCCACAGAATCACACAGTGGTTTGGATTGGAAGGGACCTTTAAAGATACTTAGTTCCAACCCCCTGCCACAGGCAGGGACACCTTTCATGAGACCAGGTTGCCCAAGGCCCTGTCCAACCTGCCTCATGAGCACTTCCAGGGATCGGGCATCCACAGCTCCTCTGGGCAACCTGTGCCAGTGCCTCACCGCTGTCATCGTAAAAAATTTCCTCCTTATGTCTAATCTAAACCTACCCTCTTTTAGTTTAAAGCCATTACCCCTTGTCCTGCCAGTACAGGCCCTGCTCTGAAGCCTCCCCCCATCACGCAGATGGGGACGCAGACCCATGCAGAGAAGCAGCAGCACCACCCAACTTTCACCCTCTAATTTCTGTGTAAGAAAACGCAAACTAGCACACGATCTTGAAAAGCAAAGCGTGTATGCGAGGCAGTATTTAGAGAGAAGGGAGAGAAACCCCCCTTCTTCAGTACCTGCAGTTCAGCACGCGATTCTTCCTGGGGACCTTCACGGGCACGCACAGCCTCTGCATTTCGGGGGCCTCCAAGGTCAAGTGCCCATCTTCACAGCCGACAGAAACGAGGACCAGCCGCGGCTCCTGGCGAGCGGTGACCATGTGCCCATCTTCCTTCGTCACAAGCCAAAACCTGAGGGCGCCGGGGGACAGAAACACGCCGCACCGTCACAGGCCGGGCCGGACACCGCAGGTGCCCCTTCAGGGGGCTGAAGGGAAGCGCTGGCGATGCCGCAGCCCGGCCGGTGGGGGCCTGCCCCCGCCACGGGCCGGCCCGGGCCCCCCGCCTCCCCGCCGTACCTGTCCCGCAGCTCCCCGCTGCGCAGCCCCATCGGCGTCACCTGCGCCCGCGCCACCGCCATCCCCCGGCACGACTTCACCGGGTACACGAAGAGGTTCAACACCGTCCCCACCCGCTGCAGGCGGCGGCGCGCCCGCCTCCGCCCGCCGGCCCAGCGCCAGGCCCCCAGCAAGGCGCCCAGCGCCGCCAGCGCCGCCGCCCCCCACAGCCAGCCCGGCCGCGGCCGCAGCCAGGGGCCCAGCGCGCCCCTCGCCCCGCTCATGGCGACTGGGCCGCGGCGGCGGCGCGCGGCCGGAGGGGCCGGGCGGAGGCGGGTCGAGGGCTGGCGGCCGCCCCCCCGCGGCCCAACGCGCCGAGCGGGCCGCGCCCGCCCCGGCCTCCGCGGCCTCCGGTGGGAGAAAGGCCGCGCTGGCGGCGCCCGGCACGGCAGCAGGGAGGCCGCAGCCGCGCGTTCCTGGCGGCCGGGCGGTCGCTCGGAGCAGCGTCGCCGGGAGAGGGCGGGCTCGGCGGGGAGAAGGGGGAAGGGGTGGCGAAGGGCCGGCGCGGGGGGCAGCGCCGAGGCTGGGGGGTCCCGTGGGGTTTGGCCGCCCCGGGGTGCCCCCTGCGCCGGCGCCTCCCTGCAAACTCGCCAGGCCCCGCCGAGAGGGTCCCCCCATCGCAGGGTCGCGGCAGGAGGCATGACAGGCCGGGGGGACGCCATGGTGTGGGTGGGAGTCACGCCAGGCCAGTGGGAGGCCATGGCGCGGGTGGGAGTCACGCCAGGCCAGTGGGAGGCCATGGCGCGGGTGGGAGTCACGCCAGGCTGGGGGGATGCCGTGGCGCAGGTGGGAGTCACGCCAGGCTGGGGGGATGCCGTGGCGCGGGTGGGAGTCACGCCAGGCTGGGGGGATGCCGTGGCGCGGGTGGGAGTCATGCCAGGCCGGGGGGATGCCGTGGCGCGGGTGGGAGTCATATCAGGCCGGGGGGATGCCGTGGCGCGGGTGGGAGTCATGCCAGGCCAGTGGGAGGCCATGGCGCGGGCGGGAGCGGCGAACGCCGCTGCCATCACACATCCCACCTCACAGGCAAAGCAAGAGCCTGGGCTGTTGGTTTCCCCCAGCTCCCCCTTGCAGGAATCTGGCCAAACTCACGCATCTAAAATTTTAGGATCAGTGTGCCGAGACCAAAGCCCTGGCAGGCAGAAGATGGGGAAGCTTGGCGCTGGGCGTTCCTGAGCGGTTCGGACAGCCCAGCTGCCATGGGTTGCTGGAAGTACTATGTCAGTGGCATCCCGGCGGGCAGGAACGCTGATGATGGGGCTGTTTGGGGCCTCTGGCAGCAAGTGTGTGTGGGTGGCCAAGCCAGGGGGGCTCCTCGCAGCCATCTCGCCTCAAGAAGGGGGCTTGATCACAAGTCAGGATCAGAAAATGTTCCTGCTAACGGGAATCACTGTAGCTGGCAAAAAGTGTGGTGTGATTTGTGACAGCCTGCTGGTGGATGAAGGCAACGTGCTGGATGTCAGAAGCAAAGGCAGTGACAGCAGATCCATCTGTATTGGCAAGACCCCCAGAGCCCTGATCTTACTCATGGGTGAGAAGGGAGTCCATGGAGGAGCCCTCAATCAAAAGGTTCACGATATGATTGTGGACATGAAAGCATGAAGCAAACAGCACAAAAGAGACAGACATCATCTGCCCGAGCGGGGGGGCACAGTCATTGCTGTAGGCCAGAATGGAGATAAACCTGATTTTGTTGCAGATGTCTTTGCCTGCTTCTTTTGGGGAGGGTGTGCTGGGCCGGCAGCAGTGCAGGGACACCAGCAGTCTACCAGACCACCTGTGGTGCAAGCAGGGAGTGAAATGAACATTCCACATCAGGATGCTCAGTATTACTTGAGTGGTCTCCTGGCCACCTTGGGTAATTGCTCCCTGTTATTCCCATTTTACTGACTGATTTGGGGGTGAAGGTTTCTGATAACATTAGCTTTGGGAAAGGACAGGAGAGAGGGCAACCCTTGTGCCCTCTTGCTCAACACTTTGCTGTTTAAATCATGCCCTAAATGCCAGTCATTGTTTTTGAGACCTTTCTGCTTCTACAAGTAGGACACAACACTAAGAATAAGCAGGACTGGTGTTTATTTTGAATTTCCCCCTGAACAAGCCCAGTTTGTTCTGGAGATTATTGATGAGCAGAGCCTTGTGCTGCTGTTGGACTGCATGGGAGGCACGTGCAGAGACAGTGTGCCACCTGCTCACCTTCCACATAATTTGAAACCCCTTCTTAACGCCGCTTTGAGAGCCCCTTGCGCTCTTTGATAACTGTTAATCTTCTCATTTAATATGGAGTCAATATTTTGTAATTTAATTTAATTCACATGGAGATCTTTAATCTGCAACTGCACCCGCAGGAGCAGAAAAACACTGTAAGGAGAGCCAGGCATCTAATGTATTAGCAAATGTTCAACAAAACTGCAGTGACTGCCTAATTAGTAAGCACCGCCTGATAAGCAGTGTTTACAAGCATGAATCAAAACAAATTAACGTAAGTACTAAAGGGATAAAAACACAAAACCACAAACTGGTTTTAGAATCTAACAATAAAAGCAATGCATCAAATGCAAGAAATGAAAAAAAAAAGTATTATTTATGTTGGCCACAAGGTTTTTAAAAAGCATGGGCACTCCTGATGAACATTCATGCTTATTTTCACAAGCTTAAGGCAAAAGTAAGTAACTGTCTCCTCTGATTTCTCAAGTACTGGTGTTGCTCTGCTGTGCAAATCACAAAATGCAGAAAGCCTTTGCCCTCTGAACTTTGGTCTACAAGGCATCAGAATGACAAGATTTGGAATAAAGGAAAAAAATTAGGGTGATTTATTGCTTGCTCCCTTCTTCTGGGTGCGAGAGAAAATAGATCTGGAGTGCATACATATTTTGCTGGCATGAGAATTTGGAGAAGTACGGACCTATATAGTGTGATGGTGGTGTGAATTGCTACAGCTCCTCCCTAGTTACACATTACAGGCAGCACAATGGTATACAAAACCAGATTCTTTCAGTTTGAAGGACTAAACTGACTAGTTAAGGACTAGCTAAATTCAGAAATAACAGCTTTGCTAACAATTGCATATTAATTTAGAGAAAAATTTCTTTCCAAATCCAAGAAGGACCTTACATTTTCATTCTCTAAATCTACCAGCTTGGAGCCTAGTGAGATTTTGTTCAGCCCAGGCCCAAGAAGCAGCTGTCACATTCAGCCCTGACTTTTCTTGGAGACTATGGTGTGAAAGAGCTTAAAGAGGAGTAACAGAAGGCGGCAGCATCTGCATAATCTCTCCTCTCCTGCTGTGATACAAGGAATGTAAAATCAAAAATAGCTGCAGAGAGCACGGTTGTGGCTTAGCATTTCAGGTCTAAGGCTGCAGCCTTGGAAGAAAGCCCTGTTCATCCATACACCAGGCACCTCAGAAAGCCTCCAGTAAATAGCTTGACCCGCAGGTTTGTTTAATCCTCCATCCCAGGTACACCTGTGCTTATCTAGCAGCCACCAACTCCTGCTGCTGTAAAGCAATGTGAACAGAGCCATGCAGACAAAATGCAGGTATTGCTTTTGCTACAGTCCAAACGCAGCATCTCGTGTGACAGAATTCTGTTTGCTGTAGCCAGAGCGGGCAGGGTAAAAGGAAGTGACTGTGTTTTCAACTGCTTAGAACTTCATCAGACTTCAGGACAGTTATGCTCAAATTCTCTGGACCAGGTTCTTGCCTCAGGCTCCTTAAAATGTGTCTGATCAGATGAAGGATTTGCAGTGTCGGTCCCACAGCAAACTGGGGCTGGGCACTCTCAGTCATGAAAGCGGGAGATGCTGGCCTATCTTGAAAAAAAACCCATGGTGTCTGCTCAGAAGCATCCACATGACACATTTTCAGGTGGAACAAATACTATGGGGAAAGTAATGACATCCCTGCCTTCAGATGCAGTAGGCAATTGGAGATAATTCTTCTAGAGTTAAACCTGGACTCTCTTGTAGCAGCGGCTCAACCAGAGGTCTAAGATGAATGATGAGGAAGGAGTTGAAAGATCTTACTTGCTTCCACTAAAAAAAAGACAAGTGACTAGGGTCTTGTAGGTCTTCAGTATGTGCACAGTGCTGTACTTTGGAAAGGCATAAAATATCACCCTGAGGTGGAGATTTGGATGGGCATTGAAAAAAAAAAAAAAAAAAATCCAGTAACAAAGACAGCAAAATGCTTGCCTAGAATAGGTGACAGAGTGTTAGGACGGAGCTAAATGCAGGCTGGGCTTGTCTCAGTGAAGGAATAGGGTTAAATGACCACACCAGGGATATGCCAGTTATTTTTCCAGTGAATCTGATAGTTCAGCAAAAGGCAGGGACGCGGAGATGACGTGGCCAAGCATGCAGTCATCCTATGCTGATTTTAACAAGATATGATGAAAATTATATTACACCCACACAAGTTATATCCTTCTTCCAAACTTAGAACAAACAATAAATTCAAAAGATCTTCATAGAGAGGAGAGGAGGATAAAAGCATTGCTGTTTCCTCTTAAAATCTTCAAAGAAATCAGAGTTCAGTGAGTCATGCACTAGAAATGAGCCAAGTGAAATTCATGTATGGAAAAATCTCAGATGAATAATTGGCGATGATAGAATTTAAAATAGAGCCATTAATGATAAATGCCTTTTAATGGAGCCAGAGCAATGAGATAAAGGGATTTTGTGTGTGTGTGTGATTTTTTCTACACAGAGAAGCATAATACCAAAAACCCAGGCAGGTTGGTAGACTGCTTTGTTCACTGTCCAGTCATATAGGAAGATGAATTGAAATTTTTCTTTTTCCTCCAGTCAAATGGGAAACTTCAGTCTCTTTAAATTCACCAAGACAATACAGAAATGGTTATTCCAGGCAAATGTTCGTCCCAGTATTAACTAACACAGGCTAATTTAATTTTTTTAGATTTCATTAAAATTTTAATCAATAAAATTAAATCACCATTTTAATTTTAATTTAGCATTACAAGTTCTCCCAATGTTCTGTAAATGCAGTTCTCCAGGTGACTATAATACCCGCCAGGCAGCTTCAGGAGTCTGAATAGTCAGGGTAGAGCTGCATGTCATCTGGGAGAGCAGGTAAGGATGAGAGGAGAGGCTTTACCGGGGAGCAGTGCATTTATTCTGCAGCACAAGCACTTTTGCAGCTATGGTTCAGCAGCCATCACGGGGAAGGATGGGATTCACCAAGGGCAGGCAAGTCCATGCCGTGATTCAGCCACAGCTGAAAAAACAGTCTGATGCTAGCTTAGCGTCCCAGGAAAGCAAGGAACAAGGATTCCTTCATGGGCAGCACAGACAGGGGGATTCCAAAGTATTAGGAGGCAAGTACGCACGGCGTGCTGGAGCTGGGGTCCAAGGCAGCTCCTGGGGGAGGTCATTCCAGCCTGCCGACCTCCATTCCTCCTGCATTTGAAATCACATGTCCTGCCTCAAGCAGTTGTGATCCCTCCAGTGGAGGATGACCTTCAGAAGCGAGAAGTGGCCGTGGTTCATCCCTGTCCCTCCACTGAAGCATCCTTAATGAACGTTTCTAAGGTACAGCAAGAACCTCGGGGCAAAGCGTAATGCAGTTTCATGTGTTGAAGGAAAAAAAAACCAGCTCAAGAACAGTGTTCTACGGCTTTATTGAAACACGTGCTTACAGGAGGCTCTGGGTAGAAAACACTGGTATATGGAGACGCACATGCCACTGCTGGGACCCAGCATCCCGACGATGGGTGTGGACAAACCGGGAGGCCAGCCTCCGGGAGGACGGGAAATCCCTGCAGGAGATGAATCACAACAAGGAGGCAAGCTGACAAGGCTGGAAATCTGATTTTTTCCCAGGAGATGGCACTAAAGGACAATCGCCTTTCAGCCGGTAAAGTGCGATGCGGTGGAAACTTTGCTGGGGGCCAGACTGCTCCTCAGGTGCTTCGCGCTGCCACCTTCCCAAGGCGCTCCTAGCAAAGCTTTACTCGTAGTGTCTGGGTTTTTAGCAAGAGTGAGGATGTCAGTCTCTTACATCTCCATACAGTAGGTAAATATAAGCTTTCTGCCTCTCCTGGCAGAATCCACCCACCGGACCAAGGACCCAGGAGGTTTATCCTCCAGCCCCCTGCTCACAGCAGGGTCAACATGGAATTCACACCAGGCTGCTCTCCACTTTGTGCAGTCATGTGCCGTGAGAGCCCCCAGGGCCGGACGCTCCCCAGGCTCCTGAACTAACCTCTTCTCATGCTTAATTACCGTGTTACTGGGTTTTCCCCACCTCGTATCTGGCTGGAAACTCCCCAGTTTCAATTTATGGCCATGGCCTCTTGCTGTCTGGCTGCAGACCTCAGCAAAGAGCCTGGCTCCATCTTGTTGGCAATGCCTTCTTAGGTCTTGAAAAGCTGCTGTTGGGTCCCTCCAAAGTCTTCCCTCCTGCAGCTGAACAAAGCCGGAGCCCTGAGCCTCTCCTCGCAGGCGACGCGGGATTTAGGAAGGAGCATTGCCCTCCCTGAGCTCAGGCTAGACTTCACCCCCAAACAGGCCCGGCAGCCTGATACTACTTCCTATGAAGAGAATGAAAGGAGAATTTTATTCCTTTACTTTCTTTTAATTTAATTATCTTCATTAATCTACAACCTTTTTAGGGTCTCTGTTGCTTTTTGAAGAAAAACTATTTCCAAAGCGCACTCTGTACAGCTAACTGCAGCAGCTTGGTACACATTTTAGGAGCAGTTTTGTCTCAGAAGAGGCCAGTGCCTAGCTAACAAGGGGCTCGGGGTACAGAAAAAGAAAGAACTGGTTTTACAGCACCCCAGTGCAAAACCTGCCCTCTTGCCAGTCTTGCAGACCGGCAGAAGACAGAAAGGTTGTTCATCCCTGAAGGGAACCTTGGCCGGGGACTGGCAAAGCACCGAAGTGACGCGGTGTGGCGTGGTACGGCTCTCTTCAGTTACAGCACTTCAAAAGCAAGCTGTGCAAGAGGGCTTCCTTGTGCTAACCTCGCAGGACAAAGGACAATAGCTCTGCCATTTCCTCAGAGCCTACGGTAAGCCCGATAGTAATTGAATGCCCTGGAAAACCAACAGAAATAAGCTTTATACTGCTCTGTGACTCACCGAACAGGCACTAGGAATGGCCAGGGATTTAATTTAAAAGCGACTTGCTAGGCTGTCACGTTAGTGGAGTTCATTCCTGAGAGAAGCCTGGACCAGTTGACTGCTTCTTGCCACGCTTGCATGTAGTCAACTTCCTGAACTTATTTATCCTGTTGTTTGTTATAGGACATGGTGAAAGGCGGGTGGAAACCTGGGGACACACACTGGGTAGCACAACAGCACACCGCTGAAAACAAAAACTTGCAAGGTGAAGTGGTGGGCAGAGGTGCCAAGCAAGTGCCTGAAGGGAGGAACGTATTTCATCCAGCTCAAACATCAAAGCTTCCCCTCGTGCCCGCTGTACCGTAATATCTGCCACATCCCACCTTTGTCTACTAGAGGGTCAAACGCCTGGTTTGTTCCTCAAAGGCACCAGGCGAACCCATTTTAAAAGGAGCCGGCCTGTGCCTGTGGGTTGACAGCTCTCCCCGCTGGGGTGGCTCCTCCAAAGCCAGCCTCATCAAGAGCACGTGAAGCCCGTGCAGAAGCTGCAGGTGAATCCTGGGCTGCCCTCCTGGCTTGGCACGCCGTCAGGGCTGCCCCGGCGAGCCCAGCCTCCACGCCGGCACCAGCCTCTCCTCCGGGTCACCTGCAAACTCCTAGCACAACAGCTCTACTTCAGGTGGAGGTTGCCATCTCTTGCTAGCTCAGCAGGATTGCCGCCCGATGCTGAGCTAGGTGGGGTATATTTCCTCACCTATTACGTCACTGAGACAACATTTAGCAACAGCGCTGCAGGACCTGCCCTGTCCCACCTGTTTGCGTGATGGCTAAGCCAGACCTGGCGCAGCAGGGATGCTGCCGTGATTGACAGGAACTACAGCCCTCTGCCATCTACCCCGCTGAATGAAAATCAAACCTCAGGCCTCTGCCCCGATTCAGATTTTCTAGACACTGCTGTTGTCAGCTGGGGCTGCTGAAGAGAGCAGCAAACCCTCAGGCCAAGGTTTGGCCTCACAAATTCACTCCACCAGCTGAGGAGTAAATTACTGCTCAAGGAGAACTGATAAGCAGCACTAATTGGTAGCCTCAGTGAGAACCATCAATTCATTCTGAGGAAGGAAAATAGGCTGGCACAAATCACCAGCTGTTTTATAGCAACAGCATAGGTTACTTGCCTACTTTATCTTTCTCCTCTTCGTTTTTGGTCTATTTTAGAAACACTGTTCAGCAGAAGCTGACTCACCAGTATGCATCAAGCTTTTCTTTTCTCAGACTCACACAGAAGCACCATTTACATATCATTTGGGTTCTGCATAGGTAGCAACCGCGTTACTCCCTTAAAGTTGCTCCCGGTAGGCAGAGACCGTAGGTTAGCAGGCAAAAATCAGTGGCAACAATTGTGCTGAGCAAGCGGTTCATGAGCTGAAGTTCATGTTTACCTTTGTGGAAAGTCCCTGCATTGAATGGGTTGGACCCTGGGTGTTGCAATTGCAACAAGGGAGCAGCCTTTCCACTTGGAGGACACAGGGACAAATAGACGGACACTCCTTTCTCACAGAAGAATGGAGACACAAATCTCCCCCTGCACTGCTTTAGTCATTTAAAAAAAAGCTCTAATGATTCATGTTGTAAAAGCACTGTAAAACATAGAGTGTTGTAAAAAAATCTGTAGTGAATCCCAAAATATACAGGCTGGTGTGGCACGGGGATGTTAGGACAGCCCTGTTCTTATTGCAAGACACAGCAGTTATCAACACCCTCTGGCATGCTGGTGGGGCAGATTGAAGGGATAGAATCTGTCCCCACCAGGAAGCTCGAGAGGAACAACCAAAGGCATGAAATCAATGACTGAAATCCCTTTGTGGCTATTCCTACCCCAACCCTAGATCCTCTGCAGCCTCATCTCCCCACCCTGCCTTTCCTGTGCGTTTCCATGCAGCCTGGGCTACAACTGGCTCCTTCCAGCAGGGCACGGCAGAATGCCATGGGGATGTTTACACTGCAGCTTCCCCTCGCTGCCTGGGCCACCACCGAGAAACTCCTTTGTGCGCCTACTCGTACATGTAGGTAAACACATGACATGGACCACTTTACTTTTATTTACAGTCCAGTTAGAAAAGAGCAATAAAAAACCCACCTTTGTTTCATCTGCTACATTGAAAAGAATTAGTGAGGCTTGCAAAGACGTGCAAACCTCTTTGTTCAAAAAAGGCAAAGAAAGCAAACAGCATTTTTTTCCAGATAAATCAACGCCTTGATTACAAAACCCAGTATCAAAACTAGAAAGATCTATAATAGAGAAAGTGGTAGCAGAGAAATAAATAATTTCCTTCTACCACAAAAGACAGAAAAAAACCCCAAACCCCCAAAATTTTGAAGGCACATCAACCCCCTTGTTTCTGTGTCATCAATACAAAATTTATATCCCTGGAGGTGTGACATGGAAGCTGCTCCATCCGCACCATGGAGCCGAGCCGTCTGATGTTGATATCCTCTAGCTAAACTTCCACAAATGGAAACAAAGATGGAGCTGGCAGGTTATGTGGCCCCATTCTTACACCAAACAGTTGTACATTCTCATACCAAACGCTGTATGTACTTTTTTTGCAGACGTAGTTAATCATTCATTTTTTTTCCTGGCGAACATCACAGAACTGGGTGTTCTTATGCCCCAGCTTCCAGAATCAGGTATATCAGATATAAAACCAGCTCTGTCAAAAAAATACATGCAGATTGCACAGCAGCAGAGGAAAAGTTTGAAATACTAATCACAGTGAACCTTTAATGCCCCCAAATCAGAAGACAAACACACCTCATTTTCTTTCTGGATTTTTGCATCAGTCTTAAGACACAAACTCATTATGCCTAGTGTTTGAACTGAACAGCTGCAATGCAGCAAAGCTCTCTGCGTCTCAGACCACAATCCATCTCTATCCAGGTACATTTTTAAGTATACTCATAATCTTAACCCTCTGAAGGAAAAAAAAAAAATACTTCAGAACCCCAAAGACTTATCTTTTCCTGATCCCCTGTTACCCGTTTCCTCCACTGCTCTGACAGTTCCTCTCACTAGCCAGACTCAGACCTCCACCTCCCCACCTGCTCCTGCATCCTCTGTTTTCTTTCATTTCTCTCCCCCTCATCTACTTGCTTTTCCATCCATCCTTGGCTCCCTTCCACACACAGCGCAAAGCTCTAGAAAGCCAACTCATATCTGAGAACAAACTTCAGCTCAATGAATTGAAGATTATTTCCTTATCCTTGCATTTCTTAGACCTGATCTGATTTCATAAAGCGCTGGAAGTTTTTGCAGAGAAGAGCCCCCAGTCCTGGAGAAGGGGCTGGTGGAGGGGCTCCGGGCTGGGAATGTTTGTCCAAGAGGTTTCTCAGGTGCGGGTTTCAGATTTAATCCTAAGAAAGCAGCAATGTCCTCAGGTCCTCCCCCGTGGGGTGCGTGGAGCTGCGCTAGCGGACGAAGGATGCCACCTGAGCCGCCACTCCGAAGGGAGCAGAATAGGCCGTCGCCAATCCTTGCAGGCCGACCACCAAGTAGTGGCATCCCTTCTGCAGAGCTTTGCCGACGTTCTGCAGAGAGAGATGGGAGAAGGGGATTAAAAAAAAAAAAAAAAAAAAAAAGAAAGAAAAAAGTGGTGATGGAAAATACCTTCACATAAAATCGTTCTGACAGCCAGCGTCACTGACCCAGAAAATTAATTTCTCCTGTAGCTAATGAGGGCTTGAGCATGGAATAACATTTTACCATCTATTTTTATACAGAAACACACCCCCACAGAGTATAGTTAGACCGAACGGATGCAGCCTCCACAGGAAGCCAGGCTTTCACATGGGCTTCTATTCAAGAATAAAATTAGTTTAAGTTCATACCTAGTCTGTAGAGGTACATGTTTCCCACACACACGTTCTAAGATTGTTAGTATCTCCTAAAAGCATGTAAGCTGTTAAAACTGGTCCTGAACAAGGCAGCAGTAAACCACTGAGAATACTTCTGCGGAAATTTCCTTGTTCTTTGTCAAAACAAGATTTTTTTGGTCAAAATAAGAATGTTTTGACCCAGTTCCATGTCTGTATGTGTTTAAGAACTCATCCGTATACTGTGTTAGAGACAACTCACTACAGATTACTTAAACTAAAAACCTTAATCCAATTTTAGTTTCACTCTTGATCGTTTTTGCTCATATGGCTGCTCGTGACTGGGGAATTAATACAATGTGGTCAGTTTGGGAGGAATATTGGAATTAACTGTTAGTAACACTCGCTGATTGTGGGGGACTAGATCAAAATCATCTCTTGTAATATGGAAAACACTGAAACAGAGAATATACTTTTAAATGGGTGAAATCCAGTCAATATCTGTTATATTACTGGGATTACTGGGGTAGCTGGATTACAGTAGTACTGCATGCCATTACATAGCTGAACTGCACTGTATTTACTCCTATGGAAACTGGCTTGATGTGAGTTAAGATGGCAAAATCAAAAGGCAGCTCGAGCCCGAGGACGGAGAAGGGGACGCGGGGCCTTCCCTTCCCACACCTGCCCCCGTCCCACTGCGCCACACCAGCGACCCCTTTCCTCCCTCCCGCCCCGCACGCAGCTCACCCACCCGGCCCGCACCTGTCGTTCCTCACCGCCGGAGCCAAACTGGCAAACCTGCCCCGGGGGGATGTGGCCTGAGCAATACGGAGGGGAATACGCGGCGTCCAAGAACCGGCCTGGGCTCTAAACGCCGTCCCGACGCCCTCATGCCACCAGCACACACAGCAACAGCAGCGAGGGCGCACTGACGCATGGCTGCGACGCAGCAGCACCCATCAGCCGGCGGACTGGAGGCTGATGGGGGTTTACTGGTGTAAGCTGTGGTTTACTGGAAATCACAGTGCTGGGAACTCGAAGCATCAAATCCATCAGGAAAGAGGAAATATTCATCTCTTTATGAAACAGTAGTGTTGGTCAGGCAGCTCATGAGTATGTCTTACACCTGTAAACACTGTGAATTTCGGAGTAACTTTGCCAGCCTAACCAGCATTTTCTGCGTGTCGGACATCACAAGCGTATCATCGTTTTTTAAAAGAATGCATAGAAAATCATGTCTCGTACTGGTATCTGTGATCTCTCTGGTAGGAAAAGGATTCCTGACACCAGACGGATTTTTTCCTACTAACACCAAAACTCTTTTTTGCTAGATATCCAAGACATACTTTAACTGTATTTGGGTGACACGAACAAGTGGAAAATAATCAAATGCTTCCCAACAGCACTTTTGTAACCAAAGGCACCTGCCCGGGGGGGCCACATACAACCCACCACGCTGCAGGGCTGGCGGCTCCGCACCGCAAAGCCACAGAACCATTTCGGTCCCAACCAGGTGCCACACAAGGAAGAACATGTTGCATTTTTTTTTTCTTTTAACACCTACCAGTGATTTTCAGGGGACACCCAACGGGTGAGGTGGCAATGGAGTGGGGAGGGATGGTGGTGCCCTTCCCTGCGGGCACTTGGGCAGAAGGAAAAATCCGCCCCAAACCAGGGCAATTCGTGGGAAGTTTTAAGGAACAGTGTCAAAGCAATGACGCCGGGGGAAACGCTGAACAAAGCCGGGCAAAGCACTCATCACATGGATCGGCTTAGTGTCATTTTTGCTCCCAACCGGCAGCTTTTCCCTGCGCTGATCCCGGCCCGGGGGGCTGTCCCGTCCCGCCCGGGGGGCTGTCCTGTCCTGTCCCGTCCTGCCCGGGGGACTATCTTGTCCTGTCCTGTCCTGCCCGGGGGGCTGTCCCGTCCCGCCCGGGGGGCTGTCCTGTCCTGTCCTGCCCGGGGGACTATCTTGTCTTGTCCTGTCCTGCCCGGGGGGCTGCCTGCCCGTCCCGGCTGAGCTCGGCGCCCCAGGACGCAGAGGCCCTTCCGACAGCCCCTCGGAAAAGCCCGTGCCGAGACCCCCGGTGCCCACCCCCGCCCCCTGCCCTCACCTTGCCGTACTTCCTCAGGCGCTGCCCGTAGGGCCGCTTGCGGGCGGCCCGCGGCGGGTGCAGCGGCTCGTAGGAGTCGGGCAGGAGGGCGAAGCGCACCCTCCTGGCGGCAGCGCCCTGCTCCTGCTCCTGCTCCTGCTGCTGCTGCTCCTGCCCCTGCCCCGCCGCCTCCTCGCCGGGCAGGATGGAGACCTGGTCGTCGCCGGCCCCGCGGCGGGAGTAGCGGCCCCTGGCCTTGGCGCCCAGCCGCGCACCCACCGCCATGGTGCCGCCGCCCGCCGCCGCGCCGCAGGTGTGGCTGGAGGCGGCCGCTGCCCCCTCCCCGGGGCGGGACGGCGGCGGGAAGCGGCGCTGCGGGCCCTGCCCGAGGAAGCCGGGCCGGGGCGGGCGGGTGCGGCCGGCGGAGCCGCGGCGGCGGGCGGGTGGCGGGTGGGCTCCGGCACCCGCGGGCCGCCGGCGCGGAGCACCTCGCCTCGCTGGGGCGGCGGGGAGCCGCTGGGGCAGCCGGGGCTCGCTCCGCCGGCGGCCCAGGGGAGGGGCAGCCCGGCTGCCGCCACCGCGGGGGGACACCGAGACCGCCCCGGCCCGGGTCGCTGCCTTCCCCCCGCAGCCCCGGCTCCTGGCAGCCCCGCAGTGGCGGTGTCCCCGCCGCAGCCCCGGGTGGCCGTTCGGCCACCCCTGGGGTGCCGCAGCCGCCACCCCACGGGCAGCCTCCGCCGTGGGTTCTGCCCGGGTGCGGGCCGTGCCCGGCGCTGGTGCGGGCCAAGAAAGCAGAGCGGTGTCGGGAGCATCGATGTCATTTATCGAACTTTATCGACCTTTGATAGACGTGCAAATACTTCAGCTAAGCAGATGCAATAAGGGTTCAGACTAATCCTTTCCCGTGGATTTTTCTTACCGAGGAACAAAGCCTCGAGCTGGTGTCGTGTGTGTGTGTCTGTGTGTGTGTGTGTGTCGTCCCCCCCCTTCCCCGAGACGCAGCCTTAAGGCTCAGCCAGTGCCTCCGGTGCCTGGCGTTGTGACCTGCCCCGGGGACAGCGCTTGGCCACCGCCGCTCCAACCGGAGAGCTGCAACGGGCGGCTCGGCCGCTCCTCGGAAGGGTAGAAGGCATGGGCCGAGTCTCGGGTCTGTCATCGTAGGAAAAGTGCTTCATCCTTTCCCCTGTTTTATATTAAAGGCATCGGCATTCCTGTTACCCTCACCAGGTTTTTTAAGTTACATCTCCAGGAGGTCGAGTGGAGACCTAAACCCAGGAGAGGGTGTCATGCTCAGTGCACCTGTCCCAGACACCTTCCACAGGCCACGTGCGGCCCTCGGCACTCTCCTTCCCCCGGGCTCCCTCCTCCAGGCTCCGGCTGCGGCAGCACCCGCAGGGCCCCTTTCTGAGCCACCCAAGTTCTTTCCCCAAACCTGCTGGAGCCAGATGCCGAACTTGCCTATGTCCTGCACCTGCAGGTGTGTCCTCGACACCACGGAGACAGTGAAACAGAGGAGCACCACGGGTCCTGTCCCGAGTGCCTGTTGATAACCCCGTGGCCGGCAGCCTGAAGCAGCAAAGGACAGGAGTTACACTTCGCATGCTCTGCTGCGTTGCTGTAGATGTGCACGCGATACTTCCTTAAATGGTTTGAGGGATGAAATAATTGCTAGATTCTGATTAAGTAGTAGCATCAAGAAATAAAAGATCGGTAATCTGTAAGCAGCTGTTGAACGGGATCCTTCATCTTGTTAGCCTCAAGGTCTCCTGAAAAATTTTGAAGGGAAAAATGCATTAAGTATTTTTTCTGGGACTTTAAAAAGTGTTCGCATCTAGGTTTCTATTTATAGATCCATTACTGCATGTATACTTTGCCCCTAAACAAGAATTGCAAAGATAGTCAAAGGTAAGCGGTCTTCTCAAGACGGGTTTGTACCTTTCCCCACAGACTGGGTTTGTACCTCATGAGTTTGTTTCATTTTCCAGAGTTCAACTGTCAAAACCTCAGGGAATATGTCTCTCAGCTGGGATTTACTGTCTCCATTTGCATGGCACCAGGGGAACCACAAGTTCTTGGATTCAGAGGTCCAGAGCACCTCTTGGGTGTGTGACACTGGGTATCCAAAGCCACGTGTCTTAACAGCTCATGGAATCTTAGCATCATCATAACTAATTAGCATTAATGATGCCACTTGGTGCTCAAGCATTATTTTTCATCCAGAGAAGCAGAAGCAAATGTTTATAGTCCTTTCATTCACCCATATCCGTGTTAATGTTTTAAACTGGACTGCATGAAAAGGGATCTACTTAGTTTGGAAGTGTCTGCGTACCTTAAAGAAAGCAAGCAAAAAACCAACCCCAACCAAACCAGCAGAACCATGTGGTATTCCAACTGCTCCCCCCCACCCCGAAATGCTGCCAAGAAGTTACGATCAAACACATAAGCCCCCTGAAGATCCATCAGAGACCCATCACTTCCCAGAGCCGTGGAACATGACGTGGCATTTGACTGTCTTTTGGATTTCTCAGGATAACGCCACGCTGACATAATGCTGCACTGATCCCTCCCATGTGAAAGTCAAGCTGCATTTCTGATCCAAATGTTCTTATCTCATTCTTACCCAAGGAGTAACTTACACGAAACAGGTATGTAACAAGGCAGCAGTTGAGGGACCCAAAAAACAGGCACTGAGGATTCACTATGCAACATGTCACTGATTTCCACACAAAGTACGCTCTGCTTGCCAATAAAGCCAGCAATTCTGAAAAAGCTCCTTTCTCAGATCCTCCCGTCTTATTCCTGCCAGGCACAGGAGATTTGGAAAGCCAAATGATGAGTTTGGGTGCAGCTACACCCTTCACACAGATCATACTCCTTAGTGTATTTGCTAGGGAGAGCATAAGGTGGTTCACAGCTCATCTTCCAAGAGGGCAGAAGGAAGGAGGTCAGCAGGGTTGGGGAATCACGGCAATTTCAAATCGCTGGCAGGTGCTGGAAATATTGCCATTAGCAAGCTGTCTGTATACAGAAACATTACACCGGCACTTTGGGGCGCAGCGTTTCATGGGAGAGTGGAAGTAAAATTTGTAGCCTGTTCTTTGGAAACGCTATCTGTGTTTTGTGGAACATTAATACATCTCCAGGTACACAAAGTGCCGAAACCCAGCAACAATCTAGGGCAAAGTTAGCTAGGTAGGCACGGGGCACGTAAAGCAGGGCGCTGTCCTAAGCGCTTAATCTACCGTCTCGGCATGACCTATATTTTTGCTACTGAACGCTCCGAAAAGGCAAAGGGTTTTGTTTCATGACTAAGTTCGTATGTGATCTTGGATTAACCTCACTGTTACGTTCCAGCGGTGTGTTTTCAAGGATAACTAAACATTCATGGACGTTTACGGGTAAATTGAGCAGACACACAAACCCCTCCTGAGGCTGGCTTTTGGTGAATTTCTGGAGAAGCTCGTGGACATCCATTTCTGAGTGCTAAACCACCGATAGTTTCTGGACAGCGCAGGACCACAGAACCAATGCAATGCTAATCCCGAGTTCGCACGATGCTGAAGATGAAGCCTGGCCTCCTTCAGCCTATTTTGCTACCTGCAGTAATTACTGCGCTTTTATAAAGGGCAAACAACAAGTATTTTAGTATGAGAACTGTTCAAGTAAGTTTTAATAGAGTGCACCAGTGAATCAAGATGACTTGCATCAGATTTTGTTTCAATGAACATCAGATGAAAAAAGAAAAGGGGCTACAGTTCTTTCTTTCCAACACCACCCTTTTTCTAAGGCAACAATACACGTCCATTTCCGAACATAACTGTTACATAGGAAAGCTACATCACAGTACAGTATGTAAAAGTCCATCTCGGTCAAGAAGCCATTAGAGAATGGCACATTTACTACACTTACAGCCTTCTAACTTAGGGTTACAGAGTTTACCACATCTTTTTTTTTTTTTTTAATTTTTATTTTTTAAAGTGACAGTTTCTTAATGAACTTTCTATTCTTCACAAGAGTGTGCAGATGGGGCCCATATGTTGATATTACAGTAATTACGACATTAAATAACATTGCACAACCAACCTCTATGGTTAATTCAGTACAAAATAACAAGTATTAAAATGTACCAGTACTAGTGGTTTTACATAGTTTATAATCATTCATTATGAAGGAAAAAAATGTGGGTGTTTTTTCTTTTTTTCTTTTTTGTCTTTTCTGTAGGCAAGTGCCTAATTACAAAGCTGCACATTACAGGCATAATGATGTGGAATAAATACAAGAAATCTGGTAAAATATTAAACACAAACAGGTTACATGGGAACAAACTGTACAACCACGAAAGCATAAATCAACAATTTATCATTATAAACAATGTATGTTTAGCTGTAAAATATTACGTGGAATTGCATGTACTCTTTGGGGGCACATGTTCCAAAAGCCAAGCTAATTCCTGAGGTGGTATTATTAACTCATACAATTGGTCAACACTTCAGATTATCTTGTGCTATTAAACAGTCCCAATATTAATATATTTCCATAAAATGGAATTTCGAGTATTCTGAAGGCAGCAAACAAGTGATATTTTACACCATGATATTCAAATGAAATAATTACGGTTCTCCATTTTGGTGCTACATTTGTTAACGGGCCATGGGAGTGAGCACTGTAATTTGCAGACAGAACGTCACCTACGCCTGGTTTCTGTTCCCCCACAGCTCTGAGCTGGCCCAAGGCAGAACAACGTTTTTAAACTGTAAGTGCCAACACTGTAAACATGTTTGTATTTTTTCAACTAAACACTGTCCAATAACAAGGAGAAGAGCCAAAGATAAGCAGGAACAGTCTCGTGTAGAACAAAAGCCAATTATTCATCGGCTTCTGGTTCAAATCATGAACGATCTTTAAATAATTAAAAATGGTCATGCTACAGTTGTGAAAACTATTTTTGTGCATTTGACTCAGGACACAAGTTTTTTAAAAAACGCACAATAGAGGTAAGATTTATAAAACCCACCAAAAATGTAAATGATAGGGAAGAACTTTTCCAACTCAAAGCATCAAACATACATTTCTGTGCAGAAATCTAGACAACTATACAAGATCTGAATTTAAGCAGTCATCTTTTTATTATACAACTCTATGAACATAAAATGAACAGAATGCTCTATATACTTACCTGTACATGTGAACATAACTTCTTTAGCTACAGTTATTTAATATAGGTCATACTGGATTTAACTTTACAATTCTGAATAACTATGTATAACCTTATTGCAATAAGGACAATTTCTACATGGGGGTTTCACAGGCCAATCACATTAGGCGCAACCAGTACATTCAAAGTGTAGATCATGTATGAATCTTCCCTGATCCCAAAAAATTTAGGTTCTCTTTACAGCTTAAGCTCGTTTGCTATCTTGGATGCAATGTTCTTAAATGCGATAGAAGTCCCAGATATTCTCTTGAAACGAACTCCATTGAGCGACAATCGCGGCAGTTTGCAGACTTCCATCTCCCACTGAACAAGGCTATCTTGTCGTGCATCACCGTGCACACAGAAGAGCAAAAACCTCTCTTTTTGTTCGTAATCACAGTTATTAGCATCTAACACTTTCCGAATCTCTCTCATCATATCGTTGGGGTCCATAGAACTAGTGGTCTTCATACTCCACGTGAACCGCAAGGAGCGCGGCTTCGAATCTTTGCTGTCCTCCTTCTCTCTGTCTTTTGGCTCCCCAGAAGCACTCCTGGAAGAAGTGACATACAGAACAGTCAAAGATACAAGGGGTATAACCACGACACAGAAGAGAAATACAGCTCTTGAACAGGGGTTTCTAAACTGCAATTGGCACACCACTAGTCACAGGAAAGCGAATTCAAAGAGTCAGATGGATACTGCTGGAACGGCTGTGCACTATCTCCTGCATGTGCGCGTGCTCTGGCACAGTGCTGGGAGCTGCTAGAGCACCGGCGCAGCTCCCAGTAGCGGCACAGGAGCAAAGCACGTTTGGAAACCCCTGCTCCAAAACGTTCTGATGACATGTGCAATGGTAATTGCAGCAGACACACGTTACTCCGTACTGCTCCAAAGAAAGTGGAATCTATGTGAAAGCATGACTGAGTTTCTGCTGATTTCATGATCTGGAGCATGCCATACACCAACAGAACTGAGGTTGAGGGACACAATCCTGAAGCATAAATCATACTATAAAAGCAGCAGCAGAAGAAATCCCACCCTGCAATTCACAAGTCCTCAGTTAATTCCCTCCCCTCTTTTCCACCTTTTCCCCTTTTGCATTTATCACGTATTTTTGACCTCTCTCTGTGTAAAAAGACCTTATGATAACATGCTTTCGTTTAATTGATGAAGCAGAATTTTGCGCTGTAATTTGGTTGTGAACAGCTTGTCTGTCAACCAGTTGAGCACACAGCCAGCAGCTTTTTCACAGAACAAACAGTGACATGTAGACACAAAGTATTTTCAGTTGACACAATGACTTGGACAAAATTTCAAGGGAGTGATTTCCAATGAATATTCTTACTCTGATGCTTCCCTACCAAATAGATTACTTATTCCATTGTAGAAATCATTTTGAGAAACAGCACTAATTATTTTAAAGTGATTCCACAGCCAGCTACTTCTGTTTTTGTCCCAAGTACTTGAGATGCCTAATGCCTCCCCATCCGTCACAAGGGGAAAGGTGCTGTTCTCATTTTGGTAGTCTATAAGCCATCGCTATTCAGAGAGGAGTCAAAACAAGCATTTTTAATTTAACTTTCAGAGTGATCCCCAGAGAACCACAACAATATTAAGGGATAGAGCATGGCAGGGATAAGATCTCAAACGACTTTTAGCCCAAAACAGACACTGTAGGATGACAAAAAGTAGAGGAAGCTAGAGAATGAAAGCAAGAGCTGAAAGCAACTTCACACTTCATTTCATTTGAACATTTGATTAATCTCTTTTCCCTTTCCATGTCAAGAATTCGACAGCTAATAGACTTTGAATTGCAAAGGGCTAACATAGATAGAACGCATTGTGTATTATACAATGTATCCTGTTAAGAATGTGCTGGGTTTTTTTTTTAAAATAAAGGCCTTCTGTTTTGAAAACTAAGTTGGTACTTTCTGTAAGTGACCAGTTTAGAATGCAAACTACAATGCCTGTTCATTAGAGAGCATAAAAATAAAAAATTATGCACTGTGCTAAGCACACCAAAAATGCAGAACCAAATGCTGAAACATGGCAAAAGAGCAGATATACTGGAAAATGAGCATATGAAGGAATGCTTGATTACTAACAAAGCACCTATAGAGTTATGTACAGCAGTTGCCATACAAATTCAGTATTTAGCAGTCACCACCCTTTTTGTCTGAGTGTCACTTATGTCTCGGTGCAAAGTGACATTCATTTCTCAGGGACTATAAGGTGTTTACTTCTGGCAAACAGCAGCTTTAGTAATGAACAGAGTATGTAACTATAGTAAAAATTTAATATATACATATATATACACAGACACACACACAGTATACTGCATTTTCCACTGAAACCAAAAGTAAACACCATTAAATATTTATAAGCCAAAACATGGTTTTAAGTGCCTGAACGATTGGTTAACTCCTACAGGGGGCTTTATTATTCAAAGGAATATGCTTAAATAAAATTTTGTATTAAATACTTCGCAAGAAAGCAAAAACGAGGGATAAAGGACCTCACCAAAACCCCCTCCCCCTCCCCCCCTCAAATAAAAAACATTTTTGAAATGCACATTACTTAAGCACTATTCTATTTTACATCCTGATTAAAAAAATGTTTAAGAAATCAGTTAAACCTTGATGCGAAAGACCTAGGAGCGAAGTATTAATAGTGGCTCCTCACCTTGAGGTGTCAGTTCTGCCACTGGCTTCGCCTTCACTTGGATCCCTCAAAACAAAGTTAAGGTTGAGATTCAATGATAAAGGTGAAAAATAAAAGTTAAGAAAACCTACATCTAAAGCAATGTTAAATAGCTACTGAACCAAAAAAAAATAAAATAAAACCAGTAAAATATTGTCAAGCCTAATACTGTTTAATAGTATTTTTGCACAGCTGTAATTTTAATTTCCCTTTATGAATACCTTTGCTTCTTTCCACTCTGACATGTAATTGTTTAATGTTGGTGTTTTTAACTGATGGTAAAATTAACACGCTGTCGACCTACTGCAGACGGAGCAATGGCCACATGTAATTCCAGCAGCACAGAGGAGCAGCGGCTCAGGGTGGTGCAGGGGGGCTCCACTCTGCACCCTTCTGGGCCAGACCTTTAGGCCTTGGTCCGTGCCCAAGCTTAAGCACGTTCAAGTAATTAAAGACGTGCCTAAGAATTTGCGAGACCAAATGTTTGGAGCCCAGTTCAGAAAGGCGACTTCAACGTCTGCTTAACTTTAAGCAAATCAGCTGTTAACACTGACTTGGGTAAGATTATCAGTGAGCTTTAGGTTACACATACCATTTTTTTGTCTTGTTGAATTAGAGCTGTACTTTACCAAGTAACTGTTCTGTATTATGCCTTTTTAGTCTGAAGCAACTTGAAAAACATCCATAGATTGTATAAGCCAACCTAGTACATTCCTAGTGTTGCTGTACAAACATTTTAGCACCCATTTTCAATTAATACTTTCAAAACACAAACACTTTAGTAACTAACATCAGAGGTGTATCATTTGACATAAACTGTTAATACAAAATACCTCATTACCCTATTCATTAAAGCATTGTCATTATGTTTTTATTTAAATACTTACCAGAAAAGGCATTTACCTTTGCCAAAAGATAGTAAAAAACTCTTTCATGACACCTTCTAATCAAAGTGTGCTTTAAACAATAATTTCCTGAACAGTAAGAAGTTAAAAAGTATGCAGTTATGTGACCAACTAAAAGAACAGCAACCCCCTGCCCTGAAGCTCCACCCATATAATCCCAGCCACTCAAAGTCTCAAACAACCCAAAGTTTTAAAAAAATAAACACACAACAAAACAACAACAAAAAGAATCCACCAGCAACAAAGCAAACAAAAACCTCTACATGTCCTTCACTATAGGAAAATGTATTTTTAGCAGTATAAAACATAACAGGAAATTGTATAAAAATGTTCTATAGTAGAGGTCATTTTAAAAGACATCAATTTACATTGTTAATTCTAAATACATAGTTTACAATATTATTTTAATACTGTAGTTTAACATAGTGAAAGAATTAATTCTTTGGCCTCACTCTTCAAAAAAAAAAGTTCAAGATACCATTCCCTGTAAATCACAATGAGCTACAACGCAAAAAACCAGCCTGTGCTCTTGAAATTGGTTAGTTACTTAACAGAAAATACCTTGCTTGCCATCTGGAAATCTACACTGACAACACAGTTGACTAACTTAATGGTAACTTTTTTTTCTTTTTAAAACCAGAGAATAAGCTCTCTACCCCCCCAACTATGTAAATGCTGGAGGTACCAATAATGGAGGATCATAGTCCTGTATCTTCAGGTTTCTGAAAAAAGAAAATAATTCACATACTTTTTTTTTTTTTTAGTTTATCATAGGAGGTATTACTTAGACACACACTGACACACTAACAGCTCACCAGGTAAAATGAATTTTATGAAGAACATCACTGCATTTCTAGCTTTCTAACTCTTTTTCTCTCTTTTTTTCCCTTGTAATACCACCTTATGAAATTCATGATATTTTACTTACAAGTTTATGACTACTAGCTCAACTTAGCTTTGAATTTGTCTTTTTTTTTTTTTTTTAATACACAGAAATAACAAGAGTTCAGTACATAACAGCATGATTCTACAAAGAAAATAGAGGTTTTCCAGATACAATTCTGTTATAAAACACAATAATGCAGTATGGACACATCCACAAGTGGGGTTAAAAATTATAGGTATATCACTGTTAGAAAGAGGCAAACTGAAAATTAAGTCCCCTTTTGGGAAAGCGATTGTAACTGCTAAGTCAAGAGTCACTTGATATTAAACAATGTATTTGAAAATCTTTCCCAGCACCTCTCCTCACAGTATTATTACTGTTAGCATCATCACAGGAATGAACGCAGGTCCAGGATGTGTGGGTTTTCTCCTTTCAGAATCCTGAACTTACGCTTGAAGAACCTGATAACCCGATATGAGGCTGCATGAGATTGAAATACTAGTATTTCCAGACATCCAGACTTCTGCCCACTTCTAAACTTTTATTCAGATTTTAGAATTCCCTGAAATAATCTGTTAATACCAATTCCCTCTAAGCACAGCAATAAAGTCGTAAATATAGCCCTTGCCAAAAACTAAATCCCATTAAAAAAGTGAAGTATTATTAACATTAAATAATGACTGATTTTTAAGTCACTGCTTTCAGTATTTAAGTTAATTCGATTTTAACGTAATTGTAGCATCTTTGTATTTTAGCTGTAAAGCATGAGCAAAAAAATCTTTTGAGTAGTGTTCTCTGGCTCCTTTAACATAAAGCAGCAGAACAGCTCATCAAACATAATGGTTACAATGCACACAGAGAAGTAAAACAAAGCAGGTTCTAGAAGGTAGACACAAAACAAGCAGCATTCTAGCTAAATTTACATTTACTTCAGACTTAAACTGGAAATTCTCAATGACTTTGCAATTATGGCCCTAGTTATAAGCTGGGCTTTTATTTTTTTCTCTTAAAAATCGAGGTACTAACCTGCGAACAAACTTGGAAGTTATCTTGCTTATTATACCAGTTGATGTCCCTCTTCTAGCATGTGCAAAAGCACCGGTTTCATGTGATGGTGAGGCGGGCGGTCCATTGTAAGTGGCATTACGCCGCTCCCTTAGCTGCTCACCATGGAAAGTGCTTCGACTTGAACTCCCCCGAGGAAAGCGGGTTCGGTCTGGAGTGGTAGTGCTAATACTATGAGCAGACGGGGAAGCAGCAGGCACTCTTTGAGTTGCACTGCTGGGAAAACAGAAGCATAAATAAAGAGAAAGACTATGCTAGAAACCCTCCTACATGATAACCATTTCTCAAAGACAGGAAAGAAACACCACTTTTGATTCTTTTTTTTTTTTTTTTTTTAAACCTGAATCTGCTGATTTGCTTTTATGATTCATACTTAGAAATAATCAAGAGATATTTTCATTGCAAAATCAAATTATCTCAAGTAGTAAGAGCAGTTAAAAAAATATACACAGATAATAGAACACAGGAAAAAGGTAGAAAAGCCTGTAGTAAGATCTGAAAGTGTTCCCAGCCCTCTTCCAGAAAAGTATGTTCAAAACTTTTTAACACACAAGCACTCCAAAAACTTAACAGATATTTCTTAATAAGTAATTATCTGGCACAAAACAATGTGTAAGGCTGTTTGGGCAGTTAATAGTAAAAGCAACTATACTATTGTGCTTTTAGACAGAAACAAGCCTAGCAATCTACAAAACCAAGATGTTAACATTTCAGTATTTCATTTGAATTTATGATCGTCTGCGTTGTACGGTCCTGCTGTATCAGTTAAAACTCAACTAGTTCAGTTTTGCAGAAGCTTCCAGAGGGAGGCAGTCAAGGAACTTCTTTAACTGTATGCAAACATGCGTGATGAACAAATTCAGGCTTAAATACCTACACCACTTAAGTAAGCTACTGTTTCGAAGCAGAACACAACGTGACAGTTTTGAATAGATTACTGGAGCTTATCATGAACTGAACAATAAGATTTTTGAAGTGTACAACATTAAAGAAATAATAATCAATTCATTACCTTGGTCTGTAAGCTTCAGTGCCATCTTTGATGGTTGGCAGTGTAACTTTTATAGGATGACCAGAGGCAGACATAGACTTTTGATGTCGAGGCCGTGCTGATACAGCAGAAGCTACTGCAGAGCCTGCAGAAGATGTGCTGCTCGCAGACATTTCTGTTAGGCTTTTACCATGGCAGCAAGGCAGGAGGGACAGGCAAATGAAAAGGGAAGAGAAAAGTTAATGTAAAACCCCACAGAAAACAGGGAAAATAACAACTAATTTCTTCTTTTTGAACATAGCAAGTACTGTTTAAATAACCAGAATGCTGAGCGACCAGGCTGCCTTAGTCAGCTAAAGTGAAGAATAGAGAATTCTGAGAAAATTATGTTCATCCATAAATCAAATCACCATGTGTGTTAAATTAGGCCTTTTCATTCCTCCCAAGATTAAAGCTTACAGACACATTATTCAAAATAATAAAGGAAGACTACAAAGAGTACATGGAAATAGTAAAAACTACTGAAAAAGAAATTCACAAACGATTTGAATAGATTGATTAAATAGATTCTCCTTTTGTGAAGTGAACATCCTTATTTTCAGTTCAAACTCGAACACCTAAAAGCTGAAACATTTGGAACTGCTGTCACATTACCACTTGAAAGTGACTGTGCTTTTAAAAGACCAAGTTGTACTTCTCTGGACTGTCCCAGCCACTGCTAGGCTGAGCCAACCCTTTCAAAATACAGTTCCTTCTACTGGTACTGTTATTTCTGCTTTGTCTAAGTGGCGAGGAAGAGATGAAAGTAGTGGCAAAAACTACTGTGTTACTGATTTTTTTCAAACAAAAGTCAAATGACTTAAGCCAAACTAAAGCTTTGCCTCTACCAGCATAAACAAAATTGCATTAATAATGTATTAGCAACAACAGTCCCAAAGCTAAAAAATATCTGTAGCAAAGAGGTAAAGATTTCGGGTGAATGATCCGATGACACAAGCAGTTCAGCTACATCAAACCCAAATTCAACTGCAACACAATGTGTTGTAGGAAAGGCAAATAGACAACTCAGAAGAAAGTTATCCTTCACTTTTCCAAATATACTCAGACAGCTGAGCATATTCATTGCACTCATGAAAGGAATAGGGATTAAGAGTTGTCTGTCTCTTCAATATTAAAAAAAATAAACATTAAAATGAAAAACTTCAAAATAAGATCCCTTCTCATTAGTTTTTTGTATTAAATCTATCGAAAGAAAAACTTTATCAATCTTTGAGATCATAAGAATTGTTTTAGTATGTATTTTAACCCTAAATCTAAAAAGCATATGTTCCTTCTTTTTGAAAAAGGATTGTTACAAACTTTGTTCAAATATTTTAAACTATACACAAAAATTTGGAAAGATGCTTTTTAAAACACCCATTTAATAACTTGAAATAAATACTGAAAATTAGTCTCCTGTTTTTTAACATACCTCCTTAAAGCACTTTAAATAGCTGTGCTGTACTTTACGTGTTCCATAGCTCATCATTTTACTATAGATCAACAGCCCTATGCTCTTCCTATTTCCAAAATTAAAGGCGTCATTAGAAGATTAACACTAAGACAGAAAAAAACCCCCAAACTAGTTTACTAGATTATGTTATTTCATGCTAGGGATTTTTTGGTTCATTTTATCTTAACTGTTTTATTTAAGTACCTAAACCCCCAACAGAGTAAGATCTATTGCTTTAAACTAAAAAAAAATCCAGGTTTTGTTACTCTCCATTAAACCCAATTTTTTATTTTTTCAGTCAGGTATAGGGGTTAACTAACACCAAGGATGAACAAAGAACATATTTTTAAAAACTGTAACTGTGGCAGTCTTAAATAAGATAGTATTTAACAAAATATACTAAACTGAGTGTAAGTATCATCCCACATACAGATACAAAATGGTTACCATCACTACTAAAATACTATTTAGGCCAAAAAAAATGTATCAAAAAGGATTGACAAGTCTTAACAATTTAAACTTTTTGAGTGACTACTAGGAGAAGTAAAAAAGGATCAGGCTACACTGTTAGGGTGATCCATCTCAAGTTATTGCCTACTTAGTTGTGAGCATAGTTACTTTGTGTTGGAGGACAACCCTTGGTAATAAATGTGATTCCATAAAAAGAGGCAAAGGCAGATCTACACCATTAGTTATGATATTTCATCACAAACATAGAAATTGTGGTGGAAAATGAGATGAAAACATACAGTCAGACTTCATGTATTTCACACCATGCTTCAGCTTTACAATGGTATTGACTGACTGCATAACCTGCTGCTTCCGTGCCGCAGTTATTGCACCCAAATTAATAAGCAGGGGAAGTTGAAGAATACCTGTTGTCCTTCCCATTCTGTATTGCAGAATAGCGATCTGAAGAACGTTCACAAACGTAAGTGTTCCTCCTTGTCATTCCACTACCAGAAAATACATTACTCTAGAAGAAAATTAAGACTAAAATTAAATACTTTCTTATACTGTATATTACGTTGTTAAAAAATGCAAGCATTGGAAACAAATCAAGACAGAGTTTTAGCCATTGATGTATATGCTTAATGCCTTCAAATGTACTAGGTTAATCTATTGACACAAATGATATATATCATCAGCTATTATCTTCCGGTAGCTCATTCATCATCTCATTACTGTACCAGTGACAGCACGCTAAAAGAAATCAGAGAAATTTAATTTTGCTGACACTTGCTTTACTAATTATTATTATCCAATTCCCACATACTGCGTTACTGAATTATTGGTCTCTGGGATTGAAGGAACAAACTGGAATCCCAGAGAACACATCTATCAAAAGCTTCCCTGTGCAGCCTTACAGTTTGTTGCCCCCTGTCAAAAGAGTTTTCAAGAGAAAAATGAAAATATTATTGATCTGTGTCAGTCAAGCCAGAAATTATGATGCAGATAACATGGCAAATAGCTCTTGTAGCAAGAAATACTGATGGGACTTTCTTTCTGTTACAAATTTCAGTTGGCACAGACTTCATAAAATACCTACAAACATTCTCCTCTGCCACCTGCCATGCACAGACTAGCTGCTGAAGATTTACTTCGAGTACATGATGTACAGTTCTCAGTTTTTAATACAGTACATACTGGATTTGGGCTGGGAGAAGTTTGCAAAGGGCTAACATTACATAGTGATGCACGCTGGCAAAAGAGTTCAAATACTCTGAGCTTGGGTACTGTAGGGCATCATGAACTACACAAGATTTACTGTGTGTTTAGGTTCCCCATAGCTACAGCTTTTTGGCATTAGTATTGTCCTGCAGAGACTACTGAATAAACTGTTTCAAAGCCAAATAATAAGGAAGGTTAACAACTGCAGTAACTGTTTTTGAAATTGAACTCTCGTAAGTTAGACTAGTATGACTGAAGATGATAAATATGTTCTTAAGAAGTCCTGCCTTCACTAACATCATAGTTACCCCCAAAGTTGCACAGAAGTATTTTAAAATATTATCCACATTAAATTAGTTTTGTTCATTTAAAATGTCTGAGTTTTAAAAATACTAACTTTTTTTCTGTGGAAGCTGCTCAACCTTAACTACTGGTGTAACATCAGACGCCACTATTGCTTAATTGTGCCCATACAAAGCCTTCCTTTCACAAAGTTCCCAAAATAGTAACAGAACCAAAATGTACAAATACTGAAGTTGCTATTGGCAAGTAAATCCACTTCTCATTCTTCATAGCAAGGATACTCCATTTAGTTAGTTCTCACAAAGCAGAGAAATATTTTTGACATATCAGCTTGTGCCATACATGACTGTTATCAGCTTTGGGGCAATATAGTTTTAGAAAGGCTCAGATATGAAATCTAATCTTAGAAGTTTCTGCAAGCAACCCACACAGCCATAGTTTTGAAGACTCTTTGTTGGGGGGAAAAAACATTTAAAATTAGGAAAAAAAAAAAATGTTTTTTGCATCTGTGGATGTATTGCGAACACAGCCTGCAGAACATTAAGAGTTAAATGAACTTCAGCATTTAATTTGTTTAAAGAGAATTCTAGCAGAAACGCATATTGTCTTCAGAGAACATTCAAGATGGGAGCCAGCACATAGAATCCCAAAGGACAATGAGAATTCCTACTGCCTGTCAACTGTACTATAAGATAGCCAGAACTTTTGTATTTAATACAGCATGTCTCTTAAATAGCAAACAGTATACTTGAATCTTAAATTATGATTCATTCATATTTCTGCCCAGACCCACCCCCCCTTGAACCTTGCTCCCAGGTAGGTCTTTAAAAACCTTAAAACTTAAAAAAAAACCCCAAACACTTAAAAAAATATTTTTCCATTGTGTATCCTAAATACTGATACTACTGCACACGAACTTCCACAAGGCAAAATAGATACTTTCACATCAGAAGAGAGAGATTCCTCTATGTGGAAAAAAGATGTCTGAGGCAGTAATACTATAGCAGTTTACAAAACTACAAATGATATTGTAACATTATTACAAATTATATTATAACAGAAGAACTAGCAAATTAATGATTTCTTAATACAAGAGCTAGGTTGTAACTAATACCATCAAGACGCATACACACGAGGGAACAAGTGTGCTGTTCTCCCTCACCCCATTTCTGAAGTCCAAAAAAATGAACTGGTTTCAGAAGGGTAAACAGACAAATTTACAGAGAAAAACTGCATGTGGGATATTATGCAGGATTATTCAAGATGAAATCTCTGATTCAGGAAGTCCCTCGACTTCCTTGTAGATAGACATACATCAGAAACCAGAAAAAGAGGACTCTACATTGGTTCTGTTCTTTCATTCTTTCCCTAAATATCCACAGTTTGTCTTGAGAGATCTTCAGTCTGCCCAAGTGCAGACATTCTCCTGCTTACTGTTATGTCAGTGTTAGAAAAAGTAAAGTTGTGGGGGGAAGGGAAAGGTTTATTTTAAAAGACATCCACTGTAACCTATTTCGGTCCGTCAGTAAAAGTTGCCAGAAATAGACTTAGTGGCTTATTCAGTAACCGTTATGTCTATAGTAACCTTATGTGGCAGATTTTGTTTAAATAGGGAAAAATAAATATAACAAGCCAAAAGCACACACACTCACGCTGGGAACTGTAGTTGATTTCTTTCTTTCTGGACCCACAAGTGGACTTGCAGCCATTTCTCCTTTGGATCCCACTGTAGTGCTGCTGAGTTTGCGTGAGACATCCTTGTCCCAGTCTTCTTTCTGTTCACTTTCCACGCTGTTTGCCTGAGCCCTTTTTGTGTATGACACGGCAGGAGGAATTGAGGGACCAACTGCCAAATAAAAACAGTATTAATAAATACCTAAAAATAATCACTGCATTTTCCTTGGCCAAAATAGTCTAAATATAATTCCCCGAGTCCAAAAAAAGCATTTGAATAGCTATGACTGCAAACTCAGCACATATACCAACCTATTAAATTGAGCTTTGATGGCCTACGTTCTTTTTACCCACTCTCTCTTCATTACCAATTTGCAGTTCAGAACTAGTTCCCATATTACATCAATATGTAAAACCTGAAATAGTATCTTCATCCTCATTTTAAGCTCATGCTATTTGTGCAATATTAAGAATAAAGGAATTCATCGATACTTTTCAATTTTTTTCAGTACTTTTTGCTGCATTTTTTTTTCTCTGAACACTATGAAAGATCCTTTTCCCCTGAAAACCCTAGAACTACTTTGTTTAAAAGCATGTTTATACTTGGAAAAACAACAGTTCTTTCCCCCTCATTTTTTAAAATGCACTGAGGCAAATCCTCCATCAGTAGATTTTTACATTCCCTTGAAATAAAATCAAATCAGCTATTGATCTTCACAATATTGGTTACTTTTTTGGAAAAAACACCACCACACTAACACAGATAGAGAATAGTAAAAAAAAAGGGGGGGGGGAGAGAATTACAAATAACAGTGTAAATTAGGCAAAGAAAAGGGCCAAAGATTTTAGAAGTATTTCTAGTAATTTGATAATTTTCTTTAAATGACAGGTGATTTTTTTCCCCTCAGTGTTTTAAATAGGCACTCTTTTTTGATGTAACCACTTTCACCTGAAAATGCTTCCTGAATACTTGGTAAAACTGTTGTCTCTTGGAAACCAAGAATTTGGCCCCAACTCCAAATATACTGATAAACATAAGGGTTTGCTCTTTTGAGTTTATCCAGACCAGTATTTTGCTATTACTTCCTAAACAGGAAACATCTTCAAGCTCTTATTTAGTGAGCCAATCAAGTAACAAGTCTGAAAAATCAAATCTGTAAATTACATTGAAGCATTCATACAAATAAAAGCATCACAGCGGAGCATGATGAGATACACAACAAATGCACAGAGTGGTGGACCTGCCAGGTTCACAAAACACTGCACATTCAGACTTAATTTGTGTATGTTACTTTACTTGTTGGAATGTCATCCCCACCATGATCACTGAACCGCCGTTGTTTTTGATTAGTTGATATACTCCGTTGGACCTTCAGGTGAGCGGGAGACTGCACAGAACTGTTGTTAAGGTCACTGCTAGGACGAGACCTTTGACCCAAGTTGCTGCTGGACAAGGACTCACCTCCTTCAAACTGCAAGAAAAAGTTTTTCAAAGCATTAAAAAAAAAAAAAAAAAGTAATTCAACATTATTGGTACTTTCACAGCAAAATAAAGCCCAGAGTTCCAATCAAAGGCCTTTTATTTTTTAAATTTAAAATTGTCTCTAGAGTTTAATTTTCTTCAGGATTAACTTTATCACTTCATCTCTGTTTAATGTGCTTTAAAAACACGCAGCTAAAGCTAAGAAGTTAATAAATGCTCAAAATAAAATTAGAAGAATCTTGACCATGACAAAAGCCTATTTTAAAACCTAAGCCAAAGAATGTCTCCTTTTGCCTTTTTTATTCAAAAAGCTTAAAGAGCATTTATAGTTTCAGAACAATTTCAAAATGCATTGCATTGAGTTAAAAGGGTTAAAAAAATCAAGTGCTACTGATTCAAGTATTCTTTACTGCCTTGAACACATATTTATAAGATGTAACTCAGCCACCAGTTTGCTGATATCTAAGAAGCCTAAGCTGTAAGCAAGAGCAGTGGAAAAGACAAATATCCTCTTCCAAGAAGTTTGAGTCAGAAATCATTTTAGACCAATTTCCTTCATGCTCTGCCATCACAAGGGAATTCTGGTTCAGAGATGTTGTGGGAAAATGCACTCAAGGACGCACATATCAGATCTACACTATCCTGGAAATGAAGGAAGGGCAAGGAAGCAGCAGGAAAAAAAAGTCCTTAATAAAAATAAATCCCTTGGTCTCTGCTTGATTCCTTGAAAAAACGTTGTGGTTCCCCCCCCAAAATCTACAGGTCCCTCTCGTTCCAAACCAGTCAAAAGATTTTCTATCACAAATTTATTAGTGACTATGATGCAATTATTTATTAAATAATGCAATATACTATAAAACAGTACACGAGTGAGAAAGGGTGAGTACATTTCTGGGAAATAAAGGATGTCACATCTGAGAAGAGTAACTGCTCTCGTCAAATTCACTACTTCAGATTTTAACTGTAAACACACGTGACAGGAAGAACACTCAGCATTTACATATCCAAGAAGATGTGAGAAGAGAAAGGCATTAATAAGTTATCAATCACAATTTTTTAAAAAGAGGTGTTACAGAATAGTTCATAAAAACATTGACAACCAGAATATTCAACTCAGCCAGATACAGAGTCCAAAATAGAAGATGTAAATTAGGCAGCACTTACTTCAGGTGGTTTTCTACCTAGAAGCAGGTAAGTAGCCATGACTTCATCGTACTTTTGGTTTACTAAAGATTCATGGATTTCTTCTCTTGAAAAGCCCATTGTGACCATAATGTCTAAAAATAAAAAGAGCTAGATAATTTAGCAGAATAATTGCTTGGGTTTACTGACAACTTCAGAACAATGAAAACAGAGAAAAACTTGTAAGTTAACAGGTAACTAGGATTCAACTCAACCAGCATCATCTTTGCTGTGCAAAAGCAAAAAGGCTACAACTCCTCTCATTGTTATTTTCTTTTTGAAAGCTCTCAACTGTGTTTTTCAACACAGTTCAACAAGTAAAACACTGGCAAATAGAATTATGAATAGCTACAGGGCCAACACAGGATCTTTCTCTGGCCACAGCAGATAAAATCTGTTGCCCTCGAAAAAAAAAAATCTGTTTCCTTCTGCCTGTTGCATTCTGTAATCTTATTTGCCTTTTTCTGTGCTTGTAGATTCACGTCAGCTCAGTGAAGTCACAACAATAGTTATAAGGAGGGCACTGTAATGAAATTTCTCATTTAAATAAAAAGAAAACGTTTTACTTGTACAATGAGTTTGTATCTCTAATTCGAGAAAAGAGTTTAGTTTGACTTAGAAGATAAAATTGTGTAAGTACATCAGATGCAACATCCTTGTTAAAGTCTTACCTATTCTCTTGGTGTCATTAAAATCTGGTTCAGGCTCAGTATATGGCTTTAGTTCTTCTTCTTCATGGCCAACATTCATCCACCGATCCTTCATAATTTGCTAAGAGAAGAAATGAGCTTTAGGTTGATGTGCCATTTACCATACCTGATTAGATCTGTACTAGCTGGTCTGGGGAAAACCAATTTAAAATTCACAATGATCTGAATGCTGCTCCTCTCCTCACATCTTACAGTTTCCTCTTATCTTTCACATAATTATGTTGCCATTAGTTCATTCCCCCCTACTATTTACCCTTTACAATACAAGCCCTCCACCAAAAATATAAAAAACCCAAACTACTGAGAGAAAAAACTTGCAGCTCCAGCACACAAATTTTTTTTATTTTGTACTCTTCCACTTCCACTATATCTTAATCTTGTCTTGCCGAGTGCCTGACACTCATGCCCTAATCTTTGTTAAGATCCATAGATGTAACTGCAATACCAACTCTATCACAATAAATAACTCCTTCAAATAATAACAAAGGAAGTATTTAGAAACTAAGGAATATTTCAGGAGTGTGCCAATGCTTCCTACAGTCATTAATTTCAAGACTGTGATGCCAACTGGTCATTTTTTCCTATGGATCTTCTCACTGCACCTGACCTAAATACGTTCACAGTTTGGCTGGAGGGAGAAAGGCCTCTTAACTCTATCTATGCCGTGCAGATATTTACTTTAAAATTTTCTCCCGCATTCTTTGCAAAGTTTCCCTTCTGCTGTGGCCTGGATCTTTTATATGCCTGCAAGACTGATCAGCTGGAATCTCTGACCACCAGAATTTCTCCTTAAGGACATATTCATCTTTAAAACAGCTAAAACCAATTTCCCTCCTACAGCAACAGGAACACATGCCTCTTTAGGGACAGATGCTAATATTGCTCACTAGATTGACAGAACAGTGAAACAAGTGCCAGCAAGTCAAGTTTCCCACAGGCTCCAAATATGCCTCGCAAACACTGAATTAAGTTATTTCTCACAAGGAGCAAAAGACTCAGTTTTCCACTGATATAACCAAATTCTTTGTATGTAGTGCTGCTGCCAAATTACAGACCCAAATAGCTGTATCCTTACAAGAACAATACAGAATTTTGCGCTCCGCCCAGTTAACATTTTGCTGACTGTAAGACTTCAAGATTTGTTCAAAGTTCTGCCACAGAACTGAGTTTTTTGGCTCTTGAGGAGGCTAAAGGGGAAGGGATGGTGAATACACATTGCTATATTGCATTTCTGACACACAGAGTACGAATCTATTTGACAATAGACTTTGGGGGAATCTATCATGTTACTGCAAGGCTACAAATCCGTAACCAAAGAGTACTATATAGTATCTACAATTACAAATTTTTTTAAAGATACTGTTAAATCTGAAGTTTAAGCACAATGAGGTGTTTGGATGACAGGAATCACACTGCTCAAATCCTGCCTCCCTTTCTTGATCCTTCTGGAACTAATAGGTTAACGCAACAGCTCCCACTTAAGAGTTTTTCATGTCTCTTTGGTAGGTGGATTTATAATTCAATGTAATCTGCTCTAGCATTCCACCTGCTAAACATCTGAACTTTTGCTAGCTTCTGTCTTTTAAATACATGACCTCATAGGCATACTAAGTTACTGTACAACTCCTACAACAGGCTCTTACAATCAAGCGTTTTGAAGTGACAGAAATGATCCCATTCCAGGTTCACTACTACATCTGTGTAAGTTCAGCTGGGCTTCCAGTCAGCAGATCAAAAAGTAGTAGCCTAGCAGCCTTGGTCAGGGTATTAAAAGGTCCGACCCAAACTGTATTCCTTAATGATCAACCCAAACTGAATTTCAACCAACCAGATATTATTGATGAGGTTTCCTTCAATTCTCAGGAAAACTGTCTAATAAAGACCTGGACTTGCTCAAGACCTGTCTGTCTCAGTATTATCCGCTTTACTACTCTTTGTAAGCGTAAATCTGCTCTGTGGGTATTTCACATTGTGTTGCTTCAGAAGACTGGGGCGGGGGCGGGCAGGGAGGAATTTGTTGAAATGCTGATAATTAAGAGAGGTCCACATATTTTCTGTCAATGCATTTTTCCCATCTCTTCCTGTGAAGATTGACTGTTTTACAACAACATTCTCTTGCTTCTGAAATGTTTTGTCTCTGTTACAACCATGAAAAAGACTAGGCAAACCATTTAAATAAGATTTGCCTGGTCCTTACCAGAGGAAAAGTGCCAAGCCTAACTCATACGGTGCTGATCCTGTGTCAGTCTCAGCTTTGAGGCTAATGTGACTGACAAACATTGTATTGGTCTGCGAAAAACATGAATGGGAACTGGGCAGGTGTATGGCTGGGACTGAGCAAGTAATTAAAAGACAAAGCACAAAAGTCCCCCTACCTAAGGTGATGTTGTCTTTCTACCTTTAGAAACTTAATAAATATGAACTTTCATTGTAAATATGCGTTTTTAGGAAGTGCTCAGACAGAAGAAATAGTAATTTCTTTCTAAAGCATGCATCATAGCATTCTAATACAAGAAACGTGATTTCAGGAACATTAGTTTAAAAAAAGTTTATGATGCTTCTCTTCCTCAGATTAGCATACTGATCAATACCCGTTATCATCAGCATTTTGGTACTGGCTCAAGACCCCCTGTTACACATAACACTTAGTTCCTCTCAATCTGACAACTACACCGTTCCAGTGAAGCTGCTATCCAACACCTTTTTCCAGGGATGGGAAGGAATTTTAGAAGAACTGGATAACACTGTAATATCTATAATGAAAGTGAAATCAGGTCTGAAGAGAAACTGCTGAAAATCCAGAGGAAAGGTCAATAAAAGGAAAATCTATTTTCCTAAAACTTAAACACACCACAGGAAACAAGTGATCTTTCACCATCTTTGAGTGACTATGCTCTTACCGTTTTGACCTCTAGACAGTAATAAATGCAACATAACTAGTGAATATCAGTAAAGTAGAAGCCACCATTCACTATTCTCTTCAGCACAGATTTTATCCAAGTTAAGACTATTTATAACAAGTAACAAATCAGCATCAGCTCGAAATGTTACACGCAGACAGAGCTCAGTGAATGCATGCTTCCTTGCACAGGTAGCATCCATGCCAGGAAGCATAAGTCATGCCACTACAAATAAAAAGCTGCTTAAATGGGATTTATTCTCTGGAACACCATCCACTGCTGCGCAAGTATGCACAGAAAGATGAAACAAAAGTCACTGGTGATTAACTCATGCAAATACTATTTTAAAACCGTTCTATTTATCTTCTGCTCTACTTTCATCTCTACGGTAAATAGATGTTATTTAAAAGTCTCTCTTCATGAAAGAATTCAGAAAATAGAACACAGCAGCATTTAGAGTGAACTCTACACAAAATATTTGTTATCAGCTTCAGAGTTATCCGGCAAGTATATACCACTACAGCAATCCTGAACAAAACAGCCCCTTAAAAACACTGAACCTTTCAGACACCTCACAAGTTATGCACAGATCTTCTCTGCATACCACAAAAAGAAAACCCAATTTACTAACAAAAAAAATTAATAATAACTGTAACTCCCTAGAAATCCTCAAAACAGATACCAGAAGGGGGAAAAGAAAGGACTGAACAGAAATAACTAGCAGTTATTAGCTTATCATTCAAAGAGTTCTTTGTTTTAGTGCCATAATACAGATAAACACTCACAAAAACCCCCACATAGTTTTCTATCACAGCTGTTCTTCTTGCATCTATCCTTTTTAAGAAGTCATGCTGGAAGTGGTAAGTTAATTCATAAATGCTTATGGTACTGCCTGCTGCTGGTTTTTGTTTTTCTGAAAAACTCCAAGAAGGTATTTACAATCTTGTCCTACTTTCCACATATTTTGAACTAGCTTCATTATCTGACTGAAACAAGTGGGAGAAGTTTGCACTTTGAAACACTCTTAAATGATAGTCTTTAGTGAGCTGCAATTAAGGTTAGACTTTCATTCATTAACACTTTCTATTTTCAAGCTGCACTGTTTCTGGGACATTTCCTCAATTTTTTTCAACAAGACTTGTGGGCCCTTAAAACAGGAAGAAGGTACCTATTGTGAAAAATAAAGAAGTCTTAAGCAATTATCCTGTTTTGTCCTTTCTTAATCTGAACCCCCTTTTTTTCCAAGATGAAATTACTTACTTCCAAGCTGCCTCGTTTTATTGGGTTCAGTACTAGTAGCTTCTTAAGTAGATTTTCACAGTCTGTGGACATATAGAATGGAATGCGGTACTTCCCCCTCAGTACTCGCTCCCTCAGTTCCTTTAAAACAAAGTTTTAAAAGGTGAGCCTTCTAATGACATAGAAGATTTAAAGAGAGTAAAAGCCAAGCTTTCATATTGTAACTGTACCTTTAAATTCTGACCATCAAATGGCAATGATCCACTCACTAGCGTGTACAAAATCACCCCAAGGCTCCACACATCCACTTCAGGACCATCGTATTTCTTTCCTTGGAAAAGTTCAGGAGCGGCATAAGGCGGGCTTCCACAAAACGTGTCCAGTTTATTACCAACTGTAAATTCATTACTAAAACCAAAGTCTGCAATTTTAATGTTCATGTCTGCATCAAGCAGAAGGTTTTCTGCCTAAGAGAAAAACAAAAGAGGAAAAGGACAATTTATGTATCAGAATAACATCAATATATTACAGTGTATCATTTACCACTAAATGCAAAGATGTTTCTTCTTCTAAAGTGGTTCACATCTGTATCCTTCTTGCAGAACAAAAGAAATTAATCCCCCTGAATACATTACAAAGATTGAAAATGACTATGTTTACTCAGGAAAATGTAAGTGTTAAAAGCAGCTAAACAGACTTAAGTCAGCTAGTGAGTCAACTAGGAAGATTTTCTTTTCTGGAAGAAGTAACTTAGTTCAGCTTTAGACAGAAGTATCTAGGCATCTCAGAATAGCAGTTTCAGATTTTGACAGGTTCATGCCAATTTCTGATGCCAAGGAGCATAAATCTAATCCCAAACACCACCTACCATTTTGGTGGGGTAAACGTTAGAAGGGATTTAAGACTTTGAAAGAAAATCTCTTCTGCTTACAAGATGAAACACTTCAAGCTACGTGCTGTATCTTAGCATTCTGTACCAGAAAATTCTCTCCCCTTTGTTATCAATGTTTGCTTTAGCAGTAACACCACCAAGGTGTTTAACACGCAAGTATTACATTGTGTATGAAAAAATGCACGTATTATACATCTAAGAATATTAATGCCTGTGCAGCAATCACCATGTGAATGCAATGCGTCACACAGATGCAAGTATTCCGGAACCTGGAGAATCAGTAAACAGAATCTTATACTTAGTATCAAAGGTAGGTCAGATGATTAAAAGAGCTAGGTCAGAGAAATACTGATACATTACCGGAAAAAACCAAAGTGCATTTCTCACAGCGCAAGGATGCTATGCAAGGAGCGCAGCAGAACTGGGCCATGTTCACTCGTATAACTGGGACCCAGCTCCCGATCTGCTTATCAGCAACACAGGAGCAGCACTGAGCAGTGCAGGAATCCTTCTTTTTCAGCAAGAGGACAGAGACATTTAACCAGAGCAGAGGACTCACCTAATTGCCAAACATCAGTTTTATAGCAAACACAGACACCTGTCATTGGATGTTGCACTCAGAATTGAGCTCACAAAATAAAAAAAGTCTTAGGTCAGGATCGGAGAAGCAGCAATAAATTTGTTAGTTGCTTTTATTAAAAGGGTAAACAATCTTGTTTGCATGCATTTTTTTTAAAATTTTGTTTTTATTTTTAAAAATTTCACTTGCACTCAATGAACAGAACAGGAGACAATTGACTACCAGTATATCAAGGCAATAGCTACGTGAGAATTCAGCCTTTATCAGGAAAAAAAACACAGCCCATTTTTACAAACTAACTTTCCTGGAAAATATTTTATTTTCTCAATTCATGACCTGTAATCTCAGCTGGTTCCAGCTGATGTGCCTGCAGACAGACTCACAGAGATATTTTCCAGATTTGACAGCCTTCTACATTACTGCACAAAGACTTCATTCTCCTTGTGGTGAAAACATAACTGTCAGTGCAGCTGCTCTGCGATTACAATAGTCCTCCCAGTTCAACAGTACTCTGCTACCCAAGTACCCCATGCTTTTAGGTTTCTTACTTCAAACACACATACCAAAACCCCCTTTTTAATATGCCAAATACAAAGACTGTGCTTTTGTTGGTTACATGCTCAGAGCAAAAAATATTAACAGTCACTGAAAAGGTAAGATAAGTTCTGTGCATCACAGGATAAGCCAAGTTGGAATTGGTTGTAGGCCTTTCTATGCAAGCTGTTTATCATCACAGAAAATTAAAAGGACACAGTTTAAGTACCCACAGGCCTTGCACTCACTCCTCTTCTGCCAGAATAGCCTGGACAAGCTTCCACAATTTCTTGTGCTTCTTCCTAGTTTAAAGTAACTTACATTTGATAGAATTTACCCTTTCTGATATTAAGGCCAAAAAGGCTTATCAAAAATCTCCAAAGTGCTGCCAGACATCCGCCCTGCGATACCAACAGTGTCAATTGGTCGGCATGCTGATAGCATTGAGAAAGTCAACAGAGGCAGATACAAAAGCAGACACAACTTTAAAGTTGCTTCTGCCTTCTCTGCAGCTCCATGAGAAGAGTTTTAAGTAAAACAGAGATAACACATAACATTTGAAAAGAAGAGAAAGTGAGAACACCTCCTCAAAGCCAGATGTTTAGGCCTTTTTTCTTTGGGTAATGTATTTTTCATTGGCTAGGCTGAATGGCTCTCAATCACATCACAGCACCACGCTTAACTTTTCAAATTAGTCTAGCACAACTCCATCCAAGAGAGGACAGAGAGAGAAAAGCAGACAAAGACATTATTTTGGAGCCTGCCTGCCTGTCTTGCAAATAGGAAGGAGTTCAGCAGCAGAGGACTCGTGACAGATGGTAAAAGGGATCCTGTGCGAACACTGCGAAGCGGTTTTGGATAGTCCTGTGACCAACGCGGTGAGCTGTACGTGTGCTATGGAACTAAGAAATGAGAGAAGGGTTGGAGGTTGTAACGGGCTCTGGGAGGAAGAGCGAGATGCAGGATGCTAAATAACTGCAGGGTTTAGTGCAGTAAGGCTCACTAACATAGCTGGGCTGAGCAAGCCGGTGCCAGATAAGCAGGCAGAGAGGGCTAGCTCCCTACTGCCAGCCAAGCACAGGGCTGAGACAACCAGTGAAAGCGGCTTATCCAGCCAAGCCAATAGGTCCCTAGGCGCAGCCTTCTGGAAAGCTCAACAACAGTGGCTGCAGTAAGCTCCAGGGAGCTTGACAAAACATTCATGGGCTTCAAACCACCATGCAAGATGGGGAGGAATTTTTTTAATTAAGATTTCAATGAGATCCAGCCCTTTCCTTCCTTGCATTCTGACTTCAGAGTGGCCAGGCACCTCCTTCATTGTCAGATGACAATGGTCGTGGGGCAGGTAGGACTCCGCAGAAAAAGATGCATTATCCAGCACCATATGCACACGCAGGAGCTGGCAGATTGACAGGTATTAGGGAACAGATTTGTGAGAAAGAGGTTGTAAGCATGCTGCAGTTTATTAAAAGCAAGTTAAGACAAAAGATACTGGTGAAAAAAAAAACCCTTAGGAATTATTCAACCTCAGTTTTTCACAAGTATTTAGATACATCAGTAAAAAAAGAACCTACACCAATATCTTCTTTGTAAATGTACAAGACGAAAGCAAGAGCACAAGCCAACTTTTAAGCAGGTGAAGCTCTTGTGTCCACGTCCCATGGTTTCTAAACCTGGCACTAAGACAACTTCAGGTTGAAGGCTTAGGTTGTACCTGCAATGGCTGAACTCTTTAACAGGGTCTGGTACATTTATACAGATAGATATATCAGAAAGCATCAAAAAAAGAAAAACCAGCCAGGAAGTCCAACTTATTTCTGTTTACATTTGATTTATTTTCTGTCTGAATTAAACACTAGAGCATAAACCAGAAGTTCAAATGGATTAAAAACCTAATATATTTCTTACGAATCACGAAGAAAAGATCATTTTAAGTATCTTGCAATATATTTTAACTGAAAATATTTTAATTAAGTAGTGCTGACTGGTATCACCGAACTTCTGTAGCTTCGCAGTGTAGATATCTGCATGCCAGCAGTTATAATTCTCTGGAGAGCAAGTCTTTTTCTTAAAGCCAAAACTGGAATGAAAGTAACACATGTTCTATTCTTGTCTCCCCTGCTCTACCAGGCAAACTACACCATTTTTGTGCTTCAGAAAACTGAGAATAAAATATAAGTCATAATTCCCTCATTCACATGTTTGAGGCATTCAGACAGTAGCAAGGACAAGTATATAGAATGAAATTAAGTCATTAATTTCTGCCAAATAGAAAAACGAAAAATAAGTAACAGCCTACCTTAAGATCACGATGAACTATGCATTTCTGATGACAGTACTGCACAGCAGATACAATCTGAAACACCAAGATGATCAGTGAAATACTTTATTTCAATCTCGGTACAAGTTTTCATACATAATTTAGTAATTTTGGTTCCTGATACGATCCAGTAGGACATAAGGAATTAATAAAAACAGCTTGCATTTTAGAAAAATATTCATGGAAGTTTCATTAAAGCCCAAATAATAAAATTAAGAAGTCCCTAAAAGCAGCTTATTTTCTTATTAAAAAAAAGTTTAATACATACTCCTCAAGGTAATAGGAGAAACATCTATTTTAAATACGGATCACCCAATACCAATAACTATAGAAGAAAATTATTCCATCCCAACCCAACAGCCAGATGTACTGTCTCAGATTTTATCTTCTGAAACATTTGCAGCATACCTCTGCAATTCATCCTTAACAGAACAGTTCCTTCAACATTTTCCTATACATGCGTTGCATATATATAACAAAAAACAAGTCCGAAACAGCAAGTTAAAAGCAGTTTCTTTACATGCTAATTACATAACTTAATTCTGAAAAATACCCAATTTTGTTTATTTATCTAATTAAAGCTTTTCACAGAATAATCACTAAAAACAGGGTAAGAAAAAGATTAAGATGAGAAAGTTTGTAATAAGAACATGAAAACTTGTTACAGAATTCCCTTCATATAAAAAGTGTGACATGACACAGCAATACATGTCATTGTATCAACATCTCTAGATAGAACATCTGTTAAAATTCTAAAATACTCAGAAAAGGATTAAAACCTCAAGTGAGTCACAATAAAAAACGTGGCTCTTAGGAACATCCACTAAAAAAGAATGTACAACAGTGTTACTATTTTTAGATAGTACGTAGGAAGCAGTTATTTTTCCCTTCAGGGATTTTTTCCATTCTAGCTTTAATAAACATTACCACAACAATGAATATTTTTTTAAAAGTAAAAGAAGTATGCTCACACTCATCTCTATCTGAAAACACCATAAATAGAAACAAAAGGAAGATTGAATGTTAATTCCATACCTGCCTGAATTTTGCACGAGCCTCTTTCTCTTTCATTCTTCCATGTGCAACTAGGTAGTCAAACACTTCTCCTGACCACGACAAGGACAAAACATCAGTCCTATTGTCCTATTTTATTTTTGACTGTCATGCACAACTGTATCATGCTTGAAAACACCCCCCACCCCCACCCCCCTTTTTCAACAGAAAGGAAATAGAAGCAGCCAGGAAAAATTCCTTTTTACTGTTTGCACTGCATTAAATTTTTCAGACATGTCAAGAAATATAAAAATGGAACCCTCCCTACTAAGGCTTCTTCAATTTTTAAAATTACTTAACACTGCGAAACAAAAAAATAATTTACTTTAATCACAAAAACCCATTCATACTGCATAAGACACACTGGGAAACAGGCAACTTCTTATGTACCAGATTTGTTTCACATCTCTCTAGTGGCTTCACTTAACAAAATTAACTGTATTACTTTTGTTTTTTCCTGCTTCTTCTCTTTCTAACAAAGCTGCTCATATGCCCTTCAGATCCCCATCTTTGTACTGTCTGATGAGTAGCCTTTCCTAGCTGGTCACTAGCCCTGTGGTGGATTCCCTTCCCACACTCAAACATTCCCCATTCAGATGCTAAGCTGCTTCTCAAGCGGGCACCCACTATCCTTTACACTCTTATGATCCTGCTGGTCCCCCTTCCAGTGTTCCTTATTCTCATTCCTCGAGCCTGCCTCTCCAAGTGCTGTGGCACACATTTTCAAAATAAAACAGGGCATCGGTGCTTGCCTAAATGTAGCAGATTAATACTGAGCCAAGTTTTTGCCGGAATCAGTACCAGATTACCTCCCAGCATTCCAGTACAGAATATGAACTACCCTTAAGCACAAGCCTAATAGGTTACAGAACGTGATGCAAGCAAGCAAGTGTGCCCTGGGAGGTCTGCTAGGACTGTTGTGAAGGCCAGACAGGAATAACTGTTTAACCATAAAATCCTTAAATCATGTATTCCTAGGCATGCAACTAGCACAGTTTTCTATATTGCAGTTTATCCTTAAATCAGAATTAACAATCTACTTACCACCACTGGCATACTCCATTACCAAATACAACGTCTTTTCAGTTTCAATAACTTCAAATAATTTTACTGTAAGAAAAATGAATGAGAGAGAGATTGCAGCAGGGAGCAAAAGCACAGCACAAAACCCCTATACTCATTAAGTGAGTATACTTTATGGCCAGTGATAACACTAAACCATAGGAAAACTTTTAATCCTTTAGGTTAGCATTCTTTTGAGGGGGAAAAAAACAAAATTAATTTCTAAATCACGGTTGACAATAAGGCACATTAATTCATCATTTTCTCAAAAGTTTATGCATACTGTACAAACAAGGTCATGCTGAAATTAGGGTTTAATTTGACACAGACATCTTTAAGATTATACAAACCTTCCCGGATTCACTAGTAAACTGCTCCCAGTTAGAAATCTGAGATTCTGACCAACTGAAAACTGAGTGGATACCAGAAACGTTAAGTCTGAAAGACTTTCCTCAGATTGTAATAGTAACCACTCATTTAAAAACACACACACGCCCACCGCCACCCCCAAGAAAACAAAAAACAGCGGAAGCTAAGAATGCTGGAAAAGCAACAAACAATTCAAGGGATGAGAAGGGAGTGCCTAGCATGTAATAACTTGTACACCTCATCCATACCTTGTATGCAACAAGCCCTCTGGCCAATTCAGGACCATTAACTGTCTCTGGAACAAGACTGTCCAGCCCTCCTCAGCCAGAAGAATTGTCATCACAAAGTAGGGCCCTGAAGCTGTGGGGTAGGTGAAAGAACTAAAGCAGAAAGGGAAAATTACATACTTTGTAATTCTAATTTTCTGGAAATATCAGTCAACGGGAGTCTTTCCTAGACTGAACTAATGGAGTTTTGCTACTTTCACCCAAGAAACTCATGCTTTTTGGCCTCCAGAGTAACTTAAATGGAAGAGGGGAGTTGGGGCCCTCAACAGACTGGACTGCTCAGCATCTCCTACTTTAAAGCTTTTTCGGACTGAGCAGTTTATCTCCTCTGAGCAAAATTCTTGTTTCAAGCACAGTCAATAAAAAGAGGTGAGTGACAATGAAGTATTTACTGAATGCTCATTGTCCTATTATCTCAAAAAAGTTTAATGAACAAAAGCATAGCAGTAAAGTACATTCAAATAAAGCCAAAGAGAATAAAATGTAAACAGGATAATTAAGAAAAAAAAAAGAAAAAAAAAAAAAAAAAGACTTTGCAGAAATGTAAGGTCCCTACCAATATTGGGATGATTCAGTATCTTCATTATTCGTACTTCTCGAAACAACTGTCAAGGAAGCAAGACAATTTTCTTAGTGTGTTTATTAAGGAAAAGTTACACAAGATATGCTATTTTAGATGGCAAAAAGAAGCAACATAACCCCACAGAAAATGGCATTAGCATAAAATACAGATAAATAGAGTGCAATGAACTTCAGAAAACTTAATCTGCATCTTATAGGTCACATAAAAATAACCACTACCAACTGCGTATCAAAACCACACCGATCTTTAAGCTTTACATAGACACAGGTAAGTTTTATAGCCCCTTCTGGAATTTCACATTGACCAAACCCAACAGATCATTCACGTAAGTTTTTGTTATATCTCTGCTTCAATTTCTTTGGTGACTTGCAAGCTCAGCTAACTAACTACTCCTGAACACAAACATAACTGTGGGTGAAAATACAAGGTGTAGTACTACAAAAAAGTCAAATGCACAGTTGTTAAAACAGAATGGGGTATCAGGAACCCTGATGTCCCCCCGTCCTACCACTCCACAGAGGTGAAGCAGGCAAGTTCGCTTTTCTCACAAATACCAGATTTTATACTGGGTCTCTCACAGTGATGTCCTGAAGATTTATGATTGATGAAAGACCATTTTATGATCCCAAGTCACATAATTAAGAACAACTGGACAAACTTATAGTTTTAAGTGTATATACTTAAGACAATGGTGGGTTTACTTTTTTTTTTTTTAAACCAGAAACAAGAGGTCTTTGCTCTTAAATTTCTAGCACTCCTGGGTTTATTGATTAAATAAGAGGTGAAGCAAGACTAACCTAGGTGCTCAGAGGGAAGAAGGCAAACAAAAGGAATCCAAAATGACTATATAGTTCTGTTACTCTATACTTAAGGCTGTCAATACTGATAAGCTTGCACTGTTTTACTTCAAGTGAACAGCATATCCCCATCATCAAATCTATTTACTCTGCTGCATGCTCTTTAGTCCCGCATTGGGCTGAAGGAAGATGCTGAAAGGAAGGAAGAAAAGCCCACTGGCTTCCACGTAATGCTTACATTTTGGAAACATTTTAGCACTACAGTCCTCCTTAGAGAGAAAAGGCTCAATGCAGAAATGATGTCTCAGAGACAACTCTCTCCATTTTCAAAATCAGTCCCATTTGTTTGGATGCTACCTTTGCAAAACAATGATGCAAGCCAGAGAGCAAACACCTCCTCAAAGACTAGCACTTTAGTTTCTATTTTATGACAGCTGAGGCTACAAGCCTACTTGTCTAAACAAGTAATTAAAACTCTTGTTTAGACAACATTGATGGTTTTTTACTCCATTTGTACAACTTGGTCATAACAGTTCTAAAATTCTGTGGTTATTCTACAAGATTATAGAGCAAAACCTTTTTGAAATCCAGCTTTTGATAGAGTAATATTGCAGTTATTGTTTTACATTATTTAATTATTTCAAGATAGTTACTAACTACTCACCTTATAATTGCCACTAAAACAATTTCAGAGGGAAGCAAAGACTACAAAAGCATTTTTCTGAGAAAACATGAACAGTATGATGCAGTTTGTTCAAAATGTAACACATGGGTATGTAATACTGTGCACTAGAATTAACTTCAGCAAATTCTTGTTGCCTCATAAAGTCAGTTATTTCCAGGAAAAAAACATCATACCAGGCTGTTCTTTGTGCATTTTTTTTTCTTTTTTTGCTAAATATATGAAAGTCTTGCACAAGAAAAAGTTTCTCAGCTAAATCAGTATCAGTTAGTCAGAAACTAACAAATTCAAACCAATAGATGGCACAGCTTCAGAACAGCTTCTAAGCAGGTGTGTGGAAAACTGCAATTTCTGCAGAGGACTGGAAAGTTATTTCATAAATTAACAGTATTAATGCTGGTATAAAAGTTACAGCAATGAGTATGTGTCTTCATAAGCAGGCTTAAAATATTAGACTTCTATAAAAAATAATTTCATATTTAGAAAAAAGATCATTTAAGAAGCAATTTTACGTGTAATGTGAAGCACATAGTAAATAAAAAAGTGCGTTACTGTAATCAATATTCTCACAGATTTTTAAGTTTACTATTGGTTTAAGATTCAAGTTGATTTCACAGTGATATAGTTTGTTCCACACAGTATGCAAATTCTTTCCTCCATAAAGGAAAAAAATCTACTAGGAAATGGACATAAAAGTCTATTTTCCTCAAGACAGAACAATACTGACCTCTAGCCTGATGCAGATACTTTGTTATATGAAAAAAATACTTACTTGCTCTGGTTCTGAATATTAGTCATCACCAAGACCCAAAGTATGGGCTTAGGTTTATTTTGCACAAATGCCAATAAAATTCTTTACAACATCTTGTATTATATATCTTGTTGAACAGACATTTTTCAGAAAGCTGAAGTGTATGTTCTCATATAAAAGCAGGTACGCAGTCATGGTGGTCACCATGGGTACATCAAGAGGAAGTTGTTCGTCAGTCTTTCGAAAGAGAGCAGCTATTTTAAGGCAAATTCTAAACGAACTCGAAGTCATGAGGTGAATTTGGGTATTTTCTTGCTGGTTAGCAGCTCAGAGGTGAGCTGCTGCTTTGGGGATTTTTGACTCAAAGGCACTTTTAATGCTGGTCGAAATGCATTTGCATGCTTAGAGCAAGAACTGGACAAGGCTGAAATAGCTGAAGTTATCTTAGGTGATGCTCATCCACACAAATCATGTCAATCATAAGCTGAATGGAAACTGATTATTTTATTTTACAGAGGGGATGGCTTCAGCCTCCCTACAAACATATAAGAGCAGGGCAATAAAGAAATCAGCAGAGTAAGAATTGAAAGAATAGTTGAAATCTTGGAATCTACCTGCAGGTACCTGGCTGACTAAATCCCTTGCCCTGAGAAAAGATTAAAAAAAAAGACCCTAAGTCTTTTAGGTAAAACAAAATTCGTCTCCCAGCTGTCTGCCCACTGCTGAAACTACAGCACACAAGGCAGCCACCTTCACAGGGAGACCTATGTTCCTCAGAATTTGTATTTTGCAGTTGTTACTGGATTCTAACAAGTTCCCAGCAGCTGCTCACTTTGAAACCGACATTTTCAGATCTTTTTCTGAAGTAACTCAGGTCTAGGCACCTTGCAAATTAGGCATATGTAATTTAGGTATTCCGTAATACTGCTACATCACTAAGTCAAGCAGTTTTGCTAAAGCTGCTTGGTGTAACAAATACCTTCCAAAATACCTTCCAACCCAGGAAGAAAGAAATTACTTGAAAGGCTGAAAGAACTGAAATAATGGAACAGCACTGTGCAGAGACCACAAACACAGCCACATTACACCTTGTGTAGTTCCTGGCCCATACAGTCCAAGGGGATGTGTAAGGGTCTCTAAAATGCAGAGTGGGGAGAAAGATCACAGAAGCCTACTTCAGTACAGATGTTCAGACAGCAGAGGGGGAGTGGGATGGAAATTGGGCAAACTGTGCTCTGGAGTCCTGGTGTATATTCAGGATTTTATTTGGTCCAGTATAAATGCACATTTATACAAATTAAAAAAATGCCGGCATTCAGTCCTCCAATTTTCTCTCACAACAGAGAAACAATCTAGAAAATCCCTGAACAATGGATAACACCTGAATAAAAGCATTAATGGTGTTCAGGTGTCAGAGTACATTATTTTACTTTACAACTCTGCATCCCGTGGAGCACTGCTTTGGGAAATCACCCGCTGCCACCTTTCCTCTTGTAGAAGCATGCTGGTCATTAACACTGGTTATGTCAATAACTATGTATTTACAAATAGATGTATCTTTACACAATAGCCACTACACCCCTCAATAACACCCAGGATACATCTCTTCCTTTGTGTACAGTGGTATTAAAACAAGATCATGCCTACCTCCTACAAAAGTTTGTTAATTTTATAGAAATCTGGACAGAACAGTGAGATTAGCTCTCCTTTCACGACAAGGCAAACCATAGGATTATAAAATGCTCTATTTTACTGATAAAAAAATAGTGCGTTCAGAATTCACATGCCTCTATTTTCTTGAGCAGCAGCATACTTCTCTCTCTGAAGGTGGCAAGTGCTCCCTGACTATTGTCCCCCCATCCCACCACACACTTATAGGACTGCTCTTCATTCTTAACCAAGTGCTACCATTCAAAAAAGCTTTCGAACAAGTATCTCCTTGTTGCAAATGGGTTGTAGCCTCAGCTTCACTTAATAGTAGAGGACCGCCAGCACCATACTCAATTCATAGAACTTGGACCTATGGAAAAGGCACAAGGCTTGAACAATTGATTCCTGCTTTTCCAGTTTCATTTTCCAGGGCACAGACTGCAGAAATACAAAGACCTTCTGTCACACCATTGCTAACACTTCTAAATGCTGTCAGGTTGACATCTACATTTAAGATTTACTATTTTAAGTCACTACAATCAAAATAAAAATCTTCAGTTAACCAAAGTTTTTTCTTGCTTTGAAAGATGTGCTTGAATATGTCTCTAGTTTCCAAGTCATTACTGAGAATGGCTGTTGCAAAAAAAGCATAGCTTTCAATAGGTAACATATTGAAGTTGTTCCAAACCTTCTACTTCTTTGTTTCTGTTCTGCTTCTCTTAACAACAGAAAGAACCAAAGTTTGAGGCTTTGGATATGTTTAAAGAATAAAAAGAAGCCTGCTGACCCCTAAAAAGGGAAAATTTGAAATGCCACTTGCTAATAAAACCTATTAGGAAAGCAGCACCTTCTATTCCACTAGCAGTCTGCAGAAGACCAACGGAATGCTATTTCAGAAACATCCCTAGTGAAGCCAGTACAAGACGACACTGTAAAAGTAGCAGACATGCAGAAAATAGAACAGCTATTTTGATATAAATTCCAGTTATGATAAAACTCCAATACTTACCTTTGGGTAAAAATTACAATCATGACAGTGGAAAAAGCTAACTCAGTACAGTATGTTACTATCAAGACAGCAAGTTCACAAAAAAGCCAGCTTTGTCTTCTAAACAGGTGCTCACCGAGTAAGATGGGAACCACATACTGAACAAATTGAAAACAAAATAAAAGGCAGTGACCTTAATTCAACATTGTTTATCTATTTAAATAGATAGAGGTCCTGAAGCAAGAAATGTAATATAACTTAAGACTATCGCATTGCATGCACAAGGATGCAAAGTTAAAAATTCACGAGGTCAGCTTACTTGTGTTGTCTCCTAACATTTGATGGTTTAAGTTAAAATAACTGCATCTGTGAAGTGCCCTGCCCATACTATATGGCATAAACAACATTGGAGTGGTGAAGAACAAACTAAACACTTTCCTTGCTTTCATACCCGTGACTAACTACAGACCCAGCTTGTATGACACTTGCAGCAACTGACGTATGTGCTCAAATATTTCTGTTTACAAAACAGAACAGTGCATGAGAAGCTATGATGCCTCAACTCATTTTACTTAATTAGGTCAGTAGCAAGTACTATGGCGATACCTACTTGCACTTGGCATCCTTTATATTGTAGTGAGCAGAAAGGGGATGGTCTTGTGAATGACCCTGTACCAAAGATCCCTATATTTGTCTTGTTTGATTAACAATAACCAATAGTGGTTGAAAGCCTAAACATTTTGCTGACCTGCATACAATTTACCCGCTTTGAAGTTCTAGAGACTGTCCTCTCAACTATGCTAATTTAGATGGGTTCACACTCAGGAGTGGTATTTTTGTGGCAGTAACACACTCCAGTATTCCCCTACAGACATTCCTTAGAAAAGTGTCTGTTCCTACTAAAACAATACTACTATTGTAGTATTCTCAACATTACCTCTTGAAATAATAAAAAAAAAAATCGACTACTTAACAATCCTATGTACAGTTAAACCTGATGACAAAATTATAAAATTTCACATTGCAGTGATACTATGTAGAACATGATCACAAACTTTATATAATAGCTCAGTGCAGAAAGAAAAACAGATGACTGCTTTCACAGAACAGAATAAGAATTTTTTTATTGTTTTATTTATAATACACAAATGACCTATCAAAATACTAGCAGAAGTAATTTTAAGCATGCTGATGAACCACCCTCCCACCCTCATTTGCTTTAAAAAACTACAGCTGCTTGAATGACTGTGCAAAAAACTGTGCTTAAGCTTACTTAAAAGCTTTCAGGAAATCAATATTCAGCTTCACTCAGAATTCTCAGAAAATTGTAGGAAGCTGAAGACATTTAAAGCTTCAAAACAAAGATTATTTTTTCTGAAAATTACAATCAAAATGTTACAAAGGAAAACTTTGTACAACAAACTATCACTTTCCAGTGTAAGCAGAAGATGCATGGTATAAATATTTCTATTAGCTATTGAAGAAGAATGGAATTGTGGTTAAATGACTAAATTTAACTTCTGTCCTTAGTTCTGCCATAAGATACTTCTAACTGTACCTAAAAACGTTTCTCGTTATCAACTTCCCACTCAAAAAACAAGTTAACAGCAGCAATGTCCTATTACATGAGTATTTTGTGCGCTACTTGTACAGTATGACAGCATCTTTTGCAGGCTATGAAAGTTTCATTGATACTTGGAATGATTTATTGAATTTAGTATTTTTGTGCAAAATACAATATATTTATCATTAAAGCAATTATCCCAGAAGTAAGGTGTTCATGCTTAGTTTTCCAGAAAGTTTTATTATTTTTTACCCTCTCATTGCTCACCAATGAGACAAACTCACCCAGCTCTCCAAGTGTAAATACCAAGCTAGGCAGGAAACAAGCTACACGAGCAGCAAAGGATTTCCCCAATATGCTCTGTCACGTACTGCATCTGTGGGTCCCTCTTCACTAGCTCAAATATTAGCAAAGAGATTTGCTTAATACGGGATATAGGACTTAAGGATAGCAAAGCTTTTGCATGGACTCTGCACAGCAGGTTGAATTAAAAAAATAATCCTAAAGAACCCATACTCAAACAAAAATTCTACAGAAGAGAAATTAAAGCCAAGTTGGTTATAACTCCCCATAACCAAAGTTACACAATAAAATAAATGCAATGGCAGGCAGAGATAAAAGAACAGCATTAAGCCCTAGCCTCTTTCTCTCATTCTACAGCTACAGACAGCAGCAGCCTAGTATTTGTAAACAAAAAATATCCCAAATTTTTCCAATAGGCACCCTCCAGTATAACATTTCTGTGCTTCAGCTAAAACCAAACATATGTATAGTTAAATAGTAAAAAACTCCAAATCAAACAAAAAAACCCCCAAGGTTTTGTCAAAACACTTACTGTAATGGTTATGAAGGATTCTGAGTTTCTATCTACAGGCATGAACAAGAATGTTCTGATTACATTCAGTCATTTTGTCAATTTAGTACATGAAAAGTAATGCCAAAGGTCCCTGGAGTCTGACAGATGTTTTATTCAAGTTGAAATAATATAAAAACAAAGGTAAAAACCCCCAAACATTAAAGCCATGAAAACTGTCACTCTTACAAGTCCACAAAAAACAATTACTACATTAAAGAAAAATCCAAGAAAAATACTATCTTTAACAGCATTACATCTTGATTTAGTATTAAGACAAACTACTTATGTTCCTAATTAGATACAAATTTTATTGTCTGCAAAAAGTAAAGCTTTTGGAGGAAGGAAGAGCAAAGAAGCAATGCTTAGACAGGAACCACACAGAATAACTGCTCTCAGAAAAACTGCACATGCACACTACAGCAAAGACAGTAGCATACTGCTGTCTCCCAAGGCCATATGTACACAAAGATGGGTGTTTAGCAAAGTAAAGGGACCAAATATTTTTGTCAAGTAAATAAAAGATCACAGTTCAACTGTTTATAGAATTTCAGATATTATGGTGTATTTCTTACCTTTTGCAGACTAGTAGGATTTAGCTGGGTTTTATCTATTATTTTCACAGCAACCTTGAGGAAAAAAACAACCAACCATGGATTATTAAACTCAGAAAAAAGTTTGAACAAAAATATACTGCACCTCTGTAAGCAAAAGCATGGATGTGCCTCTATGACATGCATATATATCTGCTTTTATGTATTTTACCACACAAAATTTCCTCACCTATTGGGATCTACCAGCAGGAGCTCAGAACTTTGCCACCCAATGGTACCACCAAGGAATCAGTTTTATACTTCTGTCAGTGTTTGGACAGAACAATGTTATCTTGTCCACTGCAAAACCAGGCCCCCCAAACACAAGATCAATGTATCAATAGATTTCAATATCAAGGTTCTATAGATTATAAATATCAATGAAATTATCTATCAATAGATTTCTCTTTGGTTTTGGAAATACTTGGGGATGAACAGGTGTCCTCCCAGGCCCAAAATATCCCTTGATATGCATCAAACTTTTTGTTCTCTTCACCAAGAGGTTACATTTTAAAAAAAGAGGCGAGTGGTTAGAGGGAGAAAACTCGGGCACCTCAGGTAACTTTTCCTATATCCTGAAACAGCCTCTTTGCATCTTCCTTTATGATGACAAAAAATGTGCTTTTTCTATTCAGAAGAGAAAGGTAAAACAATAGCAGAAATACTTATTATAAAGATAGCCAAAGAGAATATAAAAAACACTGTCAGTATTTTTTTTTTTTCTTTTTTGGAAGGCTTACCTCTCTTCCAGTAAGTACATGTCTTGCCAGTTTCACTTTGGCAAAATTTCCTTTTCCTATTGTTTTCAGTAAGCGATAATTTCCAATGTGAGGATGCTCTTCATTGGTAGACGTAATGGAGTTTCTACATCGGGGAATGTTCTGTCTGCTACTTGACTTGATAGGCTGGACATGTGGTTCAGTGTATCCATCCACAGAGGTATGCTGGAAAGCAGATAAAACAGTTGCAAATTTAGCTACTTGGATTTTAGACAGTTGCAGCAGAATAGACTAAAAGCATAACAAGGTGTAAAGGGAAGTAATTTATTTACTTTCACCATATAATTACTAATTTTGGATGGTAGCCTAAGCAGAATATGCTGTCTTTGGGCTGAGTTTGATGCATGTCTCAAGAAAAAAAAGTCTGCAGAAAGATTCTATCAGCTCCTAAAGTAAAACAAGGAACATCTAGGCAGTAATCAACAAACCATTGCAGACTTTTTTTAAATATGGAACTATGCCAAGCTACACACTATACCACTATGTTGCAAATAAACTTGTCTAATCATAACCAAATTTAGTGTTTTAAAAATACACAGTACAAAAAAATACTTGTACTTTGGCATATTTGGAAACAAGGGTTCACTCAAATTTTTTTTCTTAACTTTCTTCACTTGAACAACATTACGAGAAAGATTTTTTGAGGTAAGTTTTGCTCCCTAAACCTTGGAAGTCACAGAAGTTCTCATTCAAGTGACAAATAACTTACATCTTTATTTAAAAATAATAATTTATTCTTAAAAAGAAAACTCCACAATATCTTGAAAACATACTTTAAATCTCAAAAAGTCTGAAGAACTAAAAGGATGTTATTTTTAATGCATGCCAACCCATCATCCCACATTAAATGTTAGTCACCAAAATCAGCAGTGCTTCTGTACTCTTTTAACTTCCAAGTATGTAAGAGGCAAGATAGAGATGGGGCTTGGAAATGTTCCAAGGAGAAACCAAAGTAAAGGAAGATGTCAATGGGGTGTTAAGTGTTTCAGTATTTCAAATGCTTTCTATGATTAGCGGCAGATGGGTACAAATGTTTAACAAGTAAAATTTAGCCTCTAATCTTATAGATTTTAAGGCAGGCAAAAACTGTAGGTAGAAACAGTGTCTTCTCAGACTAGTTTTTAGATTTGTAACAGAAAGCCATGCTTACTCCTAGGCCACTCAGTTCCTGCTAAGCATCAAGCACCAACAAAACTCAAGGCACCTTCATATTTTCCCATTATTCACTGCTTCAATCAAAAAGTGGGTATCTCAATATCTCTGTGCAGAGCACTAACTGAGCCTGTTCCTTTACAGACCAAAGATTTCAAGATCTTTGACCTTAAGCTGAGAGCAGAGTCAGAGGAGCACTCAGCGCCTCAGCACTGGGAGGTTCCACTGTTCCACCCAGTACCCAGCCTAACGCTGGTCTATGCTGATATCACCTGTCATTCCTTACACAAGTAATTATTTTCTTACACAAAACACATTTTAAAGCACTGCTTCCAACTTCTATGTGTATTTATTATAGACCAAAGTCAATCCTCTCCTGTAAACACCCATGCTTACAGATAGTCCCACTGAGCCAAGCAGAGTTATTTCAGGACATAAGGACTAGCAGAGTTGGGAAAACTAGCAAACAGCTGCAACACAACCGGAAAAAACAAGGAATATATCACAACCTGAATATTCTTCCCAAATGTAGCACAGCACTGCTTACATCACCTCCAGCATTATTAATTCACTATGCCAGAAGGAGGGTCCTAAATAGAATTTTCTGTTGGTCTTCATTACCCACGTCTCTGCAAAATACTACTTTACCCCCACTGATAAACTGTTTTCCAAATCACTGCAGAACCAAGCAAGCCAGGCATGTTTAGATTCAGCGTATCAGACAAATTTATTCAACCATGAAATAACATGCTAGCAATAGTATTTATCCTTTAGAAGCACATAATTAAAATACTTTCTTTGGGCTTGGAAAGAGAGGATCAGAAGGACATCTCCAGGCAAAGAGGCTTTGAAACATTCCTTCAACATTGGACACTAGTCGTACATGCAATAAACCAGAGCCCAAGTAGAAGTCTTGCCTAAGACAACACCCTGCAATATCAATATTTGTATGGTGCTAATAATGAATATTATAGCTGTACCTAGAACCCCATCCAGAGCTACAGCACTATGCTACACAAACAAGTTTTAGAAGTCTTTAAGCCTGTTCATGCACAGAATTAGATCTTCACTACTTGAAATAAAATGCCTACCAGAAGTACTAGCAACCCTAATACCAATTGCCAGTTTCACACGTTTCAGAGGATTAGCCTACTTCCAGTAGATACTTGAAGGTATCTTTCAGATAAACAGTTGGATAGGCAAGCAAAACCAATGCCACAGGCAAAGCAAAAGATGGCTTCACAGGACAGATCATCTTCACGCAGATTTAACAGGGAAAGCAGTTATTTAATCATGATGACGATGTAACACAGAACAAAATCCAAAGAGAAAAAAAATAAAGAAGGTTCATGGTCATGACAGTTCTGGATTTTGGTCTTTACGGGACAGAAAAAATGAAGCCCTCTGGATAGTTTCTTAATTATTCCCTCTTAGACAGACTTATCTTCAGAGTCAACCATTCTCCCCAGCTATGCCCAAGGATGACAGAAAATATGCATAAAGGCAGCCAAGTTTCTTAGTTTGTGAGCCACATATATATAGCATTTCTGAGTTTGAACAGCACTGAATGAAATTCCAATTATTATTCTTAAGTCTTGCAACAGGCCTCCCTTTTGCACATAAACAGCTTGCTATTGTTGGAAAGTACGGAGGAATTTAAACTAGAAACTCATGAACTTCTAGAAATCAGCATTCAACAAAATCCAAACATAACAAAGTTAAGATGTTGAAAAAACCAACCAAGTTAGGTCAAATAACGGTATCTCAGAGATTATTTCCAAACAATGTTAAAGCTGAATTCCACAGAAGCATGCAATATCCACACTGCCTAGAAAGACAGGCTACGTAGTTTTAAGATCTTTCTGGTCCATTACAATACATTCATTCATTACACATCAGCTACTACGTGACTATTTAAAAACGCCATTTCAGAAGAAAAAACTCTGAATTCTGAGAAGTTTTTCAGGGTGCTGGAAACAAGTGGGCTGTAAAAACCAACATGCTCCTTGAAGTTCACTGCCATCTAAAACCAATTCCAGCTAACAACCTTTATTTCCTACACAGGATTTTAATTAGGGATTCTGATATTTCTCTAGCTACACTGATAATATATCTTTATATGTACATATGTAATGTAGTGGGAAACGCTGTCTTACTAGGATATCATAAACATGACTCCCTGTATGTTGTTTATGTCACTGTTAAATAAAATGTCTAGAAATAAACACATAAAAATTAGATGTTTCTTAAAATAAAATGCAATTTTAAACAAAAAAAGGTGCAGTAGTGACAAAAGTTTAGAGCTGAAACAGTACATTAGAACAGCAATTTAGGTATTTTTCACATTAGTCAAGTGTTTTTAAAAAAATAAAGGAAGAGCACATACAAAACATTTACCACCTTTTCAGAAATCTCAGAAGAGTAATTCTAGTATTCAATTTTAGATTGCGACTGAAGAGAGCTCAATTAACAGTTATTACTCCTAACTAAGGTTGTTTCTGACACATTCCATTAATGTTATTACAGAAAGTCAGTGGCATTAAAATCACAAGAGATTGACCCATTGCTTCCCGAAGACTCAAAGCTATCGTCTTCCCCAAAGCAGTTTTGCGAAAGCAAGATGACCCAATGCCCAATACATTATCTCTGAGAAAGTGCAGAATAAATACCCGCACCAAGCAGATACAACAAGTGTGGTCTACTACTTATTCAGCATCCTTTAGTCACTCACCTAGCCACTGGAGTAGTATTCTCACAGATTATACACCATAATTAAACTTATATCATCACATATATTAACTGCTCTTACAGCTTAGTCTGAAATAGTCCCCAAAACCATTCTGGCCACCAAACGACACAGCCTTTCTCAATCAAACAACACCAAACGCCTCTATAGTCCTTCTGAGTAATAGGATAACTTCTACACATTGACCTGCCTACAAATACACCTCATATGATTAAGCAAACATCTTAGTCCTGAATTTTCCCCTTCTTGAATTACTGCAAGGCAAATTCCTTGGTACAGTCAGCCCATGGAAGCAAAGTATGCACATGAGGTGCTAAAAAAAGCACATCATCACACTTCCTCTTCTCAGTATTATCTCCAGTTCTGAACTTATGCTTCTTACAGCCAATTTTTATATTCATAGCTCCAAACATTTTCAAGCATGTGCCATACACATGAGCATTTGTAACAGCTGTCATGTTTTGCAAGGTAATCAAAACAGCTAGCCCAGACAGAGGGAGGCTGAAGAGTTTAGAAGACAGTCTTCTGAACAGCTCTCATCTGCCACAGCTTTGATTCACAATTCAGGGGAAGGAAAGGGGAGAAAGATGAGAAGTAATGTCCTGGATGTCCAGCTGTTTTCATGTTTTAACTGCTTGCTATCCCTAACTATTCCTTTAGGACCCAGGAACTTCTAGCAAACCACCTCAAACAAATATTTTTTTTTCCCCTCTGAAGTAACAATCAAAGTAAAGTAGAACCACCACATTTTTTGAATGATCTCAGTAAACCTCAATGTAGGAACCAACAAAAATGTTCACATCAGCTTGTTCTGCATCACATACCAAAAGCACCCAGAGGGTCAGGTTTACAGGTATGAAGCATCATGCAACTCTGAACTGCACAAGATGATGATGGTACGTGATCCATCAGCTACTGCCAGAAGAAGGGGATTCACTCCTCTCCCAGGTAAACCTCACATCTGCACAAACCCACAGCTTACCCTTGCCACATGTACCCGTTGCATCATACTACAATTACTAAAGCCCCTCTGATCTCAATCAAAACATTAATAGATCACTATCTACTCTAATTTTTTGTCTCTCCGAGACATGTGAAAAGTGCTTTGGAGGAGGCAACTAAAAGTCTGAATGCATGTACGTGTGATTCTTTTCATAATTTTTATCAGCAATTAAAAGCATGTTAGACTGGGAATGTGTGATAGAAACTTGGTTATTAAAAAAAACCCCAAAGCCAAAGCAATCAACCTACTCCACTGAAACAGGATAATATGAAGGACTTGGCTCAGAAAACCCCATGAAACAAGCAAACACACAGAGTGAGTGGAAAAAGTATATATAGATTTTAAATCAGATACCAAGGTCAACGCATGCCAGACAGAACAGAATCAGACAAAACCGTGATGTTTGTCTTTAACTTACATGCATACCCTGAACCTATTCACAGAGGCTTTCCAGAGGTGTACACAGAAAATAATCACACACATGCATGTGCATCTTGCTGTTTCTATCAGATTTACATAATATGTAGGAATTCCAGGCATGAACTTTTGAAAGTGCTTGAAGCTATCAACAATAAGAAACAAAGACTTTGAAAATAGCTGGCCTCAGTCAAGCATATGGAAACATTTAATTAACTGACGCTGTAACTCTGAAAAGCATTTTGTAAAACTTTTTTTAAAATCCAAACTATAACCATGGACTTCAATATATAGTAACAAGTGAGTTATTAAACAAATTAACTTCCCCTTACTCTTCCTTTTTTTTTTTATCTCTTTCCTTTTCTTCCCAATTGTAATAGCCTGTATTTTAAAAAAAAACAAACAACAAAACATCTTCAAAGCTAATAGTAAAACACTTCTATAGCAAGGTGAAATACAATCCCTTAACGTCAATACACAATGAAGATTCTTTTCTAAAAGCATACATACACACTTGTGATAGGCAAAATTACACTGAGCACTGAGTAAATCTTATCCTGTGCTTGTTACTATGGTACCTAAGCCCCTTAGAAGTTTTGATGGGTTTTTTTTTTGTTTGTTTCGTTTGGGGGGTTTGTTTGTTTAGGTGCTGAACATAGCTTTTTTTTTTTTTGACATATCAGAAATAAGTTTGCTAACTTGGAGACAGAATTATTTTTCTAATCACAAACTACACAGCATGCAATGTTTACAACTCTGTACTTGAAGCAATCTAGGACAGAAAACTGAGCCCATGATCTACCAGTGCAGGGCCAGACACAGCTAATTGTTTCAAGAGTTTACACACAAGGTTCTTCAGAATACTTGCAATTTCCATACAGTGACACTAAGCTGTCAAAAATCCTGTCCATGTTGTAGTAAGCTTGCTCACCGGTTTTGTTTTTTGGTTTGTTTTTTTTTTTTTTTAAAGCACAGCAGTGATGTCTCATGGAAGGGTGGAGTTCATTATCACATAGAATGACAGATACTTTTTATTTCAAGGATAAAAACACAAACAAAAAAAGGCACTGGTCCTCTCCTGAAAAGTCAGTCAAAACATTTCAGAAAAACAAATGCCTTCACAGCATTAAATCAGGTCTGGTCACCGAACTCAGCTAACACGCTTCCTCCTCTGGCTGGGCCCGCAGCCCTCAGCCTGGCCAGGGGGCAGGTGCAGAAGAACAGGACCTTCCTGCCTTTGTTCCATTTCACTCGGAATTGGCACAGTTCTTTCAACCTGGCACTTTCCTTCCTGACTCATCCCAAACACACAAACAAGATTTTCCAGGACTAATTCAGGACAGTCAGCCCATATCATCTCCATTAACTGCTACAACAAAAACTGAACCCTCCCTGTAGCCCTGGTGAAAAATGAAACTGGCCAGCTAAAAGCTGCTGCAGTAAACCACAGGCGGAACTGCGTGGGGGCAAAAAATATATTTATTTTTTTCCTAAAATCCTCTTCCATTTACTCACTTCTGTCATTTGCTATAATACTAGAAGCTACAGTCAGCCCTACCAAGCAAAGGAGTAAAACATTTCCTTTCTTGTCAAAATAAAACAGTTCACATCCTTCACCCATGAAACCTACATGAACCTGTGTTTTTGAAGAACAGCACTTACAGGAGGGGGGGAAGGAAGGAGAAAAGCTATTCCTGCTCCAGCCTCCTGCATGCATTTGAACACTGCCCTTCACAAAGAGAGAGTTCTTTCAATATTTTTTGCCTTTCCTCAAGAGGTGATCAGTTTAACCTCACCAGTCTTTGACTATTTTTTGTTACATCTTCAAACCTGCCAGCACAGAGCTCCCAGTGCGTGTTCCCAACTGACCCAGGACATCCTGCCAGCACCCGGGAACACAGGCAGCTACAGAGCGCTGCTGCTGAATGCCACAGTACTCACAATTTTCTCAAAAACCCACAGTAAAACAACAACAACAAAAAAGAAATGCTAGTGTTGATCGTTAATTGAACCAACCAAACAAGAACAGGAACACACCCAGAAAGCGAAACTTCTGGCAAAGGAAGCTTGCAGGAGTTTTTATTGCACTTACAAATGATGCAGCCAGGTCATTTTTTCAACTGGCCTGATGAAAGGCAGGAGAAGAGAGACATGAAAAAATTTACAGTTCAGGATTACGTCAAGCTCAGAGAGCTTCTCAAACATTTGCAGGAATACAAGAAGTGGAGACTACTTTAATATCAAACTTCAAAACAGAGGGAAGAAAAGCTGTTTCTTCAGTCTGGAGACTACAATCAGGAAACCTGAGGCTTGCCTCCAGACGAGAACAGCAGCAAGAGGCAAGGTTTACTCACAAAAGAGTGACCTGATTATAGCACCAAGTGTCTCTGACACTCATGATCAAACAACCAGTCTTCTGGGCCAGCTGAGGTTCTTTCTACAGAAGGAAAGCGTACATGCAGCTAATTGGGACCAGGCTCTGAATTCTAACTCATTCTTTCTCTCAAAGTTTATGAAATGGGAATTTCTTCCTTGCCGACTGCATACCTAAAACAACTCTGGAAGAGTCCACACGTGGCATGATGGTCTTGGTGGTATCTAGTTCATTTTCACTTATGACCCCATCAACAATAAGGCCATATCTTTTGTCTTAACGGTACACAGTGCTTTGGTATACACCATGTATGCAATCATTGCACTAGGATTAAATCACAATGGAGCTATACTCCATCCATTAGAACACAGACCATGGGCCCAATGAAACAGAAACAAATGGCAAACTATTGATGTTAATGCCCGCATTGTACAGAACAACAAGGATTTATTTGTGAGAGCAACACTATCAAAGCCCAAGACATTTGTCTTCATACTGAACAAAGTGTCATTTAGAAATACATCCTGATGAAACCCCTGGAACTGTACCTGTATATATTGGAAAAACACGTGCTTGTATGAGAACCCCTTGTGATTTTATACTTGTAGATAACATTACTGTAGATACAAGTAATCACTCAAATATTTGTGTTTGTAGCTTTACTAAAATTATGGGGGGTAAATATTTGTGTTTGTAGCTTTACTAAAATTATGGGGGGTGACTTAATTATTCAGCCCCTGTTGCTTCTTATCAATTATTATAATCTAATTATACACTGAGTCAAGATTTATTGCCTACCCCCATCAGAATGAACCTTACATCGATGAAGAAACTACTGCAACAAGATGATCTGTGTAAACTGCTAGAACATGTCCAAAACAACGGACACAAAATTCTAATCAACATTCATCATGATACAGAAGAGATACACTATGTCTTGGAAAGAGTGAAGAAGGATGGAGAGCACACTGGTGGGAAACGCTTCTTGGATGGTCACTGACAGCAACAGGACTTTTTAATTTCACGTTTCACTCAGCCATGATTTTACTAACTCTGACTTTAGTATGTCTGTTACTTATAAATATATTATATATAAAGATCTGCTACATCATAAAACATATAATCCAACTTCAACCATCCAAACCATGCAAATTAGCACATTACAAAGAGCAGTGCTTGACTATCTACTTACTGTGGGTCTGTAAGTGTACAAACTACGAATATACTATTTATGGCACAGAGGCAAAAGGTGACCACACCACCACTCTGTGAGGGTAAGATGAGTTGACTATAGTCATGGGGTGGAGTGTGGTGGTGTGCTCCCCCCCTCTCTCCATCCTGACCTTTGTTTCTGTGACAATGCTCAAATGATAACCACCTGCGGCCATCAAAACGGATGTGTCTGGTTGGGATGGCTGTATCTGACTCAAAGTGGATTCAGGGGGACATAGATAACGATACGATAGCTAGCCAAGGGCTAATCTGAACAGTGTGCCCACTTAACAGTGCTGGTCAAGGTCTGACTCAAGCCATGTTTGAAAGAAACTAACTTCTGTAGTCAGTATGCAAAGATGACCATTACTCCATGAACAGTGGACAGCCCAGGGACCATTGAGCACTCCTGCATGGCAGCAGGCTGCAGGCCATGATCTCCCCTTGCGTAGGGACGCCTCCCAGGGTTACTCCTTGAGGCTGAGAGATTCCTTGCCGCAACAGATTCTCTGTAAGTGATTAACAGCATGCTAAACTTTGAAATCCTAGCTAAGTAACATAGAGGACTGATAAACTGTTGACCAAGTCTAAGACTAAGTCTGGACCTAGCCACACCTAAACTCCCCTCTGAGAAGGAGTTTAGAACACAAGGGCGTCCTTTCTGAACCTCAGGACTCAACAGGAGGACCTCCCTGACAGTTTTGTCTGACCCTGTCCTCTGTGCAGTAAATAATCAAGTATACCTTGCCAGCAAATCTTGTTAAACCACTGTTGCATTTACTATCAAACTTTGTTGAATCACTGTTTTATACCAATAAATATATTGCTACTTGTCTCTTCTGAGTGAAGTGCATCAGTCCATCCATGACAGCTGGCTGCTGAAGCCAACCCAACACTGCTCACATGCCTGCACCCACTTACAAGCACACTACCACTGGGGTGGCAGGACGGAAAGGCAAACCAGAGAAAACATAGCAACTCCTCTGCCGGGGTAACCTCCAGCTCCCTGAGCATGTGTACCCACAGACAGTTTCCCAAGCACCGGTGCAGGCCCAAGGAGGAAGGGGAACATCCAGTACTGGGAAGAGAGGGCCACATGTTAAGCTCTGCTGGAACCACACTGTCAGGACAGGAACGACATGGGAAAGAAAACTGATCACACCGCTTTTCTTGATAATTCAGAGGCAAATTGACACCAGTAGTGAAACTTTAGCTAGGAGATACTTATTCCCATTCTAAAACAAGGTAAAACCCCAGAAAGACGACAGAAAAAAAAACCCAACAAAAACCACCAACCCTCAAACCAAACAAAAGAAATACCACAAACAAGTTAGCAGACTTGCTTGTTTGTGTTGTTTACCTGCACTGGGTGTGTGAGACAGAAGAGCAGACAATGTGAGCTTAAGAAGCTACCTTTTAGAAGTGACATGCATGGGCAAAGCACCTGTAACATTTCCACTACATAAAAGAGAAAATGAAGTTACGACTTAGCAAAGTGGACAGCATTTCCAAAGTCTTTACAGCCCCATTACTGGATTCATCCAATGATACATCCATCGAGACAGATCACCATCTTATTTTGCAGACTATTTTACCTCAAGGTCTTACTAACTATCTGGAGTAAAGCCTGCTTCTAAAAAGTGATAAGATGATCAATTAACATATCCAACCTGATAGCAATATAACCTAATTGATGCACACATGTCCTAGAAAGGAAACTGTGGGGCAGTACAGGACTCTGAGGAACATGTCAAGCTATGCTTCAAACAAAGTTACCCAATATTCAGGAGGATTTTCCAGTATTCTTTTGACATAGGGATCTCGGAAGTCTAAACTAAAGGGTACGGAGACTCATCTTAATTAATATTTCCCTTCATACAATACAGTACATACAACACAAATGTATTTAAAGTAGTTGGGCAACCAGTTAATTTGAGAATTAGAAGAGGAAAAAAAATGCATGGACCTACAGTAAATTACCAGGGCCTCTCTCATCCCTTCCACAGGAGATACGGCCTTCAAGGGAGGGGCAGGGAATTCTTCCTCACCTGGAAAGCACTTTCAGGGATGGCCTCTTGCACTAGAGCATACTAGCTTAGTTTCTTCACCTTCAAGGCTTGATAATATTTTCTATTCCATCTCTCTGCAGCAAGGCCTCCTCATGTCATTAACAAGTCTTACCTCAGAAGGCTGAAGTGCAGAGTGCCTACTGGACCCCATCTGCCAAGGAGATGCAATTTAATATTTAAGCCAGGATACAATCAGACTCAGCATTCTGCAGACATTAGGTTTTTTTTCATAAGCATAGATACAAAGGTTGCCTCTGAGTAGTAACACATATTTTGGCACACAAAACCAGCCACCTTCGTAAGAGGAAGAAACACCTTAAGATGGTGTAGGACACTTCTACCGATGAGCCTGCACTCAAGCAGCATTCAGTTACAATGGTTTTGTCTACCAAGAACAGTCTAGCAGAGTCTGATCTGACAGCAGGAGCCACAGGTGAAGTAAGTTATAAGGACCTCACTAAACTTGGTCTTCTGAAAGCATAACCCATGTTTTACACACAGAGCAAGATTACGATGATGTATCCAAGCAAGCTGATGTAATGGGACATGGTGAACCCAAAGGAAAAAAACCAAAGCAAGATGAAGACAGTCTTCTGCTGAGTGCTCTCTGCCCCGTTTTTGATATAAGTGTTAATTAACAGAACAAATAAAATGTCCTTAGTTGGGCTGTAGTAACTATTTACCTTTATGTGGATAATGCTACACCACATTTCAACTTAGCAAACACATTCCCAGCCTTGCACAGATTTATGCTTAACTTTAAGCTGTCCAAACACTGTATGCCCCTTGGACCTGCTCATATCTTATGATCAAAGAGTGTGCTCTACAGAGAGCTCAGACTACAGTCTCCTCAGAGCCCTATTCAACCACCTATTTTAACCTTTGAGCTTCAATTATTTATGATCACAGACTACCATGATTTAGCACTTCAGAAATATATGCAACTGGGAAGCTAAATTGAAAAAAAGGAAAAGAAAAAGCAAACAGCAGCAACATGCCTCAAAGATCTTGTGAAGTATGTAACATAGCTAGAAAAAAAGAATATATTTCTTTGTATGTTTTACACCGGCAAACACGGTAATACAGTAGATAATTAACACTGACAATCACACATATACTGCAGATATCTGTCAATGTACTGAATTCAAACCATAAACAGAAATCATGTGTGAGTATAGCTGAGATGTAAATGCCAAGCACAAAAAAAAGAATGAACAAATGAAATACTCTACGTTATGTAAATCAGCAAAGGAATTGAAAGAAAAAACATCACAGGATACAAAGAAAATCCTAAAAACAATAGATGCTGGATTTCCCCAGCCCATTAAAATAAAAAGGTCAGAAAATATGGAAGAAATAATGTACATGTATATAGATAAAGCTTAAGAATACAAGCAAAAGAATTCATGATTAAAGGGTTGAACAAAAACTAACATGTATTCAAAATATATAGTCATTAAAACAAGCAGCCAATCCAACAGAAAGTAAAAAAAATAATAAAACCAAAAAGTATGACTTTCTCTCTTGAGTCCTTGACAATCAGTGGGTGAGGAATCCCAGATGCCCAGCTATGGTCCTTAGACAGTACCCCAGCCTGCAAGCTGTCAAAGTCAGGCATTTCCAGACTTCTTTACCTACACTGTGAGGTACAGCAAAGAGAATCACAGAACGGTTTGGGTTGGAAGGGCCCTTAAAGACCACCTAGTCCCAACCCCCTTGCCGTGGCCAGGGACACCTTCCACTAGACCAGGTTGTTGCAAGACTCATTCAAACTGGCCTTGACCCCTGCAGGGATGGGGCACCCACAGCTTCTCTGGGTACCTGTTCCAGTGCCTCACCACCCTCACAGTAAAGAATTTCTTCCTCAAATCTAATCTAAGTCTACCCTCTTTCAGTTTAAATTCCATTTAAATTAATTTGATTTAAATAACCAGTAGCAGCAATGGTGGCCTCCAGCCCACCATTAGCAGTGGTAATTTGGTTCTGGCCTGAGCCGGACATCAAAACAGTTTGGGTAACACTAAAGCAACAAGTCTTACAGTCTGCAAATCTCAAATTGAGGTGACTTACCTAATCCAATGCTCTCTCATATTAAAATAGGAATTAATTTGATTCAGCCTTAAAGAAAAGGCAGGAAAGCAGAGAAGTCACAGGAACCCAAGGACAATGTCAGCAGGTGACAGGGACTATCAATCTCTGTACCAGCAACTGAGAATCCATCCTCAAAACCTTAAAAGAAAGTCACCCTTATGCAGACTTCAAATGGACATCACTGAATTATTCCAAGTCTTAGGATGGGTCAGACAGCAGTGTTATGTTCTTTCTTCCACCATCAGCCTGCCAAGGGCCCCTCTCAGTCCTCAGATTGCTCTCTGCCTCGTAAGAGATGAGGAAATCCACAGCACTGTAAGAGAGACGATCACATATCCCCTTGTGCCATGTTATGATCCCTGAATTATCACAGGCTCACTGGAAGCTCCGTCTGTAATATTTTTCCTTAATTTACCAAACTAACTAGAACCCTTCTGATCCCAGGGGATGAGAGCTATCGCATTAAATATCCTTCTCATTTCACCAAGCAGCTAACAAAGAATAAATTAATTTTCTACTGTTTTCCTACCACCCAACAGCCGACATGAAGTCAGGCACAGCTTTCTCCTCTTTCTCAAGAATTATCTGGAGGTAAACTTAACTCCAACAGTCTCCCAGTTTGCTTTCTTTTTTTCCTGTTTGTCACCCACTGAGCCAGTCTTAGAAATCTTTTCAATTAAGACAATATTAGGAAAATGGCTCATGCACCATTAATATTTCACTTTATCATAGTAACTTTAGTGTAACAGTCAACCGCTACATTTAATTCAGCTTCAAATTAACAATTGTTATGTGAAGGGAATGAAAACAACAGAGATGGATACAGGAATCCAGTTTCTCTCTTCTATGCTACTCCAGAATGCCTGACACCACTCACTTTGAAAATAATTCTATCAAAACAATATATGACATGCCACTAAGAAAGACGTTTAATGAGTAATGGTGAAGAGCCTTGTACACAGTACTGAAATATAAAGTTTTACAAAAGGTCACACACACTCACAAATAGCAGCAGCAATAATAATATTAATAATCATCATCAATATTTTATCTTGTAGTATTTATAAGCCCCCCAATTTTATTTTTATATAAGTGCTATACTTCTGCAATCACTGGATAAGCAAGAATAATTTTCTTAAGACCTTTAAATGCAGTTTTTATTTTATCAGCCTACTTTGCACAGGTTGAAGGATTAGATTTCCCTTAGCCTGTCTACAAACACTGCTGTAGGCATACATTCTCTAATAATTATGTCTTCCACTGACTAATTCCAGTATCTATATTAGATCGACCCTCATTGCTCATACCAACTTTCTGTAGGTAAGATTTCTCTGCACTATGCAGTAGATGGAGCAAGAGTTTCATTGTGAAGTGCTTTCATAAATGTTCTTTGTTCCTATGCATCTTACGTCCATCACTGGAAGAACTCTAAAATCAGCCAGCCTTGTTCATTTAATATCAAATTAAGAAAAGAAAATTTGAAAAACTATTATTCATAGGTACACCTGGCAAAGACTACTCAGAGACAGTATTATTAATATTTTCTAGTTATATCTCCTTGTGTTGAATGACTACAATTGTTACTCCTTCTGAAGTCTGATCTTACGGAGAAAATGCTATTTTAGTCCTTCACCAAGTAATGACATTTTCCTGATTTTTTTTAAGGACCAGTAGACAGTCCTTATTGTAATAATTGCAAGGGGAAGAAAATCTGATTACTGTTGGGGAAAAAGAAGAATTACTAAATAAAACCCCAAATGCTTAAAGGAATTCTATTACCTTCAATCGATGATATTATCTGGAATAGAGATACGAGTAAATACATTACACACGTAATCCATTTGTGGAGAACAACCATATCCTTTGCAAGAGCTCAAGGTAGCATTTAACAGGATAAGGTAATTTCTATGGCAAAAATCGGACTCTTCTTAACACACATGATTCTCTAAATTTTTGAGCTATGCCTCTGCTTTTTTAAAGTAATGACAGAAACATCTAAGAATTAGAAAGATACTTCTATACAACTGAAGCCAAGCACGCACTCTCAGGAGGAATTTCAGATATTTACTGTTTAAGCGCAAGTAATTTACGCTGTTGCTACACGTACTGCAGTACACCCTACACCTCACTTCCCTAACTCTGCAATTCTTGCACGTTAAATTCCTTGTGGATCTACTGAGTTTATTAAGACAATCTCTCTCTACAAAGAGCGTTATAAAATTGTATGTCCTTTCTAAATAAACATTATAAAGCTCTGGTTACTCTCTGCTGTTATCTGAGAGAAGAAAGCACAGTAACTTTACTGGGGGAGGGAAGGAAAGGTAGAGTGAGGAAAACATAATCTAACATGACTATTTAAAGTTGTAACAATCCTTTTTGCTAATAATTTCAAGAAGAGCCTCCAAAACAGAAACAGCTCCGCTCAACCCACCCACAGCAAAGCATTTCTTCACTTTCTTTAGCTTTACAGTTCAGATTATTCCCATACTAAAATGTTCATTGGGATTCATACACAAGGGTATTATTTGAAGGATAAACAGAAGCTACAACTACATAGCTTTAGTAAAGCTTTGTATTGGTTTTGCTTATGTCATTAAATGAGCAAAACTGGAAAAGGTCCCAGAAAGAGTGAGAAGCATAAGGAAGCTGGCAACAAGTATGCAAGCACAAGCACAAAAGCATGTTAGTAAGCAAAATGTGGGGGAAAATAAGGGGGAGAGGGGCAAGAATGTGATAGGCCAGGAAATTACAGACATTAAATGGCCAGCAACTTCACAATGGGTAAATGGAATCTCAGAAAGATGAATATTGTTACGTATATAAGGATAAAGCTGGTGTGGAGGCAGGTTATAGACTATCACCAGGTTTAAAATGAAATTGGTCAAATATTTGAAGGACTAAGTAAGAAAAATGGTCTATGTGATAACCTTTAACATTAAGATTACAAATCAATGGCCTTTTTCCCCTCTGAAAAAGGGGGGTGCCTGGAGACAAGTGAAAGATATTTTACTTTATTTTTCTTTAACTTTCTTCCCAAGTATTGGGTTAAGATGGCAAAGATAAGAACTAACAGTAGGGAAAGGCGGAAGCTGGGAGGAAAGCTTCCAAGAGAGCTGAAAATAGCTCTCTATCACAGTGACTAAGGCTGTGCCTCCACTTACAAGAAGGTGCATGTTTTACTGCATCATGAGTAAGGCGTGGGTCCTCCTACAGAAGCACAGTGGAGCAGAGGCACTACAGGTTTTACCATGAGGTTAGCCTTGGGCAGGAGACTTTACAGCAAGCCCTGCTAAAGCCTAATCTATCAAAATCTAATCTATTTCCTCCAACCACATCTGCCTAATGAAAGGTACCACTTCCCTCTAACAACCTTGCCTAATTTTGTCTCTGCTTGAGATTTTAAAAGTTATCATGCACTACTATTACTTTATAATACAAAAACAATTAGACTTTGTCACCAGTAATATTATCATTACCTGTTCTTGCAAAAGATTGCCATGGGCTATCCAGTAACTCTGTATGTTCAGTTTTGTGAACATCAATGTACTACACAAGTGCTTTCATCAGAGGTGAAATAAAGTTCTGTCCTATTATTCAACCTATTCATATCACAACTATGTAGCAACACAACTGGACAAAGCTCCTTATGTTGAATCAATTAAAATATACAATAAGTTTGGATATCATCCTCTGCTTTTCTATGTTTTTCTACTTTTGTGAATTCTACAGGCCACATGTTTAAATGTAAAACAGGATTATTACTGTACTTACTGCCAACACACCATTAGGGTCATGGTGAACAAGGCAGACACTTGACGTGAAATCATGAACATGTTTCATTCTCTCCTCAGGTTAATTTAACTATGTTTATCAACCTTTATCTGAGAAATCATTTGAACTATGAACACATATCAAGGTATTATACCTACTGGGCATTCAAAATGACTGAACAATTTAAAGAATGTTTTACTGCTCCTTTTTTTGCAAGTGCTTCTTTAGATTTGGTATACAGATTAGAAATTTAAACAATGAAAATGGCTAAAGCCTGTACAGCTAAAAACTGTAACCAAGAGTCCTCTTTCTGACATATTGCCACCAGTCTTTTGAAGAATGCAAGTGCAAAGAAAAAGAACGCATTTTTTTCCCTTTCAAACCATGTTTTATTACTGTACTATGATTACAGGTTTCTATAACACGTCTTGCATTTTTCTAAAACATTGCAAACTTGAAATAGTTTGCACACAAAAGGACCAAGAGTCATTGGTATTGAGCACTTAAATCTTGAACAGCTCAGCAGGAGTCTTTACAAAAGTCATCTTGATAGTAAGCCACGTTAATGCTAACCAAACAAGTGTAGTAAGGTGTCTCATAAGCATAGGAACAGCAAGATAAGGAAAATTCCTTTTTCCTGGGATCCGTATACAACAAACTGCAGAATACCAGAACTTGAAAACACACAGACAATGCATTCATTCATTCCAACAGAAGAGTGCCTGCTTTCCACAATGATTCAAGTGATGTAAAGTGACTGTCAATCAGCTGTCCTGTTAAGATGGAGAATTTCAGAATAATGTAATGATCTTCTATTCTACAGAGATGCACAGAAAACCTGTGCTTTTGGGTTTTACATAAATACACACTATTGATCAATCATTACAGCCTAAGCCATGGCACTGCTCCATGAGCACGTCCAGTTCATTGCTTTAAAGGTTAATTGTAGCCCAGCTGAATTTAACTGTGCAGACACAGTTACTGTGACTACGAACATCTGTCTTTCAGCATAAGTTGGTGTTTTCTTTGAAAGCATACATAAAGAAATCCCTGGAAAAATGCTCATCTGAAAAAAACCCAAAACCAACCAAAAAATCCCCAAAAACAAACAACCAAACTTTTCCAATTGCCATCAGTTCAAAAAGCAGCAGGATTATGTTAAGCACAGAGAGTGCCTTTCAGTGCTTCTGCCTTAAACTATTTTACATCGATAGCTATAGTGTGTTTGGTCAGTACTTAGAGAGAAGAGGGGGGAAAAAAAAAGCTGAAACAAGCACAGGGAAACTTGCCTTAACAAGGACCATCTTATCCCCTTGGAATTTTTAACCTTAGATTTCCTAGGATGCTCACCAAGACTAAACTGTATCACCACATACAGCTATGAAGTCTTAAATGGACCTCGAGATCTCACCAATCCTTTGATTCTACTATTTTACTAAATTATTCACAGAAAAACAAAAAAGGAGAAATTTTCTTTCTTAAATGAGATACAATTGGCCCATTTAAAGTTTAATTTAGCACTGAGCAGAGAGAGCACACAAAAAAATGTTAATTTTCAATGTGAAAAAAGGAGAAAAATGTTAACAATTAAACAGGCTTGGTAGTTGATGTTGAGAAAGAGCTTATTAAAACTCAGATGATTGAGTTGCATTATATCCATTACACTGAACAATGTGAATGTTTCAATAGAACTTTCCTGTTTTCATAGCTGTTTTCAGAAACATTCAGCTGTGGAGAACATTTCTTAATTTACCACTACCTAGAGGTAAGTAAACATTCAAGGATGAAGACCCAGAAAATACTGTGAAAAAAAAAGATTTTTTTTTTGTGATTCTGAAATTCCAGAAAGTCAAAAAAACCCCAAACCCAAAGAACGCCACAAAAAGCAAGCATTACATTTCCAACAGCAACAACAACTTAATAGATCATTTCACGACCACAACACAAATAAGCTAAGTTTGAAACATGTCACTGTCTGCAACAGTTTACAAGTAGTATATTTAACCTGGAGGGCAAAACAGAGCATAAACACATATGAGAGAGAGAGAGGTTGACACTACTAAAAGATAATCTCTAAACAGAAGCAATAAAATGCTTTCTCTCTGATATCACAAAATCTGAAAAGTTTGCTCAAACTCTGAAGTTGTTAGTAGGTCGATTTGTAAGAAATGTCTTAGGGCTTTAGCTGCATCAGATTTCTAGCTCCACATTAGTAGTAAAATAATCTCTCCTTTTTAAAGGATAGTTTCTCAATGAATCTGGACAATAGTGTCTGAAGTTCTCTCTCAAACATCAGTAAGATATTAAAGGCTAGGTCTATACTGAATTCTGAGAACAAGAAAAAAACCTCTGCAACTGCAAATACAAATAATTGATCAACAACATAATTTAACAGAAATCACTATCTGCACTTAAATAACTACTTTTTCTGTGTTTAAACTATTGGTGTCAATTAGAATTTAGCAGGAGTTCCCTCTGCTAAACAACCGCAATTGTGATGATAGAAACTTACCACATTTATAGCAGAAACATTAATTTCAAAATATAATAGGGAGCCATGGGCGGGGGGGGGGGGGAATCCTGCCTTTACTGATGTTTAAAACATTTTAAGTGCAGACTTAGAAAATTTTAAAAGCTATATTAATATAAACAGTAAATCCACATCATTGGAAAAATGATAGCTGAGACCCCACCAATAGCAGCAAGGCTCCATGGAACATAATCTCCTTGTTCTAGTTCAGCGTTTAACTCCACTGACCGTGTAAGTAGTTTTCAGAACACAAACCACAATCTATGTTTACCTATGAACCTCAAAAACCCCATGAAGTATGAAATTTAAAAAGTACTACAATCAAACTGCATTAACTCTTTCTGAACTTCAACACTATAGTCTTTTATGACACCTAGAAAGAACACTGAAATGTGAAGCTACATTTTCACTTGTTTGTTCTGAAATATTTCTCTTTACAGAAGGAAAACGAAACTAAACATCTGTGCCACCTGTTCCGTGACTCTCTATGATTCACACAGAAGATTAACTTCAAAATGGATAACATACTTCATAACAAAATGAACCTTGCTCTCTCTGCGCACAATACTCTAGCTAAATGCGTTTTTCCCCACAACATCGGAGCTTGCTCAAGACCTGAACCAAACCAAACCAAAAAGTCTGCACAGAGAAAACACAAACCTTCAAAATAAAGATTAGAAGAACATACCCAGTTCACACCATTCAAACAAACATACACCTAATGGTGTATTCATGATCAAAGAAAATAATCTTACAACGAAAAAACCCAGGCATTCTCTACTTTGCTAAGGCCCATCTCCTGTGGATAAGAAAGATACAGCTGTACTCTTGAACCCATAAGGCTTGGAAACTAGGCCATTCTTCTGCTTAAGGCACTGAACGAAAGAATTCTTGTCAGATACTTTCTCCCACACCCCCTCTGCCCAAATCAAAACCATGTGTTCTTATTGTGCAAAAGCAAATCCAGAAGGAAGAAAAAGAAAAAAAAGAAAAAGAGAGAAAGAAATTAAACATAGTTTAATTATTACACCGACCTGACCACTCCATTCCATCCTCTCATCTCTTGCCCTGTTCAATTTTTTTCCCCTTTAAAATGCAGCTGTCCAGTAGCCTCCCCTATCAGAAAGTCATCTTTAACCACACCTACTTTAGCTGGCATCCCAGCCATCGCCCTTCCCTCGCTAGCTTGCAAATGGGTGTGCGTGTGTCAAAATTATAATTATTTGTATGATAATTAAGCAAATCACATGATCATCGGTCACTGTACTATCCTTCCTTAAAACTCCCTTTGCCATGACATCTCTTAATCACTCTCATACGGCACTGGCTAGGTAAGACCAACCACAATTCCCACATTCCTCCTCAGCCCTGGCCAGTGTTACCAGCCAGCACTCCTGCCTCGTTTGGTCTTTCTTCCGCTGTAAACATGCAAGATCTCTGCAACGGAATTAACAGACTTTTATGTGTCTGAAAAGTACAAAGCAAAATAATTCCTTAAAACTTAGCTAATGGGTGACATCACAACACAAATAAAGAGTAATACCTTCACAAATAATAGTAATACCTTCAAAAGATTAAACTACACTCACTGTAGGGAAAAAAAAAATAGTATTCTTACGCCAGACTAAGAGGTCCTTATGTCACAAAAAGCTAACTACAACATTCTCATTTTTATTAATTTTACTAAAGTTGTATGTAGCTGACTGTTGAATCTCTAGTCTTTCCTTATACAGAGAATGTATTACCAGCTTATTTCTTTTCTTTTCCCTTAATTCAGAAAAAAACATTCCCCGACTTAATGACATGATACAACACAGTATGAAAAACATAAAAGCCTCTCTTTCGTCAATTAATACCAACTCAATGAAAACAGAAGAGCTACTCTAGCTCAAAGCTTTTGATTTGTGTCCCTCTCCTTCTCCAGCCTCAGAAGAAATGGGAAGCTCAGTTTACCTAAACTCACCCCAACTGCAAGTGTTTGAATGCACTGAAACAATACCTACCGCAGCCTACTTACAATGTATCAAGAGGAAGCTGTAAATAGCTACATGTACAAAATCAAAACACAGAAAAATTATTATTTTTAATATTACTCTCACCCCTCACTTGAAAAAAATAAATCCAGTAACAAGCATGAAAATAATCTTTACCATACTGCCTCCACCCATTAATTTCCCCAAGTTTCCTAATAAACCATTCAACAGGAATAAATGATTGACAATCATACTCTATTTCATTTCCCCAAACATAAATTTCATGAAAGAGAAATAACATTTTCAATGAAAAATATTTACGGATGTATGCTAGAAAAGTTAAATATAGCACTGGGAGATGTAAAGAATAGTAAAAAGGAAAAGAAAAAGAAGGGTGTGAATTTCTGTAACGCAGACCTATCAGTTATACACATACTGTTTCACAACTGCTGTTTCCCTCCACCTGTTGTTTGTCCATTGTCGGCAAAAAGTCCCTGTACCTTTCATCCAGCTTTCTGATAAGACTTATCAAGTAATCTGTTGCATGATCTTACCCCTCCTAGACTATTTTCAAAGGGTCCTGTGGGATAAAAGGTACAAAGAATAATGGAAATAAGCATGTTTTTCACCCATCCCACCAGGAACTCCTGTAATTCCTCAAGGAACGTATATTCTTATAATAGGTGATATATGCAATTATTGTAATTTTTTTTTCAAAAAATCAGAACATATGCTTGCATACTCACTGAGAAAAGCACACACTGACATTTTTTTTATTTTCTATTATAAAGAGCACTGAAAGCAGCTGCCAAGAGACGGGGAGGGGGGGTGGTAGGCTAGTTTGCCATGATTTCATGCAACGACCTCACGCCACGTGCAAAGCACAGCTGGACGCGTACGTAGGTTTGTACTCAGAACCATCAATCAGCTCTCTCCGGGATACAGAGCTACAGTCTGTCCCTTGAGAGTCACACAATGGAGCAACATTGCTGAGATGGCCACGCGTATGAGATGGAAGAAAAGAGCGATCTCCTGAAGATCACCATTAGCTGTAGAACTTGGGAGAGCTTTGCTAATATACATACTCAGGAACTGCAAATATGCACTATGAAGATAGATTTACTTACCAGGCCAAAACCACTCATACTTACTCTGCTCTCCTCACTCCTTCCAATAACTTCTCCCTTTATTTCCAAGTTCTTACCACCCCAGTTACCCAGAGCTTACTAGCTACACTCTGCGCATCAAGACCCATCAGCATAAACACTTGCCAGTCCATTAGCGTTTATTAGCAGGAGGAAGCATATTAAAAGTAAATTAAGAGTCTCACCTCACCCTGACAGAGTCCATTTTAAATCAACAAACGCTACAACGGACCACCTCCTCCACCCACATTTTGCCACTTTAGCAGAAGGTCTGATGTAAGGAAGACCTCAGGTAGCAAAGAGGGGCTTCCCGAGGCTCCCTGACAGGCAGAACCAACAACCTCCAGATCTCTGCTCCAAAACCCAGCAGATGCCATACTAATAGCAGCACTACAATTACTTTGTGCAGATTTGGGAACTTACTACTGCACAGCTCTTTACTGTTCATCTGACCGGAGGATTATATTCATTAGTATTCGGTTACAGACTAATACCAAGATTTTCAGAAGCAAATGTACAATTTAGAGTATTTTGATATCCTGTACAAACCTGTTTTTTTAGATACCCAACACACTCTCTGAAATAATAAAAATAAAAGAATCCTTACTTATTTCTAGGTATCAAAATAGAGCATTCAAAAGTAGCATAACATTTGCTAAATGAACTACTAACACTGTAGCTGAAGTTTTCATTCTACAGAAGTTAGTGATGTTTGAGAATATTTCCTTTTGCCTTATGTAAATGTACTTTGCGAGTCTTATGTACTATATTACTGGATATGTGCATAAATATTTCCCTTCCTGTCTTCTATCTCTCATCTACATTCCTATACATGCTTGAATGGACACTCAGGAGTAACATGTATCGCTCAAACCTGGCCTTTGTCATTTAATTACATCTAAACTTTCTTTTTCATCTCAAGGACTTGTTTTCATTCTGACAGTAATACAGGACTCATCAGTCCACGAAGAGTAAGGACAGACCAAATGCATCTACTTGCTTTAACTTGTGCCCAGGCTGATACTGCTGTCAATTAAACTTCCACTGAGTGACTGATACTAAAAGCTCATTACAATGAAGACACCAAGGTAGGGTTTCACTTCTTTAACTATATTATCTCACTTGTTACCTTTGTCTTCCAAATTCTCTTCTCATATCCACTTTTCATATAATTCAGTAACCTATTCATCAGGCACTGCTGCTTTGGCTCGTACAGTAACAAACATTATGAGCTCCTACTGTTGACCTCTTCAGATTGATGCAATGCAAGCATACATCTTCTTCAACCTATTTCAACCCACCAGGTTTCTTACTGATCAGTTTCCACCCAAGTGGAAGCTGAGTGTGACTGCACGCGCCAAATCTCGTATGACTTTTTTCCCCTCCCGTGCATTTTGCCAGTTTCCCAAAGGCAACTAACGATACCTAGCACACATTCCAAACATACCTCTTAATACTGGTCCCCTCACCTAAAACAAAAATTTCACACCTCCTATACTACCCTCTCTTTAAATAAAAACCACTGACAGATAGGACCAGATACGGGCCAGGATCTTAAGATTTCTCAGGTACACCAAGACTGGTTATTTTCTGCGGGAAGACCACCACAACGGAGAACACCGCCATGCTCCTACTCCGTCAAGTCCGGGTGGAGCAGAGGAAGAGCAGAAAGATGTTTAAACAGCACAAAGGAAGAAACAAACAATCAACTCGGGAGGCACCAAGGGCACACGACGACAGCCCCGCTCAGTCGCAACACAAAGCAAAACCAGAGGAAAACAGCAACGCCGGGGACCACCTTCGAGGTGCAAACAAAGAGCCAAGTACGGCTGACTCCCAGGCGGCGAGCCGGGGTCGAGTGCCAGGCAGCTAGAGAGCCCAGGGGTGGGTGCTCCGACCCCGGCACCGGGGTGCCAGCGCGGGGGCTGGGGGGCCCGGCCCGCAGCCCGCGGGGGCCGGAGGCCTCTCCCCGCGGGGGCCCGACGCCAAGCGCCCGTGCGCGCCCGCAGCCGCCGGCTCCAGCCAAGTACATATAAGGGCAGCCCGGCCCGGCCCGCCCAGCAACGCGGGGAAGGGGCTGCCCGGCCGCCGACCCCGCGGGAGGCCCGGGCCGCGGGCGGGCTGGGGCGACGTGGAGCCCAGCGCGCCGGACCCGCCCCGGCAGCGCCGCACGGAGGAGCCTGAGGCGCGGGCAGGCGGCGGGGACGGCCCGGCGCTGGGGACGGCCGCGGCCCGCCCACCCCTCGGGTACCTGGCCCGGGCGGCAGGGCAGGCCGGGCCGCCGCCAGGTGCCGGGGAGAGGCGGCCGCGGGGGGGGCGGGGGACGGGGCGCGGCGGAGGGAGGCCCGGCGCGGCACTCACGTTCTCCGTGTCCCGCTCGTTGACGGTGGGCAGCGGCGTCCGAGTGGACATCTTGTGGGCCGCGGCGGCGCCGCGCCCGGCGCGCTGAGGGGAAGGCCGCCCGCTCTGTTTAGGCCGCGGCGGAGGCCGCCGGCCGCCCCCGCCGGCAGCCGGGCGCACACGGCGGGACGCGGGCCTCCTGCCGCGCTGCCGGCCCCGCTAGGCGCCCGGCGCCATGGCCTCGCCCGCCCGGCCGCCCCTCCGCCCGCCTCGCCGCCGCCGGGCTCCGCGCAGCTCGGCCGCCGGCTCCTCCTCCCTCCTGCCCGCTCAGGTGAGCGGCCGGCAGCGCAGGGGGGGCCGCGGCGCCTCCTCGCAGCATCCGGCGGCACCGACTCCTCCTCCTGCCGCCGCTGCCCCGCGCTCCCTTCCCCGTCTTTCCCCTCCTCCCCCTCCTCCTCCCCCTCCCCGCCCAGCCGCGCCGGGCCCGGCCCCGCCGGCCAGGCTCCGCCGCCCCGCGCCGCAGGAAGCGCCGGGCGGTGCGGGCGGGCGCGGCAAACGCGGGCGGGCGGGCTCCGCCGGTGCCGCCGTCCCTCCTGCCGCGGCACCCGTGACGGGTGGCACCGCGCCGGGCCCGGCGAGGGCGGGAGCCGGCCGGGAGGGCGCGCTGGGCCCGGGCCCGCGGTGAAGCGGGCTGGGGCAGGTGTGCGGCTTCGTGAGGGGGGCGGGCGGCCCGGTGCCCCTGCCTCAGGGCCCGCCGGCGAGGCCGGCCGCATCCCTCAGGCTGCCGAGATGGCGGGCCCGGGCGGAGGCCGGCGGGGCTCGGGCGGTCAGTCAGTCAGTCAGTCGCCCGGGGAGCCCCCAGCATGAGGGGACGCGGGACGGGGCCCGTGTGGGGGCCTGCTCCATCTTGGCGAGTGGGTTACCACAGGGACTCGGCCTTGGAAGGGGCGGTGGGGCAGCCCAGCCTGTCTCTGTCACAGTGCGGAGGCCGCTGGCCTCAGACCTGGTGGACAGTGGTGAAACCCAGGGTACACGGAGCCCAGCGTACATGGCATGGCTTATCTGCAGGCCCGCACCAGCCTCCCTCACCCGCTCAAAGCTGGGAGCGGATCAACAAGACTATGAGACATGTCCATCTGCTCGTGCCTGACCGGCACACAGTCCTCGAACACTTAAACCGATGACCTCATGTGCTTAAAATTAGAACCATACACATGTCTTTGAGAAGTTACTAGTGTTTATATGGCAGCAGTGTTTGCTATAAAACCACTCGAACCCTTCAATAATCTGTAAAAAAACCAAAACAAACCTAACAAAAAAACCCTCCCCTGCACCAAAACCAGAAGACAAGCAATGTGCCTGGATTTCCACTGCGATACCTTGACAGATTTTTGTAGCTGGGGCTGTGAACATCTTCAGAAATGCTGTGAATGCAGTCCTTGTTCTGAAAGACCTTCCTTACGAAAAACACTTTGGAAGGCACTTGATGGGTTGTATGTCTCGTCTCCAGGAAGCCTTTATGTGCTTGTGAAAGGGCATGCACTCTTATTTCTTTTATTTATAGGTTATGTATATATCTCCATATGTGTGCTTATATCTGTAGGTGAACACACTAAATAGAGTATATTTAGTTCTGGCTGTGTTAGCGCTGGCGTGATACAAGAGGTGTCCCCAGCTCCTCAGCACTGGTCAGCTGATGGTGGAGTTTTCCAGATGTTTGGGAAAGCAGCTCTTTCCCTGTAGCTGATGCAGAGAACATCCCTGCATTGTATGAGCAGTGTGACTGGAATCGCTCTTTGCACATTCAGCACCACGTTGCTCTGAGCATGCATGATTTGCCTGTCTGGAAAGGTAGAGGTTCCCAGCTAGTCCTCAGCTCAAAGCCTCCCAAATCCTTGCAAGGGCCTCTGTGAGCTCCTAGTTCTCTTCTCACACAGCTGGCACTACCGACTGCGAGGGAATGTCAGGGTTCTTCATTCTTCTGGGAACAAAATAATCCAAGAATTGGTTTACTCAGGGTAAACAGCCATGGTCTAGCTAGCATGCCAAAACAAGTTTGTTGACAAACTGGATATTAACCCAGTTTGGTTGCTTAGCTCATCAAAGTGCATTCACTTTTATCCCAAATAAGAACAAGGCTGTGTCTGGGGCTCTGCGTGGGGCCTGACTCTGCAACCCTTACTTGGTCAAAACTCCCACTGATGCAAGCCCGTCGTGGTAAGGATTTGTGTACGTGCTAGTGGTTGGAGGAGAAAGGAGTATAAACTCATATGTCTTCTAAACGTGTTTCATGGCACCAATGACTAAGAGAAAGCTTAGAAACACTTCCTGCCCTAGAATTTGAATATGTTTTGGTCAGTAATGCGTAGGAAAATGCTGGCTCATCAGAAATTAAAAACATAATAAAGTAATAATTCTTGTTATCTGAAGATCTGCTTTGCAGTTGTTTTGGTCATGGTTGTTACTGTTATCATCTTTCAGACTAATAAGGTCACTCATTCATTTAATAGCTCAGTTTAATTTTGTTTGGTTATTACTACAGGCCTCTTGTCTCCCCTGACTAAGAAAATGCAGGGATGATGACTGAGGAGCTGCATGGCAGAAAGAGTGGCCACAGAGATTGTCCCATCATCCCCCAGCCGCTCTCCAAAGAGACAAAACAGGAGATAGGCAATGGGCTGAGCACAAAAATGGCCTGCAAGAAGGATGCTCCAAACCCTCTGAGACCTACACTAAAATATACAGAAAGTTATTGCTGCTTCAAGTGTCACAAAGTCCTGCTTGGTGCCCAGCGTGAGTCACAGAGCACAAAGCAGGGCTCGGATGGTGGCGGCAGTGCAGCCCCCGCAGCTGCAGAAGGGTGCAAACAGCAGGCAGCAAGGGGAAGGCTGTCATTTTGGGAAGGCAGGAGCCAGCAGGAGTGTTTTGTTTGGGATCCACGTTTTGAGGGGCTGGAGGAAACCTTGACTCCTCACATCAGAAATGAAAAGGACCGACTGCTGTCAGTAGAAAGCCCTGGGTAGTGGTTGTGATCTTTTACCCTGATCTCTGAGAAACCTGCACAGGCCTGTGCTCATGCCTGGGTGAATACCCAGTTGCTTTGTTTTTTCAGGCAAAGGGAAAGGATGCAGAGCACAAGACTTAAGCTCTTACACCATTATTATTCTGAAATGTGCTCATTCTCTGCATTTTTGCCAGAAATGACATGTTTATTTATGATTAAACAACTTTGTTTAGTGAGGAAACTAAGGTGTCAGTCAGCTTTGTAGGCATTTGTCCCTCCCGAGGGGAGCTCCAGCAGTGAGTCAGCTGCAGCTCCCCAGCACACAGGCAGAACGGACTCGTTGCTTTGTGCCTTGTGGAAGACAAGCCCATATGCCTCCTTCTCCACGAAGCCAGCTGGCTGGTGCTTAGGCCACTTTTCTTCTTGGTTGCAAGGATGTGCTGGGTGGGAGCAGTGCAGCCAGGCAAGCGCAGAAACCCCGAGCCCTCAGGCTCAGCACAAGGCTGGTTTCCCAGCTCCAGCGCTCCCTCCGGACCCACCTCAGATGATCTGTAGTTCATTTAGTGACTGGCTCAGACTTCAGCACTGGGAGGGTGGATGTTCCACCATCTTAAGAGTAACTGAATCCCGTCCACAACTGTAGCAGTGATTTCAGACACTGACTTGAACGAAATCTTTTCCCACAATTTTAAAATTTAAATCTCAACGGCAAAAAGGTGAGAGGCTCAGAAATAATGCAGGAACAGGTGACCATGAGATGGGAATAAAACAGAGCAAAATCTTGGTCTCTATTGCCTTTCATTGCACCAGGACATGTGTTGCGGAAAATGAAATTAAAGACCTGGCAAATATTTGAGAGTAATATACCTCCAGCTGCATGCACATAATAAGACTGCAATAGCATTAAGGACTCCCGAGGTCATTACAAACTACAGATACAGGGCTCCTTGGATTATTTACTTTCATGAGGGACACTGGACAAAATGATATGTACTCTGAATGTATGTAGACTTTGTAAATATATTATTAGTTATAGTCAAGATTCTGATACTGCCGTAAGTATCGTTAGAAAGTAAAATCTTGGTGAAAAGTTAAATAACATATTATTTGGGGGAAATAATTTAAGCCTCCAAACAAATGAGGTTGTTGGTTTTTTTCCATTTTAATAGGGACATGCCTCTTACGAATACTCTTGTCATGTATATTCAAAAAAAAGTTTAAATATGTTTAACAGGCCAGAACTTGTCTCAAGGTCAATTGTACTGAAATTTATCCCTAAATGTAGTTAAGTTTAGGTCTTCACATTTCCTGGGTAGCTGCAGATTTTTATAGTTTTGATGCCATTGTGAGAAACTTCCATAAGAGTGTCCATGTAAGAACTTCATATGAAAACAGTAAATAAAAGCAGCATTTGTCACTGATCAGCCTGGATCTCTGGGAGGAGTATAACAGAATCATACAGAGCTTTACTGCGCACCTCCAAGGCCTCTGAAACGGTATCAGCAAATTTATTTCACAGAAGGAAGACTAGCTCTAAAAATCATAGGTTGCCAATGGTCTGAAGAAGCTAGTAATGACATTTGCTTCGTCCCTGAGTGTGCCTCTGATTATTAGGCATTATATATTGGTCCTACATTGCTAAAGATCTCTGTACTGGCTCTTAATAATCATTGCTAAAAATAATTAGTTTCGATTGTTTCCTTCAGCTTTGATATCTCATCTTTCTTTTGACGCCCCCAGTCTCTACAGCCACAGCCAACTTCTTCCCACATCTGAAGAGTTTCAAAAAGGAAACTAGCAAGCCACCGTAGTGCTGAGGTAGAACCACAATGAAACCTGGGGCAATGGCATCTGCATGAATTTCAGCCCTTGTTTTCATCTGCTGCAGTCTTTTTTTGACTCTTGTGGCGTTCAGTAGTGGTTTCAAACTTGCTTTTTAAAAATCTCATTTTCTTTTTTTCCCTTTTTGTAGCTTGAGTTTAGATTAAGTATATTGCTAGAGGAGGTAAGGCTTGGGTAATTTTCATGCATCAGCACTGACAGTACCTTTTTTGATACTTTATTGGAAATACCAACGCTCTTAGAAAAGACTACGTATCAGAGGGTAATAGCAACAAAAACATAGTGTAACATGTTGAAAATACCTGTAACCTACTGCAGTATCTTGGTATCCTTTTTACCTGAAAATATTTGTTATGAAGGCATGTTAAAGAGTAAAGTGACTATTTAAATACTTACAGGTACTTACAGGATTCCTATCACAGCTGTATCTGAGATATCACATAAGATGTAACACACCACTGCATTAGAACTGTGAACCTGGGAAGCTTCTCTAGCTGTTGCTCAGCTGTAGACCAGTGGTGCAGAGGGACTAAATATCCTGTCCAGGAACAGAGAGGAAGCCAGGGACAAAGGAGACAGCAGACTCTCTATAAGTAGTCCTTCGGGACCCTCTGGGTACAGATTTAAAACCAGCTTTAGATAACCCCAGGAGAAGGGGCAGGATGGCAGAAAGCCTGCAACAAGATGCCTGGTGTTCTGCCATTGATCTTCAGAGGGCCATCAGAGACCAGGAGTGGGGGAAGAGTTGGGAAAGGCAATTAACCTAAGTGGTCACAGATGTTCTCACTCTGCATCTGCCCTCTGCAGACTTCAGTGGTGTGGTTTCTGTGGAAACAGAAACTGTGCTAAATGGAGCTGCTATCCCTGGCAGGATCTAATTTTTCCAAAGATGTATTCTACAGTAGCGCAACAAGAGCTTGTTGATGCAGAAAGGTGCAAAGCTATGCTGCAGCAGCGTTGCATGTTCTGATGCAAACCAGAACAGCTTTTGATCCAGGAATAATGTCAGGGTCTGATATGAGGTAACCCAATAAATGATTCTGTGACAGGGAAGTCTCTAACTGTTGCAAAGACCCTACATAATTGTCAGTGAGTGCAGGGTCAGTCCCAACAGTCTTTCCTCCCCCCCATTTGAAAGTGACTAAGGAACGAAAGATTTCATGTAAACTCCTGACTGCAACATTTAAGCATATATGTGTGTCTGTGTGAATGAATATTTTTTTACTTACTTCTATTTCATATTTTTATAATATCTTGTTTGGTTCAGATACCTTGTTAAGTGGACTAGGTTGCATTTTACTGAGTCATTCTACCACTTTAGAGGCTTAAAATAGCTTGGGATGTTGGGTACTTTTTTTTTTTATCTCCCCCCCGAATGCCCCCCCCCCAAAAAAAAACAACAACCCAACAACAAACAAACAAACAAACAAGCAGTCTCCCTGTTTTGTTTTCTGCTGATTGCACTGAGCTGGCAGAATAACCTTAAAGATAATTGACAAAATGACAGGATAGAAGAAAATGTTGGAAGGGAAGAACTGACACAGGCATTCCTGGACTTTTTAACAGTTAAACCACAATGGCCTGTTCAAGTGAACACATTGCTCCCACAAGAGAAAGTAAATTTTATCCCTTCCAGAATTTGTATGTGGAACAAAATGTCGAAGAAACACTTACTGCCAAGAGTTGTACTGACCGTGTTTTGAAGCAGACTGAAGGCTAAGCTGAAATCTGTCCTGCCGCCTTGGAGGTTGTCAGAAGCAAAGAGAGGCCATCTCAGCCAGAGCTGGCCATAACCTTGGCTGCACAATAACCATCAACGTTTACTTAAAAAAGGATGGATTCTAGAGATCTCCTTTAAAGAGTCCTAAGAGGGTGTGAAATGACCAAGGGAGAATGATCGGCAGGAGGGTTTGCTTTGCGTGGACTCAGTGACTGCACAGGAACAACACCCCAAAGTCAGGCGCGGGGAGAGGGGAGAGGAGAGAGGGGAGAGGACTTTACTCTGGGTTACCTGGTCACCCCCGAGATGTGACAACTGAGCGTACGGGGCTGTAGCCTGCCACCATCATCTTGCAAAACCACATCATCTTGCTTTCCCAGCCTGTGAAGGGAAGGTGCCTGGGAAGAGACAGGAGAATGTTGCAAACAAGAAAAGAAGCACGTTGTCACATTTTACTTTTTAAGTTAGCCAGAGAAATAAGAAACAATGTCAACCCAATTTTCAGAATGAGCTAAAAATAAACCGAAGGGTTTATTTTTGGATGTACCAAGTTATCCAGTAGCAGCTCAGCTTTACAGCATGTAGGAATAGGATCCAGATTCTGATTTTGGTTATATTGCTGGAAGTTTTCCATTGGCTTCAAAGATAATTAGTAGTTTCACCAAAGTAATTTGATCAGAATTTGGCCATAGATCTATTGTTCCTTGATGTGATGCACTTCCACGTAAGTTTTAGTGGAAAAATAATTACTAAAAAAAAAAAAATAGAAGCAACATACTTCACAGTTTTTTGAGGTTTAAATGATTTTAAGTGTGTTCAGAATGAACAGTGCTATATGTATGCTAAACATTATTATGCATTATATAAATGCATAATATCAGGCACGCTATTTTCGTCTTTGCCCACAGCACAATAATGACGTTTCTGCAGTAGGATGAAATGCAACACTATATTTAATAAAGGTTATGGATTACGTTTGTATTTCATGTTGTTAGGTGATATGCTGCTTCTGATTATCTAGATCACTGTTCAAATCTGGCAGGGGTTCACCATGTCCTCCTCTCTGACACCTGGCATGCTTCTGCTGCTAAAGGGAAAGTTGTTCCCCTCTGTAACTCATCAACACCACTGAAAATGCTCTGTGATGGTGCCAGCATTTACAGGGGTGAAAAAAATACCAGTCTTTATTCTGGGATAACCTATTCAAAACTCAACTAAGCAGTGTTGGTAATAGTGACGTAAAATGAATTAAGAACATATAGCTAAAATGCTGTCAAGTCCAGCACTCCAGCACCTTTTAGGGGCACTAAAAAGCTAACTAAAATATCTGAGAAGAAGTTTAGTAAGCTAATGGATTACTTAATATAATAGTTCCTTTTTTTAACAGAGATCTGGGATGGTTGCAATGAAGTATGGGACAGAAGATCTCATTGGAGTACCAAAACATTTCCCAGTATGGTTTGCAAGTCCATCTTTGAGAACACTGAAGTTTATTTCAGTTGCAAAACTGAAATACATATGTAGAAATTTTTCAGGTTAGATTTGTGTCTCAAGCTTAACTTTTGGCACTGCTCCTGTATTGCCAGTATCTGCCCCACAGAAGTACATTGAAAATCCACCTGATCAAATCTTAAGGCCTTCTGGTCAGTTTTTATTGAGCTCTTACTAGAAACAGCGTGCAGTAGTTCAAATCCTGATGGATAAAATGCAGCTGAGCACTCACCCTTCCCTCTGATTTCCATAGCAGTTGTTGCTGAGTAAGAACTGGATGCGTCTCCTGCTCCTGCGTCAGGACTGCTGACATGAACAAGTGGGAGGAGGATCAAGCTCCAGCAAGGACAGGCTTCAGAAGCTGGTCCATTCTTCTTTCACACGGATGGGAGTGTCACAGCGCACTTTCCTGCCTAATCAGTCTCAACCCAGCCTTGCACAACTCAGCCTGTTTTAAGCTTTTAACCAGGGTGTAGGAGTTCAGAAAAAAAACCACCTCCCTTCCCCCAAGAAAAATGTAATTGCAAGGATTTGTTTTGATGTAGCATGTACAGTAAACTTGAATCGCTGTAAGTGAACCACACATTTGTGCGACTATTTTTTCTTTCCCTAATTTTCATTCCTAGTTAGCTATTCATTTTATTTACCTCCTTGACTGGATCTGACTCCCAGTAAGGCTCGCAGTGGAGCTGCCAAAGCCATGATCCCCAGGGCTGTAAGAGAGATCCTCTCTGTTGACTCCGCTGGGGCTATCCCAGTATATACCAGCAGACAGTCTGGTCCCCATCATCATTAATGCAGACAGCCTTCCATATGACTCATTTTATGGGCCAAAGCAAATGTTAATGCACAGTAGTAATATCAAAATAGCACACGGGGATAGGTTCCACTCTCCTTGTAATTGTGTTACTTATTCTCTATAACACTTATTTGTTTTAATACTCAGAGAGATCAGGAGCCTGGCGCATTTAAGGCGTCCTACAAACAAAAGCCTCAATGTTACATGACCTGCACAAGAAACCAGGCTTATATGCAACTTCAGTGTCAAGATCATGGTCCTTACAAGTTCTCTAGACCTCTGGTGAAGCCAACACAGAGGCTTCAAATTTATTCTTCTGTTAACAAGGTCAGAATATGGATCTTGGTTATCATTATTGCCAGTACATAGCATGCCAAGATGTGGAGGACAAATGGAAAAGCAGTCTAAAATTCAAATTATGCAATAAATGGGCATAGCAAATAGCAAAGCAAGAATGGAATACCAAGGGACAAAGCCAAGAAAATGATTGTTCAGTTTAGGGAAGATGGTGCAACAAAACTGACTAATATTTAACAATTACGTACTCACTGTAGAGTCATTTGTTGTGACCAGCAATAAGAAAATGAACGTCTAAAGAAATATACGGATTTTCCCCCTTAATATAGCTTCAAAACAATACCATCAATGAATATGGGAATTCCTTGACAAGATGAAAAGGAATATAATCCTACCTCCGGTACTTATACAGACTCTTTTACCATGGCACCTGAACATCTTTCTCATAATAGTCCTCATATTCCATGCAATTGGGAAGATTTAGAGCTGGCCCAGAGCAGCAGGCATCCCTGGGAGGGGGTAGGCTGCCAGGGGTGGCACAGCCGGGATGGGTTGTCCTAGCCTGAGTGACTGATCCCTACCTCCTACTAGCACAGCTGCTGGAACCATCACCCAGCAGCAGCTCTCCAGGGCTTCCCCATCCCATCCCACCCCATCCCATCCCATCCCACCCCACCCCACCCCACCCCATCCCATCCCATCCCATCCCATCCCATCCCATCCCATCCCATCCCATCCCATCCCATCTTTCTCTTCATGTTTACTTCTTGTTTCCCTGCAGCAGGACTACGCTGTGATCTCAGCCTCCTTCCGCTCTATTCCCAGAGCACAGAAGATCTGGAGAGAAGGCTGTGAGTGCTGCTTCTCTGGGGAAAGGGAGAGCTGTTGCTTTTTGGAGAGAGAAAGTAAACTCTTACTCTTCCTGTCCCCATCTGCATTTCACTGATCTTACCAGCCCTCCTCACTTCAGACATGCTCAGTGCAACTACACAATTCTTTTTTACCCAGCTATCTCGGGATTCTTGGGAAATCTTATGCCCTTCATGCTAATGGGAACAGAAGCATGAAAGAATAAATGAGGCTATCCAGAAAGTCTACAGTAGAGAGACCCAAAAAATGAATCTTCTCACATGCAGGCTGTTACCTTAGCTACCGAGACTCTTTTTGCAGAGCTGTACTTTCTATATGTTAATCCAGGCTTCTCTTTTTCTCATATTTTTGGGTCTTGAGTTCATTAAGAATGTTTTCTTGCTTCCTCCGACAATGTTGATCAACAGAAATTCATTTGCAAGTGTATCTAGGTAGTGAGAAACTTCTGCAAATATTTGTGCAAATGTTCTTCCAGTTCACTAACTGCATGCTTTGACCATCTTGAAACCTTCCTGTGGGTTGGAAAGACATACAGACAGGGGTTAGAAATGGTGCCATCTGACAAATCAGGCCAAACTATAGGCAGCTGGTATTCTAAGCAGTTGCCCTAATGCATAATTCATGAGCGAGCCGTTGGCTGCAATATGTTTTAGCCATTTATCAAATAATAACAAGCACCAAAGGCTAGATCCTGTGAATGGATTAATGGGGCTGATTCCTGCACCTTGGTATGAGGAATGTGTCTTGAGGCCCGTGTTTATGGAGCTACAAATTTGTTCTTTGATCTCTTACCAATAATAAGACTAAAGGAATGCAATTTTTGTCGTTAATATTTTGCTTAATGTTAGTCCAGGGAAAGGTTGTTAGTATTCTATAGCTATCTCATCAGTCGCAAGGGACATGTCATATACATTAAAGGATACAAATAAATAATTAGCATAAAAACTTCCTAATCCTAAAGTCAAATATTAACATCCTTCCTTATTTTTTTTCTTTTCTTCCTTTTTTTTTTTTTTGGCTTATGGTGAATTCTTAAAGAACCTAAGGCTGAAAGGCTGAGAGTGGTAGAATTTTGGCCAGAGATTACAAAAATAATGAGATAGCCATATGCCTGCCTGTCTGTGCCAGATTTCAGGCATATAAATCCACAGTAAACTCAAAAGTTAAATATGCAGGGAAGTGCTTTATGATGTGACATAGTCCTGGAGTTTGCTCTGAACAAAAGAAAGTTCAATACCTAGTACCTATAAAACAAGAATTTTTGGAGGATAAAACATATTCTTCTCTGGATTAAAGCTGCTCCTTTCTAAAAGTCTGTAAAAAAACCTAATTGCCATTTATAGAAACAATTTGGTTTATATAATCCTTTCAAATATGCCTATTTAATTATTTTTGAAATTGAATATTGTTAGATGTTTCTGAAACTGAGTTATGAACCTGTACATAAAACCTTGTAGCAAAAGCTCTGTTTTCACCTTGCAGCATTAGCATTTAGAGCATTTTAAAAGGTACAATAGTGCCGCACGTTCGAAGCAATTCCAAATTCCAATTAAAGAGTAACATCATGTTAAACAGTTATAAAGTTAAATATATGTACATAATTTATTAGGTATAGCATAAAATTTTTTTCAAATGTCTACACACATCTGAAAATGGTACTTATAACTCTATATTCATACCTGTATGCATAACTGCACACCTGTAGATAGACTAGGTAGAGGCGTATAGATAGTTCAGATACATTCCCAAGTCATCTTCAGTTTTGTAATGTGATCTGAAATGTAATTTCAGATACTAACACAGTGGGAAAGAACGTGATCTTTCATAACAATGAAGCAATTGTTTATTTTCTCCTTCCCATTTTGTTGCAGATATTAGACATTTTGGGTTACTTATTACCATGAGATAATTCATGCCAGTCTGCTGAAGGCACAAGCAAGGCAAAGTGTTTCCTAATTCCCAGAAGGCGTGTGTTATCTTGTGGTGTCACACATTGCAGTGTGACATTTCTTCTTGATACCGGTAAATGGACCGTACTGTATCCAGGATATAGCTTTTTGCTTCCGTTAAAATCTCACTTGTAGTTCCCTGCTTGCAAAATACTTCATCAAGCTGGATAGTACAGAACAAAAAAACCACGGAGTGCATGTAGCACTGCGATTTTAATAAAATCCAGAGAAAGACTAAACAGAAACGTATGACTGCTGAAAAGCTAAGGGGCTGGCATTTAGGTGAAAGTTGCTGTCTTTACTCTTGGGGGGGGGGGAAAGCATATTGATAATCTTGTGCTACTGATGGGCAACAGTGTGTGGATAGCTGTGTTAAAATAAATTGTGAACATAATGGAAACGTATTATTGCTAACTCTTTTCAGGATGTTGCTGTCGGAGCCTGACTATAACAAGGTTTCCTAATTTCAGTCAGAAAATCAGGTGAAGAGCCTTGTGCAAGTCTTCTCCTCCCTGGCTGCCTGTATTCAGTGCTCTCAGTCAGGAACACATCCAGGATGCATCCCAGTTTTCAGACGGCCTCTAGTACTGTCGGCTCTGCAGTCAGTCACTTAGAAAGATGGGCAAATCTGTGTGGTGGGCAGCCATGTTGCATCACCTCAACCACCCTCTGGGCCCAGAATAAGATCTGACTTATTTTTCCACACATTGGTTTACTCTGAGGTGGAGATTCTCCGTGCTGCTAATGTCTGCTCAAGGGAGATGTAAAATCTCCCTTCTACGAGATGCAGGAGCAGAAAATAGAGGAAGACAAGCCCCAGAATCCATCACTAATTTCTGATTGCAGCATATTTTTCTCAGTTCCCCATAGCAGAGTCTCATTTCACTACTTTCAGCTCTTCATTTGAGTTTAAAGTCCACTGAGATCAATATACAATGAAAGTGGACATGAGAGTACAGATCAATGATGGAACATAGAGAGTGAAACAAGGATGGAAGCATGGAGAGTGAAAATGATGGAACAGACAGTCAAAAGGGTCTGCTAATTATGGCACTTGGGGACTTCTTTCAGAAACTAAGGTTCTTCCAGATTCCCTCTAGAAAGGAATCTGCAGCCACTGGCCACCTACACTTTGTGTCAATAATTTATTGTATACTGCCGATGAGGCAATACAGCCCTTTCTTTATGTACAATTAGCTGTTACACTTGCAAATAAATTCATGCATATCGTATTATAAATGTGATCTTTAAACCCCAAATTCTTCTGTGTTTCAGAATCATCAACAGAGGAACCTCTTTCTTCTGTTAAATGGGGACATTCTCCACAGGGAAATCACATATACCATAGGAATGATCATGACCCCGGTTATCTTCTAAATACGGTCACAAATCATCTTTTCCTTTTTGTTGGTAAAAATCCCCCATATTACTTTGGAACATTAACAGGCAAAGATTTAGCAATAGCTTTTGGTGCTTCAAATGCTTTCCTTCAAGAAAAAGGAGGAAAAGACATTTGGACTGGAGGGAACTGGGGAGGCATGCTGACTTGAACACAGTTAGCTGCAGTAGCATGACCAACATGAAAAACAGATTTTTTGCTTGTGGTTTTCTTTTTCCCCAAAGTTGTCTGTGGGACTAGCTCCCCTACAGATGTATTTCTTAAGATGACAGCCTCTGCTTTGCGTCTGTTACATACAGACCTGAACATGGGCTCTGAAGTTTGAAATTGGATTTCCAGTCAGTCAGAGTTCAAGGAACACTTGGCATTTTGGCTCGGTTTCATAGCTAATTACATGGGGCAAAATCCCAGCTGTCTTGAAGTCAATGGCACAAATCCCTCTGGTTTCAGTGGGGCAAGAATGTCACGCCTTGCAGTTTAGAGGACAATTACAAAACCAAAAGAACTATGATTCTGACCATACTGTGTTTATATCATCTTTATGAATGCCCATGCTCATCATGTCATCAGTCTACTGGATCTATCCATTTCCCTTACTATATATTTGTAAAGGTTTCCCTGCCTGCCTCTTTCTGGAGTTCCTGTGATCTGTTCAAGGGGTGTGATCTTCAAACGCAAGAGACAGAAAGACCACTAGGAAGTCCATGAACTTGGATAAAATGCTGATAGCGTTCTGGAATTTAAATTCCAAATCCCAATGGAGTCACAAGGCAGATTCCATTTATTTTAATTGTCATTACATCAGTTCTTTTTAGTGCTTAAGGAGTACTGGACACCATCAGATAAGATGTGCCAAAAGTGTTCGTCAGAACAATTTGGCAATAAACTTCTGTGTAGCTATAATCTTTATTTTTTTTTTTTTATCAGCACATCTTCCTCAAATATTCCTGGCTATATATGGTATGAACTTTTTGCCTTTATTCAGCAATCTCCTTTTCAATTTCTCTTTTTTCTTAAGGCAGCCTGTACTAGGACAACATGAAAAAATTCTGGAGTGTGATCCAGTCCCTTGCATTCATATCTGATAAACAGATGGTTCTGTGAACTTCAGGCAGCGGAGGAATATCGTCACATTTATGGTTTTAGTGATAATGCAGACAGTTACTCCAAAACATCATATGTTACACCAATATTTTGCACCAACTGAGTAATGCGGAGCATTCTGCTAAGGCTCCTCAGTGTGCTTTTTCACAGCTGGGATGCTGTCAGCCCAAAGACAATGCCTGCAGCAAGGAGCCCCGCGCTCCCACAGACGCTCAGCTCACTCGAGGCTGGATGGCAGCCAAAAGGCTCCTGAAACATTTTCCATGGGCTACATGCTAATGTATATTGCCTATGTGTTAGTTCTTTCTAATGGCAGGATGGTTTGCAGCATAGCTGCTGGGCTGGCTTGGAGTCCACTCTGGAGGTGCAAAGGCAGAGGTCCCCTCTGTAGAATTAACGGTGTTTTCTATGCCAGCTATGCATTTACACATAGATACTGTGTTGCGTTACTTTGTTTGCTCAAAGCTCGTTAAACTATGTGGTGTTTGAATAGACCCCAGCCGTGGTGGTTTATAGCATCCTCCTTGCTGCCCACTGTTGTAGCTCTGACCTTGTTTGACTGAACAGTGTGGTGCTCAGGGAAGACAGCCTCCAGTGTGATGAGACGGCCCTGTATTCTGCATGTGATGGTTTCTCTGGCAGCATGCTATGGGATGGCCAGCATGAAGTATAGGAGCTGAGGGCCTGGAAATTAATGTCCCTGCTTCTTCTCTAGGTATGGGTTATGAAGAAACTGAGCAAGCACTTCAGAAGAGCATTTACCTGCAACAGCTGTGCCCAGTGCAGCACCACTTTGGGTGCAGCGGTGGGTGCAGCAGGGTAGAGGGGCCATCCTGGGGTCACCAACGAGAGCAGCTATTGCACGGAAGAGCTAAAAGTTCCACTCATGCCTGCGTCAGCAACAGGCACACACACAGAGAACTCCTCTCCAATTTCCACTCCGGACTGCTAATGGCTGTAGCAAGCCAGTTTTGCAATGGCTGATCAACTGTAGAGGTTGTTGTTATATAGGCATCTGTGATTTTGTGAGAAGGTTGCTGCTGTATCACTTATTTTTTATTAGTTTATTAGTTGCGCTGCATTTCAAACAGTTTAGGAAAAGTCCTTACTGACAAATGGGCTTTATCAAACACCTTTAGCAGGTAACATGTTAATACTCTGAGTACTAATAACATAAAAAATAAGATGACCACAAAAAATTAAATCACATACCCCAGGTCACAGGTTCCTTCTTTGGTGAAGAGGTAATTTATGCACACCTAAGTTCCTTTCACGCCCTTCATGCAAAGACATCATCAGTGAGAATGGTTGTTTCTTAGTGGATTTTGACGTATGTCACTTCAGTGCTCCATATCATGACAGACGAAACACCTTGCCTTATGGTTCTCTGCTTTCTAACACTTTTTATCCGTTGGTTGGACAGGAGAAAACAGTGGTATAATTCTGAATGATGTGTTTGCAGAGTGCTATGAATACGCTCTGGAGTAGCTGAAGTCAGTAGGAACACCTGTGTAAAAGCTGATGTTTCTTAGCATCCTGAGTCAGTCATGCCAAGCGCCTGGTGGGTTTTGAACATTTTTGTGAGTGCAAGAGAAAGATGCTGAAGGACTGGGGGAACGGGAATTCAAGAGATCCTCTGGGCATGTGTAAGCCAAAGAGGACATGTTGGCGAGCTGCCTCCTGTGGTCAGGAGACCAGAAAATAGTTGGAGGGAAGGAGTGTCATGTAAGCAGGAATATGCGTTTGCATTTACTCATACTTGCAGTTAATGGCATGGAAGGATATTATGCCATTTATAGGTGGTACTGCAATGAAATTTTGCAGCTGAGTGGTATCAGAATAAGTTTATTTTGTGATAAATAATAACAGAAAATAAATGTAAAAGTATAGGTAGCACATTGTTTCTTGAAAAACAAGCCCCTGGTGAATTGACCTTTTGGTAATTAGGTAGGTAAGTAATAAAACAAGCAGATGGTGTAAATTAATGGAATACAAATCAGGACCTCCACTGGAAAAGTGCTAGAGGTTTGCAAACCACAGACCACTGGTTAAGAATGACCACTGTAGGTAATGCGTTTGTTCTCAACCACCTTCTGCAGGGTGGGACTGCACATTGCATGCTGTGGGAGGCCCCTCCAATCCCCCCCGAATGGTGTATCTACTCCAGAGTGCAGTACTTCGGGATGTAGTCATTCAAGCTGATTATAAAAGAAGTTAATCCATGACATTCCTCCCCTGCAATGCCTGTGTCAGGGCTCTTTCCAGGGCAATGAGCTCCATTTCACTCCTCTGAGGATTCTCCGGGAAATGCTTTAGGGCCTTCTATTGGGTTACGTCCAGTAGCTGCTGGAACAGATCCTTCTCTCGCTCTTTTTACTTTTTGAACTACATGTTGGCCATTCTGCCTGTACAGTACCTACTGCTTCGGGGTAACTGTGGCATCGAAAAGCCTAAAGCAGATTTTAAAAAAGAGAAAGGGATTTAATATTGTGCCTTCTTAATATCAGTCCTCATGCTAAATGCAACAAACCTGCTCCCTTAACACTGCTTCTTCAGTTCACACTCTGGAGTCCAGATGAGGCAGTGAAGTGTAATACAAATTGCTTTTGCTTGCTGTAGGTCTTCATGTGGCAAAGATGAGATGCTTTGGAACATGGCAAGACAGGGGACAATTAGCTAATTAGCTGGGGTGGGGTGGGGGGCTGTGGTGGTTCATGTAAATAGAGGACATCAGTCAGCAGGTTAGCAATTCTGCTGTACCCCCGGTTCTCTTTGTACAGGAGGATATTGCAGCCTCAGGAATCAGAAAGAGCCTTGCAAGGGTCTTGTGCAAGAGAAAGGACTTTGTCATGATGGTGGCCCAGTGGCTTTAATATTCCTCCCTGTGCTGGGCTCTTGTGCAATTTTTAGCCCTGCTGATTTGTGCAGCATTGGCTGCTCTCATAAATCTCCTGCCTGAATCCCAGTGCATACACAAGATCAAAGGAGCTTGCAGTGGGTTTTACGCTGTTTGTTTGGCTGCCTTCAGTGCCTGCGCTGCAGCCTTGAGTGCTCTGCAAATAGCTAACCACCACAAAATATTCAGAGCCTCTGCCTGCAATACTTCCAAAAAATTGGCCCAGCTTGTCCTTGGGTAGTTCACCTGGAGGTCTCTAGCTTTGCCTTGGTAGAGTGGCCACCACGGTGTAGTCATGATTCCCTATTTGTCTTGAAAGTGTTCTCTAAAGGTGTCCGCATTCTGGTGGGTCTCCTGAGAGGCACCACAAAGGTCTGTCTGTACGAGTGCCAGTAAAACTTTATCTCTCAGAAAAAGCACACTATGGTGCTGGTAGTTATTCTCCTTTAAAAGAATAACCAGTAGCAAATTCACACATAGTATTCCAGCCTGGGGTCTTTATAGACCCCAGAACTAACCCCATATGAAGTGCTGACCCCAAATCCTCTAGCTGCTAATCTAAATCTCACCTGGAAACTTGGCAAGTCCCAGCCCTAACCACAACTTGCCAACACTTACACACCATGCAGCTGTGAGGTGTGAGGCTGCAGTGACCATGGCCTCTGCCTGAGCCCACGAGCTGCAGCAACAGTTGTAGGAAGGAGAGGTATGGAATATGGGGTGCTAAGTACAGAAATTCTGCAAGACCATTAAGATTTGTTTGCTTTTGCTAAGTTGTTCCTGATGGTCACTTTCTTATAAGCCTTGCATGATGCCTCTGCTTTCTGCTATGCTAGTTTTCATTTTACCTCTGAAAATTGCTTTCAGATAAGACGTGATGAGGCAATTCAGCTTTGCTCCATAGCTCCATTGCAGGGCTGCAGTCTATCATTTCATACTGCTGTTTGTGGCGGTCACGAACCACGCACTGCGATTTTATAGTCCGCACTTCTGTTAAAAGAGCAGCTAGTTCTGATTTCTTCAGGCTGAATATTTGCATGTTTATAGCAACCTGCTCCCTGCCTGTCTATGCGAAAATACAGGTTCTGTAATCTTCGACACAGCTGTTCACATGTGGAGTGTTTTCTGGAGACTCAAAGCTATGTGATCAACGCATGCATCTCCTATTCCAATCTGAAAGGTACAACTTTGTTGTTTTGTTAAAATCACAAATGGCCTGTATGCACTACAATTTATAGGGAAGCTGGTGGGGGCTGATAATGAGGTTTCTACCCCCACATCAGCCAGCCTTGCCTGCAACAGTGGCCTGTCTCGCATTCTCAAGCTGGAAGTGATAGTATACCGGTATGTAGGAGCACCTAATTTCATTTTAGCATCCATAAAGGGTTTTGATCTCTTCTGCAAAATTAACTCTGATTGTCATTTGATGAAGTAACTTGATGAACTTATAAAGTAATGGGTACAAAAAACATTGCAGCAGCAATTATCTTTTGCCAGACGATTAATACAGTGGAATAGGGTTAATTGGGAAGTGGAACAAATAATCACAGAAATATATATACTGTAGAAACATAATTTTGAAGTGTTGTTGATCTCTTCCAACATCATCATGTAGTCAATTTTAACAGAGGAAATCAAGACAAATATAAGCAGTTACTGCTAGAGGTGAGCAACATACCAGTCTCTTAAAAACTTCTTAAAAACACTGACTGACTTCACATTCCAGAGACTCCACAGAGATCATTCCCTGGATAGTGTTATGAATCATTTGCCCATCCCAACGTTTTGTTTGAACAACTACTCTACTAGTCATCTGATTTGTCAGACAACTGGATGATGTCAAATTTCTCCTCTGTGTCTCACTTTGTGCCCCCAAGGCTGAGAAAATGGATTGATTTTAAAATGGGACCTATCGTGCCAAATTTCCTGAGCACTTCAAATGAATACTCTCGCTCAGTCATGACTAATGCCTTCTCAGATTCTGAGAACATGTCCGTGGCTTGCATGCTCTCCTGTTGGTTGAATAACAAAGAACCTCCATTCATAAAGAGATCTTTCAAGAAACTTCTTGTAAATCAATCACTGACAACTGCATAGTCAGTCTTCTTGGTCTTTTTGGGTTTTAATTAAAAAGTTACACCAACAAGTGATGACAGACACCAGCAGCACAGTCCAAATACATCTGAAGATGAGCACGCAGGGCAGGTTACTGTGCCACTCACAGAGTATCAGCTGAAAATGACCTGCCGTGTAGAAATAAAAGCCAAACATTAAAAGACAGATTATTTTTTTTTAGTTCTTTGTGGTTTGTCTAAAGCCAAAACGTGCTCTCTGCCTTTCTGCCCTAATCCAGGCCTAGATGCAGCCCCAGAATAAACAAGCTGACTGTACTTAATCCTGCATCATTTGACAGCATGACATCAGCATTCACTCGGTGGTGCTAGCTTACAGGGAGTGGTGGAATGGCAGCTCTGTGTTTCTTTCCATTCGTATATTCCCCTGAAACACACTTTATTTAGTGTTTGCATTTTAAATTAATTAACATGTTGAGGAAGGAAGCCTCTGCTGTAAAGCTATCCAGCACTGAGTGTGTCTTTCCCTTCACATCACCTCCTCCTGGCAATTTTAACCAGCTTGTGAGAAGTATCGACATGCATCCTTGCAGGATGCCAACAGATGTTCATGCAAAACCAGTGAAGACCCAGAATTGACAATCCAGATGATATGAGATGAAAGGAAAGCAAGGCAGTATCATTTAGAGGTTAAATCTTCTCAGGCTGCCTTTCAACATCATAAAGAGGGAAAGGGAGAGAGAAAGGACAAATCAGTTTAAAATTACTTCTTTCAAGGCAGATAACCTTAAAAATAGAGAGAAGAAAGCTGCTGATTTGGGTCTTGTGAAATCTTCTGTCCCTAGACTCATAACGTGTGTAGTTTTCTGCTTGGTCAGGAAGTAGAGATTAAGGATATTGGCCCAGACTCACAAGAAAAAATGAGGCTCATTTGGAGACCTTTTTTATCTTTGACCCCAAATATGAAAGTTTACATTTTTATCATTCAGTTAGTCAACTCCGGATTACCTCAGATATAGGGACTTACTGAGGATTTGTAGAAGTCTTTTCAAAGGGCTTTTGTTGCTACACTATGAAGTAGTTCACGCTGGCAATTTCAGAATTCCCCACTGGTTTTGTTTTTGTTTTATGTCAAGAGGTGCTTCATACAGCTTAATATGAGCGTTATTGTTTTGCTTTCCATTAATAATTCAATGTCTTAAGAAAGTGCCATGATTTTGTCTATTTTTATCCTTCCATTCTTTGTAGCAATGTCTGAGATTAAAGTAACTAGAAGAGGGTAGAACAAAAACAGATCAATTTTCTCAACTTTATTTTATCCCAGCACATTGCATAGCTTTTAATTTCTCACTTTTTATGCTATTTCACCTGCATTGCCTAGTTATGGCGTAGTTCTACCCATGGATCCAGCAGTACTGACTGCTGCAGTTATGTAGTGTTTTATTCTCTGAACCCTGTTTTCCTTGCATTCTGAGTACTCAAGGCAGATCATGGCCTTAAAATTTAACTTTCTGCCTACTTTTTCATTACAAGAAGATCCTTTTAGTCTGTGCAGGTTTCCAGGAGTGCTTGATGCTTGGTGCACCAAGTATATGCAGTGAATATATGTGAGGTACATTACTTGCATGGCCCAGCACATTTTATAGCTGGTAGTATTTGAGAAATATATTTCACTGTAGAAAAGGCAGAGCACAATGTTATGCAGGCAGGCAGATCTGCTGGGAAAGCAATCAAAAATATTAAAAAGAAAAAAAGAGGAGAGAAAAGGTAAAAGACCAAATCAATGCTATGTAGTTAACAACTCTGTAACAATCAATAAACCCCTGGACTTCTCAGAGACAGGCAGGGCAACCACAAGAACATTTACAGAAAAAAAATCCGTAGTTACAGATCAAGAAATAACATGCTTATTCATAACTTTGTCATTACAAAGAAGTGATAAATTTGTAGGAGGAAGCCAAACGTATTTCCCTCCTCCCGATAAATGATTTTGCCCCTCTTTAAAGAGCCATAATTTCCCAGACAGAGAAGTACTCGTCCATATCTACCATACATTCTTTTGCTGAGGTTTGCATTATTGCCTAAAAAACCCATATGAAACACTTTGGCTGGACCCATAGCTTCTAGACTTTTCTGTAACATCCCTCATGACAAGGCAAGGGTAGCACTGTGGTTAAGGTATGGCATTTGGGCTCAAAATATAGGGGAGCAATCCTCTACAAGTTATCCCAGGCCTCCTTTGGCAGAGAGCTGTAGGGCTTGTTTTCCAAACTGACTTCTGATTTTCGTTGTGTTTGGGTTTGTTTGCCCAGTTGGAGGCCTGGCCTTCAACGCTCTCAACTCCATATGAAGCCCGTGGGACCCGCAGCTTCCACCATGTGCAAATCAAGGCCAAGATGCTCCCAGAACAACCAGAAGTGGCGTATCCCCAAATTAGAAGCCATGCTTGAAAGTCAGGTTTTTAATCTCTTTGCGATAATTCAGAATACCTAATTTAGGTGGCTGGGGACTTAACTGACTCTGTAAGGAGCCTAAGGCTCCTATGTGCCAAGCCAGAAGCTTAAAGGTTGGCAGTGTGAGTTTGTAATCCCCTGTACAATGGGATACCGTCCCATCGCACACGGGCACTGTGAGGCTGAACCCCTGCATGTTTTTGAAGTGCTTGGAGTGCGTCAAAGACAACATATAGAAAAGTAGAATAAGCCTCTGATGAGCCTCCAGTTATGCCAACCACAGGGACGGAGTGGCGTGCTACCAGTTCCCCCCCCAGCAAAACCCCTTGAGCGGGGCCAGGTTAAACTACGTGGAGAAATCCCACCAGCATCAATGTCCCTATGGCAGGCATAAGGGACAATGGTGGGCAGCCAAGCAGAAGGTTAATATATTAATATTAGGGGCCTGAATCTCATCCTTTTTATTCTCGTTCAAACCAAAAGCATCTCTCCTGAGACAGATGGATTTGCCTCTGTGAAGTTCCTTCAGTGGAAATTAAAACCAGGCTCTGACTGACAGGCTCCTCACTTTCAGCTGCCGGTACGTAGGCAATAGACGTCGACAGTGAGAAAGGGCTTAAGATCTGTTTAATCCTCTTAATGACTTATTATATGTTCTAGTGAGTTTGATGTCATTTTGGGATATCATCCAAGACTAATAATAATTATGATACTATTGCATGAGGATTGGCTTTTGCCTTTACCGGAGCCCAGTGCAGCAGCAAGGAGGAGAGAGAGGAGGGAGGACACAGAGACCCTTCACGGCTTTTCCCCATCCACATTGTGCACAGGCACCCAGGGAAAACTCATTCTGTCGTCTGCAACACAAACATGCTTTGGATGAGGGTCAAAGAAAGAATAATGGCGACGCTGGCGGCTATAACTCTGCCAAACCCCTTCCTGATGTGGGATTTACAAAGGTTATCATGGACTGGGGAATAATTTCAAAGGACTTCTTTATTGCTATGGCCTGGGGCCAGGGGAATAAACCTGGAGCAGAGGAGGATTCTCTTTACCTTAGGCTATTCGTTCTAACTGTGAACACAGAGTGGAATTGGACCTACCAGCCTCTCCCCTCCAGAGGATCCCCAAAGTCTCTTCTTACAGCACCTGAAGAAAACCAGCTGCTGCTGGAGATGAAAAGATTAGAGCTGAATTTGCCGGTACCAAAAGCACATTGTGTAACACTGTGGAGGGAAGAGACTGGGCCAATGTCAGGGGAAATACGTGCTCCTATAACAGCAGGAGAGAGAAGCCAAGAACTGATTTCCAAAGCCCCATGTGAAATTCCAAGACTATAGAGATCTATTTTAAAAAAGTTAACAGATAAACTCACAAGTTAAAACGGGAATTTTTTAATTCTCTGAAGCCTGTGGTCTGAGGTAAATAGCTTGTCAGCTCTTTTGGAAGTCCCAGCCTTCATTTTTAAAAATGACTTCTATTTCTTAGCAGGTGGTTATTGCTTTCTCTAAGTCGGGCATCATCTAAAGCTCAGGTGAGGCAGTTAACTTTCCTCCTCCTAAAACCAAGGTTTGGGTGCTCCAGGGTAGGCACAGTTGGACTGAGGCAACAAATGGGAAACTCCTGGAGAAGGTGTTCGATGCTGGGAGACCACCACTGCCAGCAGGACCTCCTCAAGGGGTCTGGCCTTGTTTGAGCATTTTTACTTCTTCTTTTTTGCCCCCAGTCCCTCGTTTCTTTGAACTCTGATGACTGCTGGATCACCACAGCTGGTAGGACTCAGCATATGCCTTTTTTTTTTTTTTTTTTTTTTTGCTTTCTAATGGAGATGTTGTGTAATCTTTGTGTCCTAGGCAGGTTGACATAGTTGTGGTTTGTATATGAAAGAAGGCTGGAAACTTTCTCTCTCTGCTGTCGTTAGTCAAAAGGCTACGGCACAGTCACCCTGGTTTGGCTGTGCCCTACCTTGCAGCATGGCAGAGGTGCTCATAGACCAATTTACCTTTTTTTTTTTTTTTTACTGTGTTTATTGTGGTTTACTGTGCAATATACTAAAGCCCCAATTTCCACCCTCCCCCATCCTTTATTCATTTTCCCAGTCTCTTCTTTCCATGACAATCACAGCTGTCATCATTCTTTGCCTAAAAACAATTCCTAGCCAGTCAGGAAACAGGCTGAAATCCTGGGAGTGGCCATACGCTGCTGGCAGCTTTAATGCACATCCTTCCCATCGGCATTAAAGCTTGGGGTCACACGGAGCTGATCACCATGGACCGAGGGCAGGGCACGAACATGTGTGTGCAATTACAGGACTTACCCCTCAGTCAGTGGGAATTCAAAGCCCATCCCTAGGCCATTATTAATTTGGAATCTTGCCTTTTGCTCAGGTAATTAGGATCTACTTTTGGATGATGCTAAGTACACCTAAACTCCAAGTAACTTCAATGGAAGCTAAGACCGAGCTTTCCAAGCACTGAGCATAACAGAACAACAAGAAAACCTACCCCTGACCAGGTCTCATTGCTCGGCTAGTTCGCTGCTCAGAAGTGAGCTTGTTTCACAGCCCCGGAGCTGATCGTCTTGTCCTACGTGGTAAGACTGATGCAGAAGAGGTTTTCTGCTGCAGATTCCAGCCTGTGCAGCTCCTTCTTGGAATCGCTTCTGAAAATGAATTTACAGCTTCAAGACTACACCTGCACAGGAGATGCCTGTGGCAGTCAGTAGGGAATGTGGCTAATTAAATAGGAACAGATTTTCAAAGATTACTTCATCCAAGAAGCAAAAGCTAATAATTATATGGAACAAGATGATTACCTGGAACAAGATGATAAAACTGCTAATGTTCCTGTTTATAATATGACTGTGAAGTTTCTCTGTTAATGCTGGGCTGCAATGCATTACGGTTTATTTTCTAACAATACAAGAAATAATGCTGCCAGTATTCTGTCAGAATCATGCTTCTCTTCCAAATAAAATTCCACCTGGAACTGACCCATTCAAGTAACTCCCACGTTTTTCTTTGCGTTATCCTTACCTGGGAGGAAGGAACGCTTAAGAATGGAGAACTTGGTTTTGCCTCATATATTGATTATATGTGGGAACTTCAGTAGATGCTGAAGGATTGGTCCCTTCGTTACAGGAGGGAACACTCCCTCCCCCTCCATTTCTATGAGATGGCAAATTGCAGTCAGCAGGGTAGATCTGTGATCCTGTGCCTCCTCTTTTGTGTGATGAAAATGTGCTGACGCAGGGGCCACAGCTACCCCCCTCTCCTGGATTTTGTTTTAAAAGGAGAGCTCTGCCACTGTGTGCGCATGGTCAAAAGCTACCAGAGATCGTTTGTTCATTGTCAGCTGGGGGTGGGGGGTGATTGCAGGGTGTGCCCGAGCCATATATTCAGCCATTACACAAGAAAATACACCAGTTAAAATGTTGATATTTCATCTGTCATTACTGAGTTAACACCTCTGACCTCTCTGTAGCTCTGTGCAGGCTCCACTCTGCTCTCCACCCAGCCTCTATGCCTTTTTATTTATATTCACATTTTTTCTACCTTTCTCTATTTCTTTTCAAGAAACCTGAGGTTCTGGCAGCTGCCAGTTCTTACGGGAGCTGCCAATGTGTTGTACCACGAGCATAGCTCAGTACAAGCGCTGTCTAGACTCAACCACAGTACTCTATATTTTACTGAGGACCCTCTGCAGAACATTAAATTACTGCTTGTCTCAAAACCAACTCTTCCTCCTGCTTTACCATCTCCCACATCTTCCCTGACGCCATTTATAATGACCTCCGCAGGTTAGCTTCAAAAATTTGGAAGCATCTTGGCATCTGCCAGCCATGTGAAACCTGCCCCGAAGTGAATCTTGAGAGTGGGGGTCAGCATCACTGGGGGTTCGATGCACCACTTAAGTCTTTGCAAATTTTTTAATTCTTTCAATTTCTGTGAGACAGGTCACATCTTGAGAGCTAAGTATGACTTGGAAAGGCTTCTTGGATCAGGATTTAAGGCTTTATGTGGACCGTGTCTCAGGGCTGGGACCTGCATTTCTCTATAGCCTTTGGTGTGCCTGCATAAAATCTCCAACAGGAGGGATCCTGGAGTCTCTGTGTCCATAGGGCTGAGCAGCCATTTCCAATTAAAAAAAAACTTCGATAAATAATGGCTGTGTTTCGGTTGCTGTTTGTTTTTAACCATTTGTGCAATACCTCAAGCCAATTGGCAGGATTAATAGGTTAACAATGCTATATTAATTAATATCATAAAATTGCTTTGAAGGAGGGAAGAGCTAATTAACTACGAAGCATTAACACTCCAACCAAGGGAGAACCCAAGGGAAAAAGTCTACAGTGTAATTAAGAGAGAATACATTTTTCTTCCTGCCCTAGAGTCTTCCCATTGTCACAGTCACTAATGACTTTCACTTGGCTTTCTGAAAGGTTTTCTGCTCTCTGTCAACCGATGCCACGCATAAAAATACCCAGAGGCAATTTTTATTATTTTTTTTTCTTTCTCGACCTTTTTTTCTGGTGATACCCTCGATGCAAGCTATGAACTCTCCTCTTTCCTTTCCCACTGTGAAATACTTGTGCAGCTTCTTTCTTACACGGTGGTTAAGACCCAGTCTCCATCCGCCAGTAACACAGGCACGGCAGGAGAACAGGGCATGCCGCAGCAACCCATTCCGTTCTATACTTTCCCTTCCTACTGTACATCCCACATTTTTCCTGTGAATGTCAGATGACTCACTGATTTATTACAGCCTTTTTTTTTTTTTTTTTTTTACCTAGTTGGCAGTCAATCTGCTTCAAACCACACTGCATTTTATTCATTTGCCGTTCGCTAGTAACAATCCTCAAGAAACAAACAAACAAAATGACAAATTACAGACAATTAAGGGGGAGAGAAATTAACAAAAATGTGCTTGCTTCTATAAAATTCCAGCTGTCCTGAGATGGGGTTTGAAATGAAAGCTTTCTGCCTTGCTTTTTTTGTTTGGACTTCAACCACCTGCGCAGCAAATGTTTGTGAAGGTGCCCCTGAGTGAGGAACTGGGGAAGGGCACAAGGAGAACTCTCAAAATAAACATTGCATAAAGTGAAATAGCTACCTTCTTGCCGTAAAAATATCTCCATGCTAGCGTTTAAGCTCAGTTCACCAATGGCATCCAGGAAACAAACATTTATAAATGTCTAAACCGGAATTTACAAACATGCAATAGCAGCTTCAGTGAACTAGCCAGCAAAAACTAAAACCTTTGTCCAGATGAAAATGCTTTAACTACACCAGTACACTTGAAAGTGTAGAACAAACAAACTAATAAAACCCAACTGTAATACTGAGGCATGTACACAACATACAGCTTATTCTCTGGTGAGAAGTATTTTCATGCATCTGCAGCAGTGACTTTGCCTAATTATTCTGTTTAAGAAAAAATAATAATATTCAATTAAATCTATTTTTTTAAAAGCCCAGGACTCCAACCTATACAGTCCTTCGAAGTTATTACGCTCCCCCGAGCTCTGCTTTTGTAGTGGAAAGCAGTTTGTCCAACTATACACCTGAGTCAGGGGGTTCAGGTCTGAGTCCAACATGGCAAATCCAGCTGTGTGGTATCGCCAGGAGAGTGCTGTGTCATTACAGAGTCTGTCTTTCAAAGGAGAGGTTAAATCAAACTCCCTAATCTCTGGATGAATAATCTCATTCTTTTCCTGAGAAAACATCTCACTGAGCAAATAGAGTTGAGTCTTGCCCGGACATGTTTTCTATAGGTGGGAATTGGTAATAGGTGGATGAGGGTGTGGAATGGCCCTTCTTGATGAAGTCTCTCTACATTAATCATTACATGTCTCATACACGACAAAAAGTGTTGATGGAATAGGTTTAGACATACTTCTGAGTTAGAACAAAACCCATGTCACAGCAGCTCAACAAACATTACTTTTCGTGTTGGTGGTTGTCTGGTGTGATGCAATGGAAAATTGCTAATAAAATTCCGATGTGCTGTCAGCTCCCGTGAACTTTATCTGCAGGCAGGAGGGTGTCACAGAAATAGAGCAGCTCCCCAGGTCTCACCACAGACACCTTCTGAGACAGGAGGAGGGGAAGTCTGAGATTACCATTGTGAGAGATGACTTTTCGCACAAAAGGAGGTTTGGCTTTGAGGGCTTTGCGTCTTTATTTTATTTACCCAGGGTTGAATTTCCTTTATCACCTTCTATTAGTCTGTTTAATCCACACGGGCCAAATTCACCTGTCAGCTTTATAGAGGTAGGCAATGCACCATGATCCCTGTCACTGGGCCAACGCTTCATGTGGGGAAAGGTTCTTGCCACCTCTTCTGAGAAGCTCCAACACCTATAGTTTGTCTCACACTTTGAAATCTGGCAGGAAGAAAGTGATCAGCACAGAAAAGTACCTTGGTTTCCTTCTGGTAATTTCTCTTCAGATATTGCCACAATGGAAATGATTGAAAACTTACTATTTCCTCAGTCCTGGAGGAACTGCTGAAAGAAAAAAAATATTGGCAGCACATCAAAATTGTAGCTGATTACAAATATTCTTAAGAAAGGCATTCACGCACCACCAACGCAGCTGCGAGAACTGATACGGCACTGGCAGCGCCTGGAAACTGCCGGAGCAGATGGAGCAGCAGGTCTGGGAAGGAAGAGCGAGTCCAGGCTTCTCCAGCCATCACCTGGTGGTGTTCCCTGCCTGAAAGACACCCAGGATCCTGCAAGAGATTTCCTCGCCCTTCCTCTCCCCACATTATTCCTTGCCATGTCCCGTGGGTGACCTGTAATAGGGTCTAGCGGACAGGCTGCAGGCTCTCCTGCCGGATATTAGTCCTTATCCCTTTTTAGAGAATCCTGTCTATTCTGTGGGTCACAAAAACCCCCAAACTACCTCCAGTCCAGCCCCAGGCTTCTTACCCATTTTACTTTGGGTTGACTGGTTGTTGCCTGAGGGAAGAGCATTGCAACCTGGCACTTACCACTTATCCCAGCTGTCAGCCCAACCGGCAGGTCATCCATAGCAGCCTTGGGAGAGAGCTGGAATAGGTTTGGGACTGTTGCCAGCTTTCCTCGGTAAGGCCAGGGAGGTAGAAGTAGCCTTGATGGTTGAAGTAACTGAAGGTGGAGCTGAGGGTCCCCTCCACCGGGCTGAACAAGTGTCCGTGCAAGATAACGAGTATCCATGGCTCGCTGGGACGTTCGCGCCTCCCACCTCAAGCTGCCTTGCCACACAGCTCGCCAGGCATCACTCTGCTCTCCGACGGGAGAAAGGTGGCTCTAGGAAATGCCTTTGCAGTGGAAATCCTCAGGGTGGCAGGTTCAAAACCCAAACCTTTGACAAATCCTTTTGTGATATTTCCTTACAATGCCATTGTTATCATGTACCATTGCCAGTAAAATAATTTACTTGAGTCCTTAAAAAGTGGAAATACAAAATGGGTAGAAATCCATTTAAAGCTAAGGAAACCGGTGGGATAGCAGAGTTCACCTGGACTTTTGGTAGTGGAAATGAAGCAGAGCCTGCACTCAGCCATGAGTACTACAAAAATCATTGCTCGCTTTTTCTTCACAACCCTCCTCCTGGGCTTCTCCAGCTTGTCAAGTTTAGTGCAGTTGCATACTTAACAGCTATGCCTCAAGCATGTTCATTTAAATGTTCAAACCAGGAAGTAATTATGCAAAACCTTCTTGCAATATTCACCCAGTTCTAGGGCTGCTTCTCTGTATTAGAAGGAAAGAAAAACAGGTAGAAAAACATACGTTGCATGCAATGTTCGATATACTTTTTAAAACGTGGGGTTTGAGCCTGAGGAAGCAAGTGACATCTTCTGCTTCTCTTATATTTTTGCAGGGTGTGCATGAGTCAAGTTTGAGTGTATGGCCAAAAAACTGATGCAGACTTGTGAGCCAAAGGTAATATCCCCAACTTATTGGCACAAAGCACCTTCCCTTGCAGATACTCTTCACTGTCGTCATTTGGCTCTTTATTTTTAGCAGCTTCCAAAGCTGATAAAATATATATTGTTACAAACATTTTGGATGTACATTTTCAGGGCCTTACGACCATGAAGTCATTCTTGTGTCTGTCATTCTTTCCATTAGTGATGAGCCCAAGGTGCTGAGCTTATTTCTGAATCCAGATGGGTATTTGGAGCCTGGTTTTTCATCTGGGCACATGATCAGATGCATTCCCTGGCTAAACACATATCAGTATGTGCATTTTTTGAGTACAGAGAAAAATACAGGCAGCTTTATGTTAGTACTGGGTGAGACGATCAGTATTTCTTTCCATGCAGAAGGCAAAATATGATGCAATTGTAATGAGTGAACATAAAAAGTGGAATCCCCACAATCTTCTGAAAATTTTAGCCTGTTCTATGTCTGTCTGGGTTCAGCATCTTTTCACACTTCCTTATTTTTATCTTGAGAAGGAAAGAGAGTTGTCTAGACTGGATCCTTAGAGCCAATTAGCAGGCACAAACACAAAGATTCGGATGGGAACCTTGTTATGCATTTGCACCCTGTGTCCTGCAGGATAATTCATTCCTTTGGGAATGCACATAGTACAGACGGCTATATTGTGCTACAAAGTCATACTGAAGTTGGTATTTAGGTCTTTTGAGACTGCCCAGGCTCTGCAGCAAGAGCCTGGGCAGTCTCTTGGGGCTTGTCCTGGAATCAAAAGTTGCAGTTCCTGAAAGCAGGAAGATAAATGCATGTGGTATTTTCTACGTATGCTGTATACATGCCAGCTAAGCTCCCTTTGACCTCAGCTTCAAGATTTATTACTTGCTGCAGAGTGATAGTTTCAGCTGCTACCCAGATCAGTGTTCTGCCTGGTTAAGGGACCCGGAATGGGTACAGGGTTTTTTACGCACACCCCCAGCAGGCAGCACACCAGCCCTCCAGGGAACACGGCAACCTGTCTGTAAAATGGGCATAAATAACCCTTACTTGTCTCCGGTGTAGGAAGCTTAATTAGCAATTTTAGATAATCTTGAGATCCTCAGAGGGATGGTGCATATGCCCATAGAGTGAGTAATTTGGCACAAATGTGTTAGCACACCTACAACTTTATTACCATGTAGATATGCTAGGGCAAATAGAGCAGCATGTGTCCCAAATGCTGTGAAGACAAATAGCTCTGGAATTGCCCAAAGGCCTCTAGCAGAAGAGAGGGATACACCTACTGCGCACATGCTTTATGACAGCACATACTGATATATCAGTAGCCCACAACTTTTCAGCCCTATAGAAAAAGACACCCACAACCACGGGCTTTCTGGCAGCACAGGGATACACCTACAGTCCAAAACCTTTCAGGAACCCTTAGGGATATAGTCACAGTCGCTACTTACTGGCAACGCACAAAAGATACGTCTGTAGTGTGCAGACTTTCTGGCAACACAGCTGCATCCCCAGAGCCTGGTTTCCCACGAGCAGTGATATACCAACCATACCACATCCCTTAAGGCAGAGAGATGATACAGAAACACCTCACATTGCAAAGGGAAATGCCTTTGAAAAAGAAAAAGAGCTTTTTTTAAAAAAAAAAATACACTGGATAACAGGGGCTGTAATTGTTACTTAAGTGCCAACAATGTCAAAAGCAATCTGTGCGTGCAATGAATGCTCAACGTTAAGAAAATTCATCCAAACTGAATAGTCTGTATGTTCTGCTGAGCTGTACAAACCACGAGAACTCCCTACTCTTTGTGGTTTATGTTTCCACCAAGAACCCGTAATAATGAAAGCACTGACCTAGCAATCAGCGTTCTGAGTGCAGGCCCCGAGATTGCTCAGTTGGGTAGAATTTCTTTCTCTAGAAAAAGAGCATGTAATGCAATTAATCCAGCTAGTGCTGCACAGCACATTAGGGGACAGCCACTCCTCCGTTTGAACAAAACAGCTGGCATTCCAGTATTCCCTTATTTCTGAGTACTTGACTGTCAAAGCTGATGATGTTCTTTGACACAGGGAAGACAAAAAGCAAGGGAGGAGTTATTTAGTATTATACAGCAGATACAGATTTGTTGTTATTTAGGTTTATATCTAGAATAAAATACTCTGGGATTTACTTTAATCTCCACAATGGCCTAAGTCTGTTTGGATATGCCGGTGTTTACGTTATAGCTGATCTACTGGGGATCACTCAGACCCAGAGTTTTTCACATGGAGATTGTCCTCATGTTATGCTCAACAACTATTCAAAACGGGGTCCCGATTTCCAGGTGTTTTGCTGGCTGCAGCTGAGTGATGTGCTGGGTATGTGAAGGAGTTTTCTGTTACCTTGTGGCTTTTGCTCTCATCTGGGAGGGCAGCCAGGAGGGCTGGAGGCAAGTGGCTGCCAGGCTGCTGTTTGTTGTCTTGCTCAGTCCAGAGCAGCCATGCCGCTTGCCCAGCACCATGTCCTTCAAGGATTCCAGGAATGAACAGAACAGGACATATCTGCCACTTGCACACCGCCAAAGGCGGAGGAGAGTGGAGCCAGTACTCCCTGTGCAGAGAAGAATATTACCAGAAGTCATTATTAATGACTTGCCAAGTAATAAATCTATATCACTTAAATTTTGTCTATCATGCAGCAATAAAAGACGCCCATTACCCTGTAGGATGTGACTACACAAGGGCTCTGGAGAAATCCAGGTTAGGGCTTAGAGTTTCTTGCTCAGGCTTGTCTCCAGTAGACATAACTCACCAAGAGTGATTCTCTGCCTTCTCTCTAGCTCATTGCTATAGCCCAGTGGTCGACCAGCTGCACTGCACATGTTGGTGAGAAGATGCTGGCTGGAGTACGCCTTCGGGTGAGAGCCTGTGTGTAAGGGTGCTATCCGCTTGGGGTAGATGCAGATTTTTCTGCAGCTGAACCTCATTCGCCTTCTTCTGTGGAATGAAAGGCAGAATAAAGGCCCCGTCCGTAGGCATTGGGGAGCCACAGTGACAGAAGGATTGCCCCGTGGAGCCTCCAACACTAGAGACTGAGAATTGTGAAGACCTGTGCGGTTATGAGTGAAAGGTGTTGCTTCCCTCAAGAACCTGCATACACGGCTGGAACCGTGAGATAAGCTTTGTCTAAAGATATTTGACAGGTCTCAAAAATGGGACTCGGCATAGCTGCTTCCAGCGCTGTAGCTTGTATGGGAGGTTCAACATAAAGATGAAAACAGAGGTGGCTGAAAGGAGACTGCCAAGGGACTGATGCACTTACATCCCGACACCTTCTCCTGGACCTTTGTGGGGCTCTCTGTTTGCTGCACCGTGGTTTTGTGGGGGCACTGACAGCATTCGTCGTGTGCTAGTGGAGCTGGTAAACTGCACTAGTGGAGCTGGTAAACTGCACTGTTCTGCTGTATGGTAAAATGCTATCAACAGTGTTTACAAAAAGAAAATATAGTCCATATCTTTATGGAAAGCTTGTAAAATAAGTTGCTGGCACAGCTTGTACTTAATGGCAGTGAGAACTAAAATGTATAACAATAATAATAATAATAATAATAATAATAAAGTAAGTCTTAAGGCTGGCATCTTGCACAGGAAATTTAAAATGAAATATTTCCAGCTTGTTGGGTTATGCCTAAGTACAGTATGTCTTGCTAGGCTATGTCAGGCTCCATTCCTACTTCAAAGTTTACTTTGATCTTCCTTTATTTACATTAGCCTTTGCCACAGTATTCACAAAGGCTTTTCAATGACTGCTCCAAGTCATGTATTACACTCTGCTAAGCCAAGATTTAAGTCAGTGTTGTGGTGGTGCACATTATCTGGAATAACGATAATACCCCCCGCAGTATGAAGTATTACCCTTACTCCTTTAACGCACACACGTCAGAATTTATGCCACTTCAGTGGTGCTTCCAGATAATTAGGGACAGTTTCTAACCCAAACTCCCCAAAGTTCTGTGAAAGTTGTCTTATAGACCCAAACCTTGTATTCAATATGCTTTTTCACAGTGTGCTCCCTCAGAATGGTCCATAATGGCACATAACAAGCAAAGTTATGGATTGCTTTGCCCAGGAGAGGTACATAAAAGATTGCAACAGGACAACCAGCCAAGTAAGGATCAAGCTGGCTATCAAGCACAGTGGCAGAAAGTCACTCTATATCCCGCCTATATGTGTCAGGGAAGCACAAAACCTGCAGGGTTTTTGCCTTTTTTGCTTAGCTGTAAGCAAGCTGCATGTTTGAGGGTGACACAAAACCGAGCCCTAAATGCAGAGTCTTTTGGGCATGTCTTGGCCCTCCCTTGCCTGATGCCATGGGCCAGGGCAGGCAGAATGGTGGCTGGCTTGGTCATTGCCATGGAAATCACAAGACAATGTGGCTTCTCCGTATTTCTAAACATCCCAAGGATGAGGCGGGAAGTTTCAGAGTGTTAGCTCTTCATTTTTTTCATTACTTATATCCAGGTCTACTTAGGAAGTATTGTAATAATAACACTGTTACAAGTGTCACCATAAATTTGGTAACATTTTGCATTGTAAAATCCTAGATTTTTTTTCCCTCCCACTGACTTCAGCTAAGTAGCTGAAAGGATGATGCAATGGAGATGACCAAAGCATTAGGCCATGAGTTTTATTTTCATTAAGGCCTTCTTAGATTCCTGTAGAACGAGGGAATCCTAAACCCAGCAGGTAAACTGGCAGTGAGTGTGAGAGGACCATGAATGACTTTGAATGCAGATTTTGTTCTGTAATTTACGCTTGTCAGAAGGCTACACTAACTATATCACTCATGTAGGGTGTGGAGTATGAATATTCCACCACATTTTCCAGAAACCAGACAGTTGGTACAGAAGACATTATGCAAACACCGAGCTTCTTGCTCCCATTAAAAATCTGTTGCAATCCAAGTCATGTTCCAGACTTGAATGTGCTTAGGAAAACACAGAATTCTTTAGATTATTTTTTTTTTTTTTACTAGCTATCTACCGGGTTTCCATCACAGTTTAGAAAAACAATAGCAAACCAAAGAATGCAACCTGACAGCCACATTGAAGGGTAAGGGAGGAAAGCCAACCTCATGCCCTGCAAAACACACATAGGAGAATGCCTAGGAAAATATACTATTTTCCATAATGCCATTCTAAGAACAGTTGTATTCTTACTGGTATCTGTTGTTGCAGTAAGTTTAATTGACACCGCATTTACATAATGGATTTTTAAAAAACAACAATTTCAAATTAATTACTGCAAAATGACTGAGTGGTAATAAATCAATAATGAGAAGCTATGGCGAAATATTTGGATGGGTTTATTTAAAAATAGACCCGGAATTACTACTTTGTGAGCTGCTGATTTTTCAGTTGATTGCATTATTTAAAATGGAGTGTTAAACGCTATGTAATTCTCATTTGATATAGCATGTGCAGATTGTGAAAGGAATGGACAGACAATTAGAAATCCAGGAATTTAGATGTGGCATTGGACTCAGTTCATTTTTCTGTAATTGTCTTGAACTTTCTGTGTCCTAATTCCTTTGCCTTTCAGTCTGAGGAAGTAATCTTAATAAAACACTGTGAGATCACTATGCGTGGTTTTATTCACAAATACAATCCGTTCCCATTTTACAGACAGAAAATACAGTGACGATTTTCAACAAACACTGACCAGTGGGTTTTAACCTTAACACAAGCCTGGGAGTGATGCCGACTATAAACAAAGGTCACACCCTTCCTTGCCTTAGTGGATGGCATGCAGTTTGGGGAAAAGGTTATTACAGTGATGACGTGTAAAACAGAAGTAGGACGAGAGATGACTACCATATTCCAAACTGGAGGTAAAACTGGGGCTGGACGCATTACTCTTGTTACCACTGACACCACTCATCTCTATTGGTAAGGAAAATAAACAAGCGGAGAGATTGCTGTATATTAGAAGGCTGTGTCTGCTGTTTGTTCTGGGTTGACTGGTTATAAAATCAGCAGAGCATCTGGAAAAAGAGGCTGTAGGAGGTATTGTCTGTGGGAAAGGAGTCTGCAAATCCTGTGGAGCACAGAGGCACCACTGATTAAAGATAGGATGTGCTCCTTAAGCTCAGACAGAAACATAAACACTCCTAGACTTCAGGATATTCAGATTCCAGATTTGAATGCTTTCCATTATAAAATGCAGGGCATTTTTTTTTCAGGATCCAAATCCAAACTCCATCAAGTTCATAAAAGCATGAATGAAATGCTTTTTATACTTGAAGGCCTAATCTGAAGTGGCTATAAATCTTTCTAGGTCCTTCGATCTCACTGAGAATCTGACCTAGAAGTTTTTAATGTTCTGTTTTTTTCTTAAACTTCTGTTTAGGAAACTTAACAGCATTATCAGTCATGGACTGGAAATGTTAGAAATGGTTCATTAAACCTCACAATGCTGAAAATTTCATTTTAGAGAGTCATTAGTGGAAAAAATTTAATGACCAGATCTTTCTGTTCAAGAGTGTATTGTAACTCATAACAGCAGGCAATTTCTTTCCTGAGAGATTTTTTTCTAGAGGTTTTTATTTAATGGAATGAAATCCTATAGCTCCTGCTTGTATGATTTTTTTCTCTTTAAAAATAAAAAAGCATCGTAATTGCCATGAAAATTGAATTGCATTGTCAGGTCACCATCCTGGTTGCTGTGACCAACAGGGTGCCTTGCAAAACATTATTAATCTGGAAGGCTTTTCCATAGTAGGATCAAAGCTTTCCTGACCTGCCACAAAATCGTCTTGGGTTACACAACTGTAAAATAACACAGATGATGTGTTAAGAAAAGTATAAAACAGAAACCCTGTTACCCAGTCTGGGTGAAATGCCAGCCCATTTGGGTACCCCCGTGCAGTAAGCCAGCACAGATACAGAGTAAACTTCAACCGGGGAGAGGTTTAGTCAGAGAAAAGACAAAGCTAATAATTCTTAAGCACCAAACCGAAAAGCTTCAAGGGCCCTGTCAAAGAAATGTTCAGCACCATCTTGTGGCATTGTCACTAATTCAGCTAGTTGGTCTTTCTACTGTGGAAGCTACCCGACTCTTGTGGTTTTCCCCCCTGAAGAGACCCAGTCAGAGATTTCTCATTTATAAAGTAAGAGGACAGCTACAAATCTGACAAAAAGAGCGAGTTTAGGACTAGCAGTATTGTTAAAGGTAAGATGTGCTCCTCGTGTTCAGGTGGGAACATAAACTTTTCAGCCTTGCTCTTACTACTTGAAAAGTGCGTAAAAGCTAAAATTAAGGAGTGTTTATCTAAAAAGACAGGAGCTAGGTGAGGTGACATCACATATCCCCAAAACATGATGGGGCAAAAGGCGAGAATGCCTATACTCAGCGTAAAATTTTTCAGTCTTCCTGACAAGGCTGTGATCTGGGTCCTGCCTTCCCTTACGCTGCCAGCATCCAGCAGGAGGCTGGGATTCCATCACTCCTCTAGAAACAGGCTGGGGAACAATGCTCCTTCTGATGGCCTAGCCAACTTTCCTTTCTCCATAAGATGGGGTCAACTTGGTGCCAGCTATTACTGAAATAGAGCTGCTGCCACATTTGCTTACATATCTGATGCGTTACCAGTACCTAAGTCATTACTTGTAGAATGCTATGCAAGATGTTCTGCGTAAATGTGTATATAAAACCACATCATGCTTTCAGCTAAGTTTATAAAATACTCCCACACAGCTTCACAGCTTCAGCCCAGAGTTCAATTGGGCCAAAGAATGGAAAGAATAATTTATGGGAAGTTTTCAATATTTGGGACTAATGCTGCTTTGTCTCACTTTGTTCAAACAACAAAACCACCCAGCTGAATTGCCTTGTTTTCTCCACATCCGTGTGTGAATTAAATTCCACTGTGAGCTGCTTGGTTCACAGATGTGAAGTTTTTATCCAGTTCAGAGGAAACTCTGGAAAGTCATCCTATCGTTGCTTGCAAGCTGACGTTTTTCTGTCTCATCTACCTCGGTGCTTTTCAGCCTGTGTTTGTGAATAGTTTTAGTTCACTCTAGTCTTTGTTCTCTGCTGAGATTGATAAAACATTCCAACTTGAAACAGCACCTGGCAGGGGGGTTGTTTATTTTTAACACAGTTTGTTGCAGCAGAAGTTGTATTATTGTTACCAGATTAATTTCAGAGATCATTGGATTCTTTGGCTTCCACCCACAACTAATGTACACTGGTATAGCTCCACAGACATAGTATCTCCTGAGGATCTGGCTACACTTTTTAGCGTTCATATGCTACAAATGTTGCTAATGCATAATGCACATGTATATAAGTATCCATGCATTTTTCAAAGCCTTAGCTTTAAATCTTGAAGCTCATCCAAATCACTTTTATGAGCCCTTAAGTGGCAAAAAATTAAATAATTAAAAAAAAAAGGCGAAAGGATGTAGTACATTCTTCAATTCTGAAATTATTAGTTAATCAGAAAGCCATGATCACGCCTTGAATTAAAATGATGGAGATGATGTCCTTCTCATAATAAATACCTGCTCATGTTAACCTCTGACAGCAGGGAGTGTCCTCGTAGCTGGTTGCAGCCTTGCAAACATTTGTTGCACTTTGGTTTGCCCTTCCCCAGAAATCAGGAATGGGATTTCAAAGAGAATTAAAGTAGGGCTTTTGAGGCAGCACTTCAGATAGCATCTTTCTGCTCTCTGAGACTGCATTCAGAGCCACAGAGGATGCTGTACCACAGCTGGGAGACATGGAAGCCAGGGAACCAGCTTATGAACTCGTTGTGACTTGTGATACTGAATAGCCTAAAAAGACCCCTGAAGGGGGTTGATAAGGGTAATGCTTTGTTTTTTAACAGCCCTTTCAAGCAGGGAGTGAACACAGGTTCTCGAGGTGCACCTTGGTGCTGTCAGCACCTGTGGTCTGGTGCAGTTACCTCTTTTCTAAAAAAAAATAAATTTGGGATAAGCCCAATTTTTGACCAAAGGTGAATGTACAGAGATATTTTTTTGACAAATACAGTGTTAATAGGTGTTGAATCTCAGATGTGCTTGATATTCAGTTTAGCTCTCAGTTTACTTGCTATTTAAGTGAGACAAGGCTGCACTTTGTTGTAAAGCTTCAGTCCGTAGCTAATGTAACTCCTTCTTTGCCTTTCACAATAAATCAGGTGAAACAGAGCTTTGAAATAAGACACATGCAGACACATGATTTGTAGTTAGTGGTCACTGCAAGATATTTTAAGTAGCAAAACAAGTGGATAAGATTACTTTACCAGAAAAATTGAAGTATACCTGGGAATGTATATTAACCAGATGGGTACCAGGAAGACTTCCCCATGCTTTTATGAAAAATTGCTTTACAAACAGATGCCTGATCTCTAGCTGAAGGGATTACAAAATAAATAGCAGACTTGTCCCTCTACTGCAGCTTAGTGAATCATTGATGGTATGTCAAACTCGATGCACATCAATAAATTGACTTAATGTGTAAGTTATTGGGTTGGTTGTTTAGTTTTGGGTTTTGTGAAATGGAATTTCAGTCTTTCAGGAATAAAGTAATGTGAACTGCAGCAATGGAGTATCTTGATGTACAGGAAATGAAAAAGGAAGAATTATCAAAATTCAGCAGACAAAAGAAATTATCTACTTTGGGCTAGAAGAGCAGACTGTGGCCTTACTAACTTATACAGGATAACTAAATGAATTAATATTCAGAAAAAAATTCTAAAGCTATAAATTAATATATAATAATGATAGATAAACTAAATGAAGAAAAAAATAATTGTTTTATTTGCAAAAATGTTAGAAAAAGATACAATACTCAGTAGTCAGTTACTGAAAGACATGCCCATGAATGCTTTCAATATGTTTTTAAAGAGAGACTTTCTCTCACCGTTGCCTGTCTGAAAACTTGACAAATGAAGACTGTTAGTTTTTAGTGCAGGATTACCGAAAACTTTTTTTTAAATAATATTATTCAGCAGCTATGTTTGTCTTTTTAAATTAAAATAAAGACATGTCATTGGCTTTGACAACAGATTTCTGTAATGCAGCTTCATATCCGTTATCTACCCAAGCCAGCAATTGTGCGCAAAGGGAAGAGGATGTTTTCTTTGAAAACAGAAATACACCAGTCCTGTGGGGCAGCGATGTCTCTCGGATCTTCCTGGGAGCAATGCTTGTCCCAGGATACTTTAGAAAGAGGGAATTATGTATAATTTGACAAGGAGCAGGCCCATATAACCCTACAACCAACCTTAATAGCAAAGGGGTATGTTTGATTCCTGTGACATTGAAAGGATTAACAGCTGAGATTGAATTCAAACCCCTCTATTAATCCACTGGGCGAGCATAACATCGGTATGAGCACTGGCGGTGCACTCGAGACATTATTCTGTCACTGCCCTCTGTGCCTTAAATAATTTTCAACATCAGTAATCATGGCGTGTGGCTTCCCCACGCTTCTGCAGGACACCTCCCTGAAGGATGGGGCAGCTCCTGCCTTCACCTGCTGCAGCATCGGCATGGCTGAGAGGGCTGGCCATGGGAGGCTGCTGCCAGTTTCATTTCCTTTGTCTGGGAAAAATTCTGTTTTAAAATGCTTTTCTTCCAATTTCCACACCCGTGATCTCACAGGTGGCTCCTTGAGGTGATGTAATGAGGGTGAGAGTTGCTTTCTCCTCACCACTGAGGGGACTTGAGCCCTCAGTACCCTGTGTCTCCTGTGAGCAGGAGAGGACCCTTCACCACCTCCTGGCAGTCTAAGCAGCGCGGCACCCCTGTGCTCAGGGTGCTACAGCATTGGCCTCCCGGCAGCCTCTGAAGTCCCTTGGCTCATTAAGTGCTCTGAACCTCCATGCATCCAGGGCACATGGTCCCCTCCTGCTCGCGGGTGAGCCAGGTGGTCACCATGGCTTGACAGATCTCCCTCTGCAGCAACCGACCAGCACTGGTGGCTGCCCTGTGCTAAGGGAGGGCTCAGGCTGGGAGCCAGGCAAGGGTGACAGCCCTGCAGCCAGGCTGCATGTCACCCTGCGCCCTGCAGCCCTCTGTCCCCACAAGCAGCTCCCCATGAGCCTGGTGTCCCAGATTCAGCCAGGAATGACCACTCCAGCCCTGTGCCAAGGGGCAGCTGGAGGCAGTCCAGTGGTTCCCTCTGACTTCCTCCCAGTATGATCCACCTCCCCACCACTGGAGCAGGGTGTGTCTTGGTTTCATGATAGTATCTTATGGAATCTTAGTGCTAACATAAACATTTTCATGTAGGACCTTGCTGATGGTGGAGTATTCCTGTGGAAATTTTCAGGTGGAAATTTGCTGATGGGGTAATGCTGTTGTGGCATTTTTCTTGTAGTTTGTTGATGGTGGAGTGTTTTTGTGGGAGTTTTCATGCAGGAATGTGTTGATGGTGGAATACTACTGTAGAAGGACTGCTGGGTTTATTTTGAGGTGCAATGTTGGGGAGGACAAGAGTGGTTTGGTGTGAGTTGATGGAACCAGGACTCTTGACAGGGGCTGGTAGGTGCAGCACAGAGGGCAGGGCTGAGGTTGCCTGTGCAGTGTGGTGGGACTGGAGTGGAGAGCTAATGCAGGTGCTTTTCCAGAAGTGAGGAGAGTTGAGACATAGCTGGCTGCTTCACCCCTTCTGCCTGGGCTGAGGAAGGCCAGGTGGAGCTGAAGTGCTTCCCCAGTAATTTGCTGCACCACTGTAAGCCTGAATATACAGAAATCTGAGAGAAAGCATAAAGTTTGTGGGAAAATCTGTTTCTAAGCTAGAACATCTATTAAATAGGCAATGAAGTTTCCTCTGCATGGAGTAGATTTGGATAGAAGTGGCACTGTTAAACTTTATTTCAAGCGAGAATTTCGAAAGATATTGAAGTTTATTTCAAGAGCAGCCACTGTACATTATCAAATAAGATCATTTCTTATAGTGCTATTATAATATAATTAAATAAAATTCAGAAAGACTCTGGATTTAATTAAAGAAGAGGAAAGGCAACACAACTGTTAGCTTTGTAGTGAAAATGAAATAAAACCTGTCTTTCATGATACAGGAGAGTATTTTATTGTAATGCCTTGCCTACTAATTTACTTTGTATAATAAAGACTCAAAGTTCAAAGAAAATCTCACCTAAATGAGAAAGAAATCAAATAAGGTGGGTTTTGGTATTAAACCTGAACTACACCTGCTTGAGGAGAAAGGTGGGGGCTTGAAACTGGGAGTGGAGAATGTTGCAGTCAAGAAGGGTGTCTTCTTTGGAAGAGACGGGCTGTGCTTTTGGGAGTGATGGGGATGTGTTTTGGCTAAAAAAAGAACAACACTCAAGGCTTGCGTCCTATTTCGGAGTGGAGGGCAGTGCAGCTGTAGAGGCGGTAAGAAGGAAGGACGCTAAGGGCTGTATCCTCTTCGGGAGATGTGGGGTTTGTGGTTCAGAACAAGCACAGGTGGGCTGAAAATCAATTTTTAGAGTAAAGTAGAAACATGTTTCCCAGCCCAGGGCTATGCTGAGCCAGCTGCCCAGGCTCCCTCTGCACAGTGACATGATCTGGAACCAGGAGTTAGCGTCGCTGTGCAGAGGAATTTGCCTCATGATGAGAAATGCATCTATACGCTAGTTTAAAAGAAAAAAACCCTCATGCTACTGCATTTGGGAGCTGTTTGAGCAGGGGTTTTCCTATATGTGGCAGAAAGAGAAAGAGTAAATCAGACCTCCAAAGCTAAGGGGGTTGCACAGCTGTATTCCAGGTTCCCCTCATGTGGGGAACGCCTGTTGGCAACAGATGGGCTGTTAAAATGCATGGGAGGTGCTGGCGGCTCTGGAAAACGGAGTTTTGCAGTCTTTGCAGGTAGCTGGGATATTGGCTATGTGAACGTGTGAAGCACGTGCAGGATATCGCTACACTATTTAGATCAATTAAAAAATACAAATCACAAGACCATTGCAGTCAGTTCAAAACCCAGATACAGTGGGCTCCAAGGGAGGGCACTGAACCAGGCTGCAGTACCAGTGCAGGTTGGTTTCCCTGCTTGGTCAAGGAATCTCTAGATTCCCTAAGTTAATCTGTTTGCACTGGGTTTCCTTTTCCCCCTTTTGTTCAGTCACCAAAAGACATACAGAAAGGAAATCTCTAGGAGCTGAGGGGGGGTGGCGATGAAAGCTATCTCCCTGGTAAGAGGAGTAAATGCAGCTGTGTGATGTACACCTGTCCTGAATCTTTTAATCTTCCCCCAGCAAAAATAAAACCCCAGCCTGCCACCTATAAAGATCATAAGTAAAATTATGGGGCACAAAGCACACGGAGCCACATCTTGCCAGCACCGGGCACCGGGGTGTCCCCAGGGCTCACTGGCTGCCCCCGGCGTGCCCGGGGGGCTGCGAAGGCCAGCAGCGCGTGGGTGGCTAGTGTCAGAGCCAGCGTGGCCAGCAGGCCCGGGGCAGCGGTCGTGCCCCCATGCCCGGCACCGGTGCGGCCGCCCCTCGAACGCTGGGCTCGGTGCTGGGCCCCTCACGGCCAGAGGGACGCTGAGGGGCTGGGGCGCGGCCAGAGCCGGGCAGGGGCTGGGGAAGGGGCTGGGGCACAATCCTGCGGGGAGCGGCGGGGGGAGCTGGGGGTGCTCAGCCTGGAGAGGAGGGGGCTCGGGGGGGCTGATGGCTCTCCACAGCTACCTGACACGAGAGGCTGTAGCGAGGCGGGGGTCAGTCTCTTCTCCCAGGTAACAGCCTACAGGACAAGAGGGAACGGCCTCAAGTTTGCCAGGGGAGGCGTAGGTTGGATATTAGGAAAAATTTCTTCATCCAAAGGGTGGTCAGGCATTGGAACAGGCTGCCCAGGGAGGTGGTGGAGTCACCATCCCTGGAAGTATTTAAAAGATGTGTAGATGTGGCACTTGGGGACATGGCTTAGTAGGGGCTTGGCAGTGCCGGGTTAACAGTTGGCCTCAGGTGATCCTGAAGGTCTTTTCCCATTTTAAATGATTCTGTGATTCTATGGATAGCTGGAACAGCCTCGTACAGAGGTGAAAGAGCACTTCTGGCTCTGTTCCTTCTCAGATTCCAGATGAAAGGTGTTTTTCAGCCTTTGCTTGCAGAAGTTCAGCTTATGCTCCCTGGGTTGAGGGAGCGTGCTTCATCTACTGGTTTACATTGGTACACTGTAGGCTTTTATTCTGCTGGTGGTCTGCAAAACTCAGCGTCTCTCGTTTTAATCTGGTATAATGACTTGACATTTAAGTCACATTCCTCCCGTCTGCAGAAACACAGCCACAGAAAGCTCTCTGTGACAGGCCACTGTTAGCAGGGAAGTGCAAACAGGTTCATTCCCCTAGCTGCGAGCTGTGGTCGACTAGGACAAAGTAGTTAAAAAATGAAACAGTAAAGTTTCAGAGGTCTCCTATAACTGATTATTTCCAGCTACAGCCTGCTCCTAGGGTGACACTTGAGGAAGTTAATTAGTGGGTGTTTTGGCTGTCTGCTCAAATTATATTTCTACATTCAGCTAGGTCAGAGTACCCAAACAATAAAAATATCTTCTGAAAGTCAGAATGGATTGCTCTTTTATCCTCGCTGCTGCCATTTTTCAGAAATCACTTGAGCAAATTTTGTAGCTAGAGGTGTAGGTGGACACCTCGGAAGAGAGCAGCCAGGCCAGGACCCACTCCTGTTCCTGAACCAGCGTGCTCCCACGTACTGTAAAAGAAACTGTATGTTCCAGGTTTTCATCCTCCACTTTCTCTGATGCACAACCAAGCCCAAAACACCTCACAGAAAGTTGTGCCAGGGGAAGAATCCTCTCTGTGTCTGCTGCAGCCCCCCAAAGCTCAGATTGCATGCAGAAAGGGGCCCACCAGAGAAAGCTCCTTGATCTGTCACAAGATAATAAAGCATGTTGCTTTCTTTTTTCTTTATTTAATATTTATTTCTCTTTAGTTAATATCCTCATTCTGTTCATATTGTTCTGAAAGTGAATAACCTGTGCAGTTCTTGTTTTGCATGATACTGTTTCCTTAAAATGCCCACAGGAACCTGCACACACACATTTTTCTGTTGAGATGTCCGCTGGCAAAAAACGTTAAAGGTGTTGCTGTCTACCCTATTCAGATTTAAGGTTTTTCTTTATTTATACAGGAAGCAAGTATCATCAGTGACATTCACATCTGGGCGCAACTACAAAAATCCAAGAGTGTTTGTATCCAGATTGCAGGTTGAAGCTTTTATTTGAGAATGCATCATTGTTCATTCCCCACCTGTGGGCTCGTCTCAGTGAACCAAATTATTCCTGGACAGCCTCAAACTCCACGCTGAGAAACTGGTACAGGGAAACCTTTTACTTTCTGGAGCTACCCTGTTCTTTCAGTTAAAAAAAAAAAAAAAAAAAGTCAGCACATTGACATTTTCTCTTCTGCTTTCAGCTGAAACAAATTACTCTTGCTACTAATAGCTGTTTCCACAGTCATGCACTGACTTCTTTAATAAAACTAAATGCATATAAGTAATACAGTTCAGTTGTTGCTGTTACTGACCTTGGTGTAATACCTCTGAGCTGGTGGGGGGTGGGGGGGAAGTGGATTAGGAAAGAAGAGGACTGAAAAGGTACAAGATTGGGAAAAAGGAATGAGTTCTTAAATTACCACAGGTCAGACAGAAATGCTTAAGAGAAAAGTAAGATATTTAATGAAGTTAGAATAAAACTGGTACAGCAGCCTGAGTCTTCTGGATGTTGGCATATTTAACAATATGATCTGTTTAAATAGGCCATCCACAGAAACGAATCTTGGAAATGAAAGGAAGACAACACTAGATTATATTTTGCTAAGCCTAAATGTTATTATCGTCATTCAACAGGAAAGCAGACAATTTTCACTGGACTGGCTGATGTCCACCCCTGTACCATCTTTACCATTAGAAAAACTTCTCACAGCCCTTTTCCCAGCTCACGCTTTCCTTTGGCAGCCCCTTTGTGTTCCCACTCCAACTGCAGGTCTAGGATTTCACTCAACCCAAACCTGAATTGTAACCCTAAAAATAGCCATAATCTCAGGATTATCCTATATGGGCAACCAGCCATTACCCAGGAAAAAGGTTCTTACAACCCAGGTCTCTCCACAGCCCACACTTCCCATTGGGTGCCCATTTCTAGCCCCACTGCAGCTGCAGCTTTCCAGGCTCACTCTTTCTCTCAACCCTAAACCTAAGTTTTATTTAGGCTGAGCCTGTAAAAAAGCCCCCCAGTTATTGTCCAGATGAAAAATTTCTCATGGCACAGTCCTCTCGGCAGCCTATGCTTTTCTCCACTATAATCCCTTGTGTCATGGATTTCTTAAATATCAGAGGTGCAAGAGGAAATCTGTGCAAACCTCTGACTTTCTTCATTTTCCTTATGTATCACAAAACATTTTTATTCAGTATCTTTAATCAGGCTGATGTGTTTAGTCAGGATTTCCAAGAGGAGCAGTCTGAAACTAAGCAGGTGTTGACGGTCTCTTTTTTGGTGTGGATCACTAATTATTTGTATAGTACAAACCTTCTGAATAATTCTTCCAAAGAAATAGCAATACCTGAAGTACAAAATCACAGGAAGAAACAATAACTATATTCAAAATAGACTCACCAGGAAACAGGAGAAAGAAGAAATTACTCCTGAACATGCACATTTCCATGGAAGATTTAACAAAAAATACAGGGGAGCCAATTAAATGCCTTTTTTAGAGTAGTATTTATAGATATCAGAGCTAGGTTTACAGACAATTTCCTTTGGAAAGTGGTGTAGTTAAATGGACGAAAGTTAAATTATAGTTCCTGTACTGGGGAATTGAATCTGCTACAGGATTGTCTCCTAAGTCAGGATATGCAGGTTTGCTGTAACTAATGGTTAAATTACCATAATTGAAAGAGTTGAAAGTTTAAAATCTTCCAGAATGCTAGGCCAGGTTTTTATTTGTTTGCTTTTCCTCCTACTCCCAAGGTCACAGATGTGCAATGAGAGCTGAAGGAGAAGGACATGCAGATATCTTGATAAAGAGAGTAGAAGCACAGTACTGATGAGATATCTGCAAGCTTAAAAAGCAGATATTCAACAGGTTTCAGTGGTTGTGTCAGAATTTTGTAATAGAATTTAGTATGTCTATAAAAATTAAAAAAAGCTTTTGAGTCCATCATTACACTTTTCTAAAAATTCCACTCCTGAATGTTGGAAACATTAGGTGATTTGAAGAAATGCTTGGTAGAAATATTTTTGGCATTAACAGAATGACAAGAGTTTAGATTGCCCTCCTGAAGATGGTTGTAAAACTGTTCAAATCCGCAAGAAAGCCTGAGCTAAGCAAGACAGTGCATGGAAAATATCAACCTGCAAAATGAAAACTTAGAAAATTCATAGCTGACTAGCCCTGGAGGTTGAAATGAGTGCTGGGCAACATTTCTCTGCCATTGCGGATGCCACAAAGCCCTGGCAGAACTAGGTCATGGTGTCCAGAGACCTCAGCGAGGGTATCTGCCGCCCTCTAACAGCCACGCGTCGGAATCACACGGTGGTTTTTACAAGTAAACTAGAAAACACCCGAGCAGATCCTGCCCAGAGCTGCACACCCTCCTGCCTCCTGTCACTCCAGGAGCACGTCCTGCGCCTGGTTCACCATGGCTTTAGTGCATGCTGCTTTTGCCTGCCAGCCATCACTCCTCGGATTTTAAGCAGCCATCAGAAATGTAAAGGGACTATGAGTATATGCATAGCTTGGAGTCTCCCCTGCAACACCATCACACTTTACAACCAAACACGAAGAACCCTTCTAAAGAAGAAAGGGTCTTTTTTGTTGATTATTCTTATTCTTATTATTATTATTATTCCCTCCCTCAGAGGCTGTGCCTTCTGCTCACGTGCAAAGTCTGATTGCTACTGAGTGAATGACAGCTGCAGTTGCATTTAAAAAAAAAAATAAAATTCTCCCAAACTAAGTTTTAAAGACACGTAATCTTCCTGAACCTGTAAAAAAAGTGTAAAAGCTAAGGAATCGATGTCCATGCTACAGAACTTAGGATATCTTCTCCCTAGACCCACATGCCTGATGTATATAAAGAATTACTGCTGTTTCGGAGATGAGATTGTGCAGAGGTGGCTCTGTTAGCTACTCAGTTTGTTTCCACTTCATGAATGTAATACTCTGACAGACTCTTGATAGGATAACAGCATAAATAAAAATACAGAAAATAAAATTTTCCTCCCGAAACCTATACAAGTACGGTTGCATAAAAAGGGGGTTAGCATCTTTGTAACGATTTGAAATTAGTATAATAGGTATATCCAGACAGGATCGTCTTGAAACATTTGTTTAAAATGTCAATTTAGAAAGTTGTTTATGTAAGTACCGTAATGGAACTCTCTTTCTGCGCAATAAACACACGCTGTTCTGTGCAGACAGTTTGAAAGGGTGAAGAGAAACTCTTTCCCTGCCAACATAATTTCTTTTGAGAATTTATTTTTCATGCTGTTTAGGTCTTCACATCTGAAGGAGAGGTCTAGCTAAAATAATGAAGCTGAATAAGACTGTTATCCAGTAGTTCAGTTCCAGTTTTAGAAACTAAGCAGCTAATGCTAATGGGATTAACTCTTAGCCCACTGGCACACTTGGTGCTTGTGACACTGGCCAATCTAACAAGCCCATGGCACTATGAAGTTAAATAAATTACATAGAGCTTAAAGCTAGCAGCTGCTCTGTCTCCCTTCTTTATCTAGAGGTTGTTTATTTCTCTCAGGAGGCACAAATCATGCAGTTTTCATAGTTCTAGCCAAGGCCTGGACTCCTAACCACTTCATCCAGCCCAGCAATACACAGCTGCTTGCTTTCTGCGTGCAGTACATCATATCAGAGGCATTTATGGATGTTCCCTTTTCCTTATGTCTTCTAACAATGAGAGACTGACTTTGGTCTCTGTTTCTCTGGAGTTACATACAGAAATTAAAAAAGTTAGTAAAATCTCGCTGAGTCGAACAGAAGACAAGAAGATGTAAACTGGTCCTATCTTAACAGACATTAATTCTCCATGATTATAGAAACAAATTGGTTACCTACAGGGATTTAAAAAGCAAATTACTATTTGCTTAGCATTTGAGAAAACATGTTCACAGGTCTTTAAGTACGCCTTAATAAATTGGATTCTGATTTTGATGTGAGTTCCCATCTTGGTTAGGTGGGAAGATGATAGAGACAGCACTTCAACAGAAATGTTATGGCTGCAGCTTTAATCCAGTTTGCAAGTCCAGTCAAACCAACCCCATCCACACTATTTAAAATAATAGTGCCAACCCCGTTTCTGCTCTGGTCATGAATAACCACTGCCATGGATTAAAGAGGACTAGCAAAACTTTTTCCTTTCTAAAATGTCTGTGAGAATCTCTTTGGGTGCTGACTGTAGTTTTGTAACCTTCTGTGCACGTGTGGATAAGCCCCTTGCTACATGGATATTTGTTAGGAAGAAAGATTTTTCTGAGGGTGATAAGAGAAACCAGTTATCTGTTTCCTGCTGATGGGGTGCTTCCTCCACAGGACAAAAAGGAAATAATTTAGAGATCAATGCAGAAACATGAAAGAGAAATTACAGACAACATTGTCTATCTGTGTTCATCTCTAAGATATACTTACCTTAGTTTAGTTTACTTATAATCTCCTCTCTTACATTTTCTTTCATGTTTCTGAATGTGTAAAATAAGAAAATGAATGTGTTAAACAACGAATGGTAGTTTGCAGGCTCCAGTTTTGTGAAACTTTTCAGATACTACCACTACCCTGATCTCAGCTGGAAAGGGCTGTGTGGCTTACAAACAACAAATTTTGTGGTTCTCAAAAAATCACTGAAGAGCACTGCTGAGACTCAGCGCTGAGCTCTTCTGTTCTTAAACTGTAGATGAAAATCAAACGTAATGCTGGGCTGTAAAGCTTACTCTGGCACAGATGAGGTTGAGATTTATCTCTGTGTATAGGAAAATATGTCTACTGACTGTTGACCAGATATATTTATTTCAGAAAAATCTCAAAACCACACTATATAAATGTATTTGTCCAGGATCTACTTTTTATTCAGTCTCAAACTGCTTAAATCTATGTAGAGAGGAACCTGCAATCACCTGTATTTTCATTTACTGTTCCATTCATGCCATCATCTAAGCTACTGCAGAAAATAACTAGCTTCACCTCTTGCAGATCTTTAACTAGAATCACCTTTTAAGCTGATGGTTGATAGACAGGGAACCCCATTTTTATCTAAATCATAGAAAGCTGCCTCAAGCATGATAAAAGAAGAATTATTTGCATGCAGAGACCTAGGATAATTTCTTATCACTTTGACTGCCCTCCAGGAAAGATGAAAGCAGATGCAAAGAAATTAAGCGTTTTGCCAAAGCTGTGATAAACCAATTGCTGTTAGAAACAAAACCTGCCCTGGCCCTCAAAATTCTTGTCTGGACACATACAAGTAAAGCTAAGACAAACAGTATGTGAAATTAGGGGTACTGGAAACGTGTATAGACAGTGCAGATGCCACTGCCCCATTTTTGCAGCATCCCAATATCCCTTAGAAATGTTGCAGGAATGCCTTCCCCTGCCCTAGAGGGCTTCTCTAGAGAAATACATGGCAGTAAGCTAAAATACCCAAACAAGACCAAAAGAATTCACTACTTGGAATAAGAATTTTTCTCTTGCTTCAGGGAATTATGGTGATACATTGAACCAGCATGATGTGGATGAATGTAGTTTGGTCTGTTCTATAAAAGAGACTCTGCTGACCCATGTCAAGCTGTCTTGCACCCCCAAGTCCTGCCACACCACTGTGGCTTGACAGCTCAGGTCTGCCTCTGGCTTGCACTCCAGTAGCGATTTCATTACAAGGATTTGTGGGTGGCTATTAGCACTCTAGCCAGTTGTTATGTTACATGTTACGTTATTCCTAAAACTTCTACACAAACCCAATATTCTTCACACAAACTTTAAGGAAGCATTTCCCCGACTTCTTATGAATACTTGGATAGAGACTGGTCCTTCTTTTGCCTCCTGGTGATGATCACAGACAGGGGGCCTATGACAGTGTGATTTTTTATTAACTACTCTTCACTATTCAGTATATATTTACTTCCCTCTTTAAAAGGAAACAAAGGACAAAAAAAACCCAACCAAAACTGAACAAAAATCCCATGTAAGTAACCAGTCACAGATCAGAAACTTATCAAAGGAAAACTTGAGAACAGACTGTAGATTGAAAATAATTAATCCAAATAATCCTACAAGTGTTCAGAAATCAGGCCATGTTTGCAAAGAGTTTGCAGACTGAACAACTCAGTAAAATGTTCACTGGATAAGATAGCTGCAATGAATGCTTTGACTACTGGAAGGTATCCAGTTAGATCGACTACAAAGGCTCAATTTCTCAGCCCTTCAGCCAGATTTATCAGCCCTAAATCCCCCAGATGGCACTCAACTCATCCTCTAGATGGTAAATTTGCTTTGCTGACATTCAGGTTTTCTCTCATTAAGGATCATGAAGACTAAGCATGCGTTCTCCTCTATGTTTATCTCTCTTCTTGATATTTCTCTCAGATCTGTGACACCAAAGTCTCACTGTAATGAATAAAGACATTGAAAAGATGAACTTCAAATACAGAGAATGTTGGGGTTTTTTGCTTGATTGATAGCATGTCAGCAAAGTAGGAATGATACAGCATCTATGGATATGTCAGCTGCATTCTTAACAATACTGAAACCAAAAAAGTCCCTAACTTTTAAGCATCTCTCCAGACAGTTCTAGCTTACACGCTGAAAACCCATATATATAAAATATTCTACTGAGACAACCAATTATTTAAAAAAAATGTACTTCAGAGATATGGATTGTGTAGGAAATCCATCTTGTTGGACTCCGTTGCTGAATAAGCCTATGAGATTTAACTATCTTGCTTGATGTAAAACTCAAAGTAGTATCTGAAAGTTGACTGAAGAGATATCTCTGAAGTAAGATCTCTTAAATTCTGTTGCTGTTATTTAAGAGCAGGAGAAAAATAGAACAAATGATTGACTGATACCCACTACGAGCAAAGCTGTGTTGCTGAAAAGCAATCACCTTACTTATTTCTCTCTGCTTTTGTTTTCAGTATTCTGAACACCAGAAACCTGTGTTAAACTTGCTCAGATTTCACTCACATATTAATTGTAAGAATTCTTGGCCTGTACATTTTCCAGTCTAAATATTCAATATTTGAATTCTCATTCATACTGATTTGTCATAGCTAGACCAAAAATTCAGTGGGGTACACGTATGCTCCATGACTGGGGGTGGTGTAACTGGTAAAATCACGATCGTAGTACAGGGTTTTTTTGGCAATGTTCTTCAATATTTGCTACTTTTTTTTCTAAGACTGTTTCAGCCTGTGAAATTATGTGCTGAAATATTCATGAAAAGTGAACACAGATGGGAATAAGTACTATTGCAGTGAATTAATGACAAAACATTAATACACTCAGAAAAACTTGCATATTTTTCCTTGGCTTTTATACCTCTAGAACAATGATGTAAGAAATCAAGCCCAATAGCCAATGTGCTTTTTCATGGAACACTACACTCCGGATTCTGAGGTCAGGGAACTCAGTCAGTACAAAAGAATGAGAATTGGCCATGCTTAGTTAGCACTGAATGTCCTTATTGAAAGAAAAAAAATAATATGGGCTATGCATGAATGCAGTAGTGACATTGTTAGGGTTACAAAAAATATATGGTGAGTCCCCAGTCACTGCGCAGTCACCCAAGGCTGCTGCAGGCTTGATGTCATGCAAGCCAGGATGGCACAAAGAGTCAGTGGTGGTAACAATTCCCCAGGACAGAAAACTGAACTATTAAATTCCCTCACTTTTTCTTTCCATATTATTTGTCTCCTATTAGAGGTGTCTGTGAGGCTGTGTTTAAATCAGGACCAGCGAGAGGCGGAGGTGGAAGGTTCTGTGGCAGCACTTTTTGTCCACTTATTTGTGTTATGATAATGTCCTTGAAGATCCTAGATTTGGAGCTTTGCTGTGTCAGGTGATGCATAACTATAGAGACAGCGCTTGCCCTGAAGAACACCTAATTCTCTATTTATTCCTTCTGCTTGGCAACACACATCATTCCCTCTGTGCCTTCAAAACCCCTTTCTGCTTGGACACCTTTTGTTCTCCAGTGCAAATCACAGCTGCTTTTTCTTTTCCTTCTTGCTCCTGCCTGCTCTTCAGCTGTATCTTGTCTTCCTCAAAACTAATTTAGTTAATTCTTCATTTTAAAACCAGGCTGTGGTGCCTGGTCCACAGTTGCTTAGCAACAGCTGCCCTCCGCATGCAGGGATAACAGGCAAGCAGGGATGCCAGTGTGTGAGTCTGGCCCAGGAAGGTGAGAAATAAAGGAGCAAGACAGATTGCCTCCCTCTAGGCTTTGAGGTTGCACATTGTACTGCCACACGCTGGCAGAGATGTCGCAGGGGCAGGGTTTGCTTTCATTTCTAGAACTGGTTTTTCAAATAAAAAATACTGTCTCAGCGCAGGACAGGAATCAAGTGCACATGACAAAGTGCAAATTTTGGATGCATATATAGAAATCTAAAATATTCTATTATTAAGCATTAGGCATGGATTACAGTTAATCAAATCCCAACACTTACAACTTCACATAAGCCCGAAGTATACCAGGGAGGAATGTGGTAACTTTATTACACAGAAATTAGAGGACTAAGTGTTTCAATCTCCAACTAGGAGGCCTGGCATTTCCAAGGTGGGTATGTAGGATTTATGGTACAGATCTCTTCTGTCCCAAGACTTGCCTTCCAAAAATGCAGAGGAAACTGTGCGAAGAAAACTTTCCTCCACTGTCTACAGGTATTTGTAGGTGGTAATATGCCTTGGCTCTCTGTTAAAATAGTGTTTAAACCACTTCTTTAGGTGAAAAGCAATAAATGCAAAAGGGAAGATCCTTGAGTGAGCAACATCAATCACAAACAATCAATGATGAAAAGAGATCCAGATTCTCTTAAAAAAATTACCACCTAAAAAATAAAAACCTGGAATATGAATTTGGGATTCAGATTATCTACAGTTTGGGTGAAAATATTCTTACAATTGAAGGCCGCGATAGTAAACACATGTCTCCAGAAAGATTTGTGAATAAAATTTCAAGAGTAGTCGAGATACTAGTCTTCGTGCCTTCCACATTATCTTAAGTTGCAAAGGATGAATCTGGGGCAAGGCACAGCCAGACTTTTTTTAAGCCTTACAGGCTGTTGTAGAGAAGTTTCAGCTGGAGCTGCCTGCAGTGGCCCACCTAAGTGTAGAGAGGGAAAAAGGCTGCTTAAATCCAGGCTTAACCCAACTCAGGATGATCAGACAAGATGTACTGTCTGCTCCTCCATCTTCACTTCTATCCTGCCTTTGCTGTGAATCAGAACATCTAGTCTAGGGACAAAATGGAAATAATTTCTTCAGTATGTTGTTTTCCCTCCACAAACTCAGGTCTAGAATACACTTTTTCTACATGCAAGAAATGTAATATATAGGAAAAGAGAAATATGAAGTGCATCTTTCCATTCTCTGTTCTTCAAAGACGTTTACTCAATTTCATAAACTATCTGTAACAGCAGTAATGAATCTTCAGGCTTCTAGCCTTGTACCAGTTCTGCCTGGTGCCTGTGTGGGAGCTCGGGACAAAGAATTCAATGCCTTGTCCACTGGATAGACAGAAAGGTATGTTACAGATCTCTCAAGGCAAATAATTTTGTGACACACAGCTCTTTTTATATCTTTATATTTTTATATAAAACTGAATTTAGAAATATATATAAAGTTATAAACATGAAAATTGATGTTCAGAGGTGACAAACCACTGTAATTTATATTGAAGCTTTGGCAATCACGGATATTTGGCATATGTGAGACAGACATCACATACTCAGGCATCTAAGGATGAAGTTCTATGCTTAGCTGTGGTTACACAGCAGTGAAAGCGTGGTGCAAACACAAACGTTTGACTGAGATCCTCCATATTCTCTCTGTTCTCTGCATTTTATTGAATGCTTATTAATTCTTACTCCCTCCCCATGAGCGCTAACTGCATTACTTGGAAGCCATTTATGCATGTATTTCATAAGGTGATTGTTTGTATCAAGTTGACATTATGGTATAGAAGTGTCTGCTATAACTATAACTAAATTGCTGGTTTCATTTTTGGTTATTATCAAAGACCAAAGGCAGGACTCTACATATGATAGTATAATCACATTCATCCATGCTAACTAGCATGAAACAATCGGTAGAAATCATCACTGATGATGAAGAAAGCAAGAGTTTTACCCACAGTACTCCACAGATCTGTGGATTAACCCTGAGTGAATCACCAAATATTTCATTACCTTCATTTCCCCGAATGAAATTCCCTAACATCCATAATTATGTGTTTTTGTAAACAGCATTAAGGTCTCCAAATAACAGGACCTATGTAAATGTGAAGCATTGTTGTTACTGTAAATGTATCGTGAATTTTGGGTGTTAATACTTTATCTGAACGGCTTCAAGAACTTTGCTTAATATTTACGACAGAGATTTTTCAAAGTTGTTTTTTTTCTATAACTTCCCATATAATTTAATATTTAAAAAAGAGTAACTATAGAAGAAGGTATAACAAACAAACAAAAGGCAATTCAGTAACCAAAGCGGTAATGTGAGTTCATCAGGGATAATCCCTGTCTTGAAATATTTGTCTTGAAACCTGATTTTGGGTGGGATGGAGTTTATTTTCTTCCTAGTAGCTGGTATAGTGCTGTGTTTTGGATCTAGTGTGAGAATAATGGCGATAACACACTGATGTTTTTAGTTGTTGCCATGTAGCGTTATACTAAATCAAGGACTTTTCAGTTTCTCAGGCCTTGTCAGAGAGAAGGCTGGGGGGCAGAAGAAGCTGGCAGGGGACGCAGCCAGGACAGCTGACCCAAACTGGGCAGAGGGATATTCCCTATCATAAAATGTCATTCTCAGTATATAAATTGGGGGAAATGACTGTCCTGGGACTGGCTGGGCGTCGGTCAGCAGGTTATGAGCAATTGGGTTGTGCATCACTCATTCATCCCCCTCCCTTGAACTTTATTTCTCTCTTTTTGTTATCTCCCTTTCCATTACAATTGTTATTAGGAGTATAATATTTTACTGTATTTCAATTATTAATGTGTTCTTATCTCAACCCACGGGTTTTACCTTTTTCTGTTTGACCTGTCCATCCCACTCAGGGAGGGGAGAGTGAGTGAGTGGCTGAATGGCACTTAGTTGCTGGCTGGAGTCAAACCACAAGGAATATTAACTCATTTGCTGAATTATCCATTACCTTATTTTATGCATTAATTGGTTTCTTGGCAGTTTTGTAACTTCTTTGTGTACAGCAAATCAGGCAGGGATGTGACGGTGTCTTACAGTGTTCACTGTTCCCTAAATAAGGAAATTTTTGTACGTGCCAAAAGTATCACTAAAGAATGACAAACCAGGTTGTCAATTTTTTGCATACTCTTTATTTATTCACTTGACATTACTAGTGACTGTGCATGTTACAGATCTAAAATGTCATCATTTCCCCCCCATAGGCTTTACATGTTTAATTAGAGCATCTTCAAAGTCATTAGCCATTCCTCAACAGTGCTTTCAACCTTTCCCACACTGTGACCTTATTTTCAAAGAACCTCCTTCCCATTGGCACACAGCAAGCATGTAATTTTATGCCCGTTCAGAAAATCAGGATTCAACACCTCTATTGAATAGGCACAGGATTATTCATCTGCTTAAATTCAAATCTAACCTGCATATTGCCTGAGGAGCCACAGATTTTAAACGTAAAAACAAAATGTCCCTGCTGTTCCTAAGGGCAAAACTGCTAATAGGTCCCAATTACTGCAACAAAATAGAACAGCTGAATACATTTAGAAGTTGTCAGGGTAAGTTAAAGGCAGTTCTTTCAAAATCTGGTAAGAGATTTTCTGGAGTTTATAGCCTGTTACAGTCTGTGCCTTCACGACAGTCCAACTAGATTTGTTGGGAATAAAAACTCTCTTAGTAAAAATGCATTCAGTTTTAGAAGGTGTTTAAAGACCACCCAAAAACCCCAGACCACAACCCAAAATTTCAGAATGACTTGCTCAATCATTTCTGCTTTTAACTACTAAAGACACACACATACATTGTTATCTACCAAATAAGACGTGCGAAAACAAGCAACCATATTTTACACTAAAACAAAAAGCCCTGTAATAGGATCCATTAAAAACAATTGTAAACACCTGTGGACTGGGCAATTTCTATTTCTTCAGGGCCCAGAAAACATCCCCTGGTGTTCTCATGCATGTTTTTTTTTCTTCTCCTTGCCCTAGGGGAGATTTTTTAGGCTGTGGATCAGCTGTCAACACTATACCGATACCGCTCTACAGCAAATCTCGGTCATCACAATCACTTCCGCCACTCAGATGCCTCAGTTTCCACAGAAGGAACAGAAATTGGTCGACATTAAACCAAAACAAAAGCTCTCTATTCAGGCTGAAAGACGGCCTGTCCTCACTACCTGTTAAAGGTGTACCCTAGTCATCCGGGTGACATAGGCCATTAGGGCCCTGCTGGTTTATCGTTAGGCCTGGATGATCAAATTGTGTCAGCACCTCACAGCACCCTCCTTCAGAGCCGGGCCGGCTGGGAAGCTCTCGTGTCTCCCCTGCCAAGCACGCAGTCGCTGGCATCAGTGCCAGTTACTGCCGCTGGCTGCATAGGGAGCTGGCCCTGAGCAGCCCACACAGCACTCGGTGGCTGCTCTTCCTCCCGCCCCTGCCAAGCCCGGGCGGGCCCAGCCGCTCCCCGGTGCCGGAAGCAGAGCTGCCCCCGAGGCCGCCATTCCCCTCAGGAACGGCGGCGGGAAGCAGCGCCCGCCACCGCCGATCCCGCCTTTGGCAACGGCGAGCAAGCCACGTCGCTGCCCGGCGGGGAGGAACGCGATGCCCGCCCCGCGGCTGCCGCCACCTCCGACCCGGGTCGCTCCTCCCCGGGCCGCGGCAGCCGGCCCCGGGCGAGTGCCTAAGGGACCACGCCGCCCCCGCGGCCGCCCGCCGGGAGCCCGGCAGCTCCCGCGGGGGGGGGACAACGAGGGGGGTGGGGGTGCCTCCCCGCGCCGCGCATGCGCCCTGCGCAGGGCCGCGCGGCGCCGGCCGTGAGGGAAGTGGGCGACCGCTTCCGGGTCGTGCGGCGGCGGCGGCGGCAGCACCATGTCGTGCACCCTCGTCCCCTTCGGCCACTTCCAGGACCTGGAGGCGGCTCGCGACTTCCTGTGCCCTCAGCGCCGCCCGGGCAGCGCCGCGGCCGGCAAGGAGAGCGGTGAGTCCGCCCCTGCGGAGCGGGGCAGCCGGGGGCCCGGCGGGGCCCGGCCCGTGTGGGGGCGGCGGTGGCGGGGCTGCTCCCCGCGGCCCCCTCGGGCCTCCGTGCGGCGGGAGCCTCGCCCCCCCCTCCCCCCGCGCACGGCCGCCGGGGCCTGGCCCCACGGTGCGTGCGCCCCTGCCCGCTGGCCGCAGCGGGGCTGCCTGGCGGCGGGGCCGGGGTGCCGGCTGGGCTCTGGGCTCGCTCCTCCCCGCTTTCCCCGCCGTCCCTGGCCGCTCGGGGCTGTGCCAGTGGCCGGTGGCCGGTACCCGCCGGTCGCTCGGCGTCGTTGCTGTGGCAAAGGGTGGGTGTCCTGCTGCAGCTGCTCCAGCTTCGCCTACAAGTTCAGACTTTCCTGCTGTCCGGAATTTCAGGTGTCCGGCCGTTCTCAGCTGTCAGTCCTTATGCTGTAGTGTGTAGGTGAAGCTCTTTGACCACAGACCCAGCGTGCCACAAACTTCGAGGTGAAAGTTTGGAGTTTTCTTGCTTCAGTTGTCTGAAAATGTTCTAGTAAAGTTAACAAACCTTACACATGCAGGATTACCTAATAATGCAAAATGTGCTTAAAGCATATGAAAGCTTTAGCTTGGCACTTAGTTAAGAGACAGTCTTACAGCAACTACAGTGTAAAGTTGTGGAGCAGATCTCTGTTGTGTAAGGCAGCGCTGTGTTCTCAACAGAGAAGAAGGACCAACAGATCCATGCTCAGGTCACACTATACAGGCAAATGAAGCACTGCCCGGTGTGTTAGTGCCGTGCCACGTTAACTGTAGTTGGCTAATGTTTTGGCTTTCTGGCAACAGCATGGAAGGGAAGGTTTGAAGAGGTTAGTGGGGATGTTTGTAAAGTCCTCTCAACTGTAAACAGAGCTATGAGAGAAAACAGCAAGGTGCTTATTTAAAACACTTAAAAGGTCTTGGGGGAATTAAAAGAGAGGGAGATCATAGGATGGTTTGTGGTGGAAGGGGCGTTGACAGTCCATCTAGTCCAACCCCCCTGCCATGGGCAGGGACATCTTTTAACCAGATCTGGTTACTCAAAGCTATGTCCAGTGTGGCATTGAATGCTTTCAATGATGTGACATCTCTAACTTCACTGGGCAACTTGTTCCAGTGTCTCACCGTCTTCATTATAAAAAATGTCTTACTAATATCCAATCTAAATCTACACTCTTTTGTTGTAAACTGTTGGCCCTTGTCCTGTCACTACAGGTCCAGGTAAAAAAAAATGATGCAATAGTTGTGAAAAAGTTTTAAAAGTACACTGTATGGTCAGCTAGTTAACTTTACCACTGAAACTTCTGTATGCATGGTGTTGTACTTCCTTTTTGTGTTTAAGATTGAATGTAATTTACTTTATGGTTGAAATCACTTGGAAGAAAATACTTCTGTAAGGATTTTATACAGCCAGCCTACATTGTGCAAAACTTTGGTAGAAAATGGTTATGTGCTGCTACTAGTGACTTCAATAATTAAAGCTCTGAAAAGTGCATACAGATTCCGTATGGCTGTTCTTTTTGTATTGTCTGTATCTAAAGAAGGGATTCTGGAACCAGTAGGGTCCTGTTAGTGCCTCTTGAATACTGAAGATAAATGCAAAATACTGTAATGTATTTGTGTCTCCAAAAAATTTCTTGCTGAAAGAAATTAAAGTATTTCTCTTGTATTTGGTGGTACATGTGAGAGAAGTTTGTGCAAAATAACTTTTGATTACTTCTGGAGTGGATTTGTCAAATGGCAGCTGTAAAGAGAGAAAATATTTATTATGTTGTAAAACTATAAAAATGATAGAAGCAAAGAGGGTGCATGTACTAAAATGTGCTGTTCTTCCATTTTAATGGGTTGGTTGTATTCTGGGCTATTTTTATATTTGCTCATGTAGTCAACAAGGCAGAGTGTTCTAATCAAGTGTTTTTCAAAATATTTCTCATAGTCTTTGAAATCTTTTGGATATGTGCCTGTATATATATATATATATATATATATATATATTTTATACCACAGCTGTTTTCACAGTTCAGGATAAATGAGCATAAAAGTAAGCATGTGAGAGTTCCCAAAGTAACTTTTATGTAAGATTATAGATCAGTCATTTTTAAGCAGAATTCCTTAGTGCATTCATCTTTGACAGGGAGAAAACACTTCCACAGCTTGCAGAAGTTGAAATAAGTAAGTTGTGGAGGTATCCTAAGTCAGAGAAAACTGAGTTTGGGTATGCAGAACAGGAGATTCTTTTCCCCTTAGGCTTGTTCCTTCAAGTCTGCTTTGCTGCTGCTGTGTGGCATAACCAACTGAACGGTTCAGCTGCAGCCTTGTTTTGAACTGTGGTTGAGATGAGGTGATACAGATCTTGTGTTACTGCTAGTTTCTTGGCCTTGCGTCCACAGTTACTGCTCTGGTTGGAAATACTTCATTCAGTTTTTCATTCTCTCTTCCCTTTTTTTTTTTTTTTTTTTTTGCCTACATACTAATCCATTCCTTTTTCTTTGTAAGCAACTGACTTGTTGCATGGCAGTCCATAATTACTGCCCTTTCTTTTTGATGTGTACCTTGACTTTTACATTGATCACATGGAAGAACTTTTTGCTGTAAGTAAAGTGTAAGTGACGAAGTGTGAGAACATAAACCAAATCTCTGCTTCTAATGTTGTGCACCAAGGAAAGAAAAAAATTCTGTCCAATCAAGTTTTTGTTTTTGTTTTTTTCTAGTGTACACACATGAAAAAATCCATCTTATTTGCAAAATGTGATAAAACTTCATAAGTGTAACAGAACTTTACCACTAAGAAATTAATGGATATTTAACTGAAAAGAGCAGAAAATTGACCAAAAAAGAGACATAACATTTTCTATAATCTTTATAATTTGAGAAATTTAACTACAATTTAATTAAAGTGATGATGTCTCTGTTCTTCCATTAGAGTCTGAGCTTGAACTGTGTGTTTTAAACCATTTGATAGGCTTGATGACAGCAATTCAGTGGCATAGCCAGGTAGGACTGCTCCTAGCTAAACTTTGGGGGCGTTAAGATGAAATAAAGAAATTGGTACTTTCCTGGTGTGTGGATATTTTTAGGTCTCAAGTGTGCTTATGTCCCATTACCTAAATGAAATTAATAAGAAAAAAAAAACCCCAAAACCAAACTTGCCCTTGGGAGTTCCCAGGCAATGTCACCTGCATCTGTGATGTGAGCTGGTCACTTTAGGGTGGTGTGTGGCACAACACAACTTTGAGATGCTGCTGCTTATTAGGGGGGAAGAAAAAGTTTTCCCCCCTGATTTGGGGGGTTGCCCAGAGCTATGAGTTGTCACTTTGCTGCTTCTTTTTACAGTAGGAACAATGACTTAAGCCTGGCACAGAAACTCTTCTCCAAAATCCAGCCCTGTTAACACTGACAGTGTCCTAAAAAGTGCTCTTGAGCCTAGTTCCTCTAAACCAACATATTTGGAGTTGTGCTTGCACGCTTTGCTTTATCTGGATCAACTAATTAAGTTCAGAAATACAGAAAGCCAAGCTTTTCATTTCAGAATTGCAAACAAGGTTACAAATACATTACAAAATCAAATTCTAGACGGCATTTAGCAGTAGGGTTGTTCTTAACTGTTTCTGTATCCCCCTTACTGAATTTGGTGTGTTCCCATTCCGACAAGCTCTTTTGTGTTGCGTTTTTAATCAGAGTCTCCCTTTCCAGATTGCATTATATACATTTAAGATTCCTTTCAGTTTTCATATAAAATGTCATAAAAATACACTCTCTATCTGAATTGTGTTATACCTGTAATTGTTAATACATTCTGAGTAGTGGGGAAGAATATATGACATGCTCTCAACACACAACAGAATGGTGTCAGAGTACTTTGTCCAAATTACCTTTGCACCTGAGTCTTTTGCTGCTTTAAGCGCCTCCTTTACTGGGTAGACTTCCTTCTTTCTTGCTATAACTTAAGCTGTCACTTGGACCTGAAAGAAAGCTGGAATACGTATGTTTTATATGTAATCGGTTTCATTTCTTCCCTGTGCTATATAGCATCACAAAGCCCCCCTGCCATGGTACCTCAAACTTTGGTTTTGGAGCTGTTAACAACTGTAAGCCATGGGAATTTGCAGCATTACTTGAAAGAATCTTTGTAGTACCTGGGTTACTTTTAATTTGATCATCCTTTATTCTGTTGACAATAATTGTGACCATCTAAAGGAAGAGAAATTGCTCAAGTGGTTCTTTTTCAGATTTGTGAGGTAACTTAGTTTGTAATTATTCCCCCCCACTCCCTTATGGATGTCTGAAGTGATGAGAGAGAACAAGTGTAATACTAGTCTCAAAAGGGGCTTCCTAGTAATGCTGGCAAAATAACCGAATATATTTGTCAGTCCCCATGTTGGAGGAGCTTTGGTAATAGATGGCCTATGATTACTGAAGAGCAAGAAGATGCAAACTATTTCTGGAATTCCTTGGCCTGCAGAGAAAAGAAACTGCTTCTATTTCTTCACTAGTTATGCAATCCAATGGTATCAGAATTGCAGTCAATATACGTGGAAAAAAATCTGAAACTCTTGCACTTCAGTAATAATGCAAGAAGTTATTGCATATTAACTTTATACATTCTTGAAGCATGGATGGGAAACAAGGTGGAAGATCATAAACCTGACAAACAACACAAGTGCCATAACTCTGAATGTCACCCCCTCTCCCTGCCCCCTTCTGTCCCACAGATTTTATTGCTGGGCAGGACATCATATTCCCTTTGGTCAGCTGGGGTCAGATGTCCCCACTCTGCCCTCTCCCAACTTCTTGCATACTCGCAGCCCACTTGCTGCAGGGCAGTGTGAGAAACAGAAAAGGCCTTGACACTCTGTAAGCACTGCTCAGCAACAGCTAAAGCATCAGTGTGCTTGTCTGGTGTGCTTGTGTCATCAAAAATCCAGAACATAGCACCATACCAGCTACTATGAGGAGAATTAACCCTATCCCAGCCAAAACCAGTACATTAGGATATGAAACCAAACTATGCATAGCTTGGTTTTATTTATCTTTTTTATACATACAAGGAGTGTAAATATTAGCTTTTTGGCTGAAGTAACTTGATGTTTATGGCAAATAATCTGAAACATGCTGAGGACAGATTGGTGTGAAGATAAACTTGCCTGTTGTAAAACTATATAACAATGTAGGTAGGAATAGTTTGACCTTTGTTGCTTTGGGGGTCCAGTTTTCAACATGTGCTCTTCTGCCTGGGCAAATACAAGCTTTTCTGGGCAGGCCCGTGCCAAGCATGTCCTGTGGTAGGTAACCTGCTGCGTAGAGCTGGAACATAGACCTGAGGGCAGGAGGGAAAGGCTTCTGCTGTGTGCCCCAGGTCATCATGCTGCTCTGGGAGGGAGGGCAGTGGCAGTTCTCTGCACTCAGAGTTATATTCTACCATTTGGGGAAGAAGTCTTAGACTGAGTAAAAACATCATTCATATTGAATTTGACCTGTTAAATGCCTATTAGACCTCATTGGTCTAGGTTTGTTGCTAGTGTTTCTCCTCTGTTGTCTTTAAAACAAAACATGCTTATCATTAGATATTGTTCTTTTGTGTATGAAGTTTGATAAATATGCTTGAAATGAATTCTGTTATACATTAACACCAGTGATGCACACGTGCAGCATTTAAAGCAGCTGTAAAGTTTCAGGTGTGCTGCTGATGGCATTTTAATGCTGTATGCTTCAAATTATAGAGTGAAGTGGTTCTTATAGATGCAGTAGATGAACTTGTGTTTTTGCAGTCTCCCCAGTAAAGCAAAATCTGGAATGTTGCTGCTGCTGTATCGAAGTAGGGAGAACTATTTACTGGACATCTGCTAGTGAGAGATGGAGGTGAATGGAAATGTAGATTTGCACAGGAAAGCTTGACTGTCCCAACAAAGGACTGGAAAAAGTGAAGAAGCTGCAAGTCAAGAACTTTTTAGGGCTTGTTTAGGTATTGGTTACTAGATAACGTATGTGTTCTACAGTTGTTAGTTCTGATCTGTAATGTTACTAAAGGAAATGATGGGGTATTTCTTAAAATCTTCATTGTAAACAGAACTTCAATCCTGTGTCATGTCTCAGTTGAACAACCTTATCAGGTGCCGGTGCGTGGGAAAACCTCTGCAAACTGACAGCTTCTGTGGCACATTTTGTAATTAATTGGCACGGGTGAATAACTGTTTTGAGTTCAAGTATGACAGGTGTATCCATCTGTTGCTTCTCTGTCCATTGTTTCAGAGGTTGGTTGTCCATTGTTTAATACCTTGCTTCACTAGCCCTTGCATAGGTGAAATGTCTGAATAATATGGATGAGGAAACATTAATTTTAATTTCTTTTTTAGAAGAGGATTAATGTATGGAAGAAAGGAATGCATGCAGGGTTTTGAGGAAGACGTGATTAGTGCATGCAGCAGCTGTCTATGCAATGTAGAGGATGGATCTGAAGGAGCAAGCTTGTAAACCCTTGTAAGCATGAGGAGGTGCTGGCTTTGCAGAGCAGGTCACAGTTCTGGAAGATCTCTGCAGCTTCATGAGTGGGGTGGTGCCTCACCATTACCTCATTTTTCCATCCTTTTTGATTTTTCTAGCTTCATCTGAGGAATATGACAACTATGAAAATGTAGCCATTTGCAAAGAGGCAGCAGGAGTCCTCACAGTTGAAGTTTTGTGGTGGGTGTTCAGACTCAGAATTGAAGTGGCCGAGGTTTCTTGGAAAGGTCGGTCTTTTCTGTGCTGTAGGGAAGGCATTGGCCTTACCTGTGTTTCTTGAATATCCTTATGTTTCTCTCTGGACGGTGGCATGCTGACAAATTTCTTTCCTCCGTGAGTTTTATAGGAAGGAGACTTTGTTGCCTTTTGAGATAATAAAATGCAAACAGAAGTAGCATTTTGTTAGCTATCTTAAATTAAGCATTGAAATTAAGTTACTGTTTTCTTCTTGTGGTTTATATTCAACAGTATTTGCCATAATTTTCCTCTATATATTTGTACACTGGACAATTCCCAAGCCCAAACACAAGATGAGACCGTGACCCTTGGAAGCTTGTTGCTTGTGTAGTTGTGCCTGAAATAACTGTGCAGTCAGATCATATTGATGATGACACAGTGACACTGGCTGACTCACACATTTTATAGATGGTATAAACCTTTCAGTTTTAATAAAGGTTATTCATGGAGTAGGCGCTTCTGTCTTCTACAGTCTTGTGAAATACCTTCTCAACAACATTGGAGAAAAGTTTCTTTCTTAAGCTAAAATATTTTTTTAAAGTTTTTTTTCTTTATTATCCATACAAAAGGTGAAAGATAGAATACAGATTTCTGTTTTGTTTTACTGGATTCTGCCTTTGGTGGTAAAGGAACCAGAGTTTTTAGAATAAATAAAATGGGAGTGTTGTTGATAGAAACGTTCTTGTCATACTGTTTGGCCATCCAAAATGGCAAAATCTTCCTTGCTTAAAACTAAATTTAAGCTAACTTGACACATGGCATTTAAACTTCTGAAGGTCAAAGTAGCCATGACATCAGTTATTGAAAAACTTGAAAGAAATTCTTGAAAAGTCTTGAAGTCTTATTGATATTACTGCTTCAGATTTCCTGCTAGTGCCTCTAGATGGAAGTTGGTGCTTGGCTTTTCTACTGAACTACATGACTTATTCAGCGATAGTGGCGTTTGAGAATTGTACATCTACTGCTAAATGCCAGTGCAAGATTACCCTTTGCGTAGGCTTTTAAATTCATATCAAATTCTGTATTTTAGGTGAAAGAATTTCAGATGTTTTCTGTATAAAATGAATACATTTTCTCTTGTAAGACAACTGAGAAACAGACCTGTCCTTATCAGTCTCCATCTTCTCAGGTGTTCGAGGTATCTTGTAAGCTTGTGGTTTGACTGAGGTTTCTGAATGACGTAATTGAAATAGATCAGTTTCTTGTTATTTTTCCTCTGTGTTGTCCTGCAAAGGGGTGAATATCCAAGGCCCTTGTGCTCGTTGTCCCCTCAGAGGCCACAGCTTTAGCTGCATTGGGAGTAGTGGTGGGATCTGCATTACACTGGGCTCAGATGTTTTGTTGTCACAGACGGATTTTTATGTACTGTCAACCCCTGTTAAAATAAACTGGTGTTGCTACTGGCTGATCCTGCATTTGACATAAACCAACCAAAATCCACCATTATGGAAAGGAAGATCTTTTACTTAAGTATAGAAATACTGTTTCTCAAAATTTTGCATATATGGTTCTTGTGGTGTGTTACAGGTCTTACGCCAGTTAGTAAAACATCTGGAGGCATATACACAGAGACCTGAAGGGTTGGAGAGAGCCTGCTGTCCCCTTACTTTCCCTCTGTAGCTGCCTAATACGTACAAGATGGGACTTTTGTTGTCTTTGGAGCAGTAATAATTAGATAAACGAAGCTAAAGTTTAAATTTTGCAGTGGGGTCTTACGTCTCTGTACCTGCTGGAGAAAGTTTTTGTCATGGACACATAGGGTTTCCCCACCTTATGCCCTCAGTCTTTGCTTCAGCTTGCTGCGTAAAACTAGAAATATGTCTTAGCTTTCTTGAAATGTCTGTGAGAAACTGAGAAAACTCAAATTTGTTTGAATAACTTGTTAAAGTGCATAGAGGCCCTGTTGAAGGATCAATGGTGTGTTGTACCAGGCACTGTAAGATGTTAGTTACCCAGAGTTGTAGAGAGCGTGTCAAAATTAATTTGACACGGGTGTCATTACACCTGCTTCCAATTTGTACTTAGGAGATTACAGCTTCTGTTACTACTTTTCCATAGTCTTAAAAATTGAAGTAAATACAGAGAAGACGGCCATTTCTACCACTTCATGGTTCTTTCTGTAGAACTCGTTTAGTGTCTGCCATAAACAAAGTAATAATGCATTGGTGGGGAAAGGAAAAACAACCACCAGCAATCCTTTTTGATTGTGTTTTTTGTTGCTTATGCTGTATTCATGTGACATATCTTTTTTTTGCTTAAAGCAGGCAAATCAACAAGCTGGGAAGATGGTGGCTGGGGAGCCTGGGATGAAGCGGAATTACAAGAACCTGTAAGTTCATATATGAGTGTTTGTGGTGGGTTGACCTCGGCTGGATGCCAGGTGCCCACCAAGCTGTTCTGTCACTCCTCTCCTCAGCAGAATGGGGCAGGGGAGAAAACGAGATTAAAAAAAAAATCTTGTGGGTCAAGATAAATGCAGTTTAATGAAACGGTGGCAAAATTCCACCTGCACGGAAGCCAAGAAAAACAAAAGATGTTATTCTCTACTTCCCATCAGCAGGTGATATTCGTCTGCTTCCCAGGAAGCAAGGCTTCAGTACACGTAGCAGTTGTTCCAGAAGACAAATGTAAATAACGAATGCCCCCCCCTTACTCCTTCTTTCTCTTAGCTTTTATATCTGAGCAGAATCATACGGTATGGAATGTCACTTTGGGTCAGCTGCCCTGGCTACGTCCCCTCCCAAGGTCTTGCCCACCCCAGCCTACTCTTGCTCCTGAATTGTTTCTAAATATAGCTTGGATGTTACCTATTGTGTTAGTTATTCCTATTCTTGTATTCTGTAGGGCTTTTTTTCTCACTAGAGTATACACACATCTTTGTGTTGCTCCAGCTGGGGACATCTTTTTTGCCCTATAGTTAGCCAGAGACAGTAAGGCATGGTAGTGGAGTTATAATGGTCTACTATGAATGAATACAAATCAGAACCTCCTAAATCATGAACCACTGACACAAGCATCTTTCTAATGATCATGTAGTACTCCTCTTATGTTGTAATGTGCAGATGGTATTACAGCAGGGATCAAATTATGTGTTTAGGATGGGGCAGCACAGTTGCTTTTTAAAGAGTGATAAACATCCTTTTGCCCAACTATTTCAACTAAGAATAATGTGGCTAGTCTAGTATTTTTTGGTGGGGCTGAGACTTCTAGCTACGAGCTGACTTATATAAGTTGTTAGGGAATCTGTGTAGAAATCCTCTGCACCTGAGTGAATCATCTGACCAGAATTGCTTGCCCTGTTAGAGAGAACTAATGGGGTAGATTGAAGAATCCAGACTTCACATTGCTAACCAAACTCTTATATGCTGTATTTATCTCAATATGCTGGAAATATGCCCAAGAAGTTGGGCAGTAGCCTTGTAACTACTTATTTCAGCAGGGAAACAGATTTTTCAGCTGAGATGACAGGTTGAAATGAGCATGATGTTTCCCAGGGATGAATCACTGATGCTGATGTCAGGGCATGACAGGAGTATAAAACCTTTTAAGTAGGATGGGTATGCAGCTCCACTATAATTGCCATGAAATGAGTGTGTTTCTCAGGCCACACCTCTGTTATGTCCTGTAATGTTTATAGCTTCCTTAATGAGGAAAACAAATGCTTTTCTATTTATGTTGTAATTTGATAGAACCAGCGTGTGTTGCTAAGTTGAAATTGTCTTATTTTTCATTCTTTTCTTTAAAATGTCAAACTCTTCTGCTGGGTAGTTCACACCCTTCTTGCTAAAGTCCTCCTCCTTTGCTTACCTGTTTTCCTCCAAAGCTGCTAGTGGTTCCAGGTCAAAGCAGGTCAAAGTCCTTCCTTTTCAGAAGGAAAAAACTCTTATCCACAGCAAACAGGTTGTTCTGTGTAGGAGCATGTAATTATGTGAGTCTGTATGTCTGAACACGCACCAAAATGAGTGCATCAGTCTAGCACAGAGTAGAGAATTGTTAGTACAATATAACAATGAATTCCCTTGTTAAAACTTTTAACTGTTGATTGATTTGCATTATAGCTGGTGTAAAATCCAACTTTTCTTGGAATTACTCAAGTCACCTGGACAATTATCTATATAATGGAACATAGCAACTTTTGAGAAGTCATGGAAAAATTTTTCAAAAAAGAAAATAAAACCCCTTAAAATTTTAAAAGTTTTCTTCCGTGTAAGGTGTCTTAATGGAACTGATTAGCTGTTTTGTAGGTATGACGATGTTGAAATCTTGTCTTAAATGCTAATTTAAATCATTCTGTCTTTCACCTTTTAAAGTAGTTTCTTTTGAGGAATTCAGTGCTTTTCCATTTTAACCCTTAGCTTACTTTTGTCACTAATGTGAGAAGGCCATATTTTATGTCTTTAGATTTCAAGTTGTTTATGCATACAGATAACTATTTAAATACTCTGAGATATAATTTTAATTCCTTTTTATCTTTAAACAAGCCTTTAATTTCTCTTTCTTTTTCCTTGGTTTACAAATCATTACATTAAAAATTAGTACAAGGCTTTTCTTTGAGCTTTGATTTTTGTGTATTTGCACATGATACATTTACCTCTGTCATGGGTATCCTAGAAAACTTCATCACCTTTTTGTAAAGTCTTGAAAAATGGCAATTACTGTGGAAAAATTGTTCCTATAGAACTTGGCATCCATCAACAGACAAAAATGACATGAAAATAGGTTGTCCGCTTGCATAATTCAAGAGATAGCATAGACAAAGGTAGTTAGCAGAATGCTTATAGTGTGCTAATGTAGACCTTATTCTTATGTGCACAAAGTGACTGTTTTTACAGTATAGCCTTGTGAAAGGAATTGAATACAATGAATAGCTGATTAAGAGTATGATATGCAAATTATTCCTACAGTTTATGGTGTTTGTGGTTGTTGGTTCTTTTAATCTGCTGGGAGTAAATGCGTATATTTTCAAGTAGACGCAGCTTTACTACAACAGAATACATCACATAGATCAGCAAATGATCACACTGAATTTGTCAGGTTTTTTATTTGTGTATAGCTGCTTTGAGACACTAGAGGACACAGAAACAATTTGGAGAGCTAGGAGGAGGTGGGATTGGATATGCTGCTGTGGAAATGGAGACTGATCAGGGGATGGAGCTAAGGAAGCAGGAGTATCATCTCTGAGAGACCTCGAAGCAGACCACTCAAAACCCATTACCGACTTTCTGCTTTCAAACTATGGTTAGCAGGAGCTAGCTACCTTGTTTGTTCCACAAGCAAATATTTGGCTTGTTGCTCCAAGGAAAAAAGGTGCAATCTTGTTGCTTTTATAGCTCATGATGGTATCTAAGTTGTTCATTACCCAGCCTTAAACCCTTAACACTTGCCACTTCTTTGTTTGACTTTGTTTCTTTGTAAAGTTCCTTGTGGAAAGCCATGTGATACCTGTTGGGTGGTACATTACAAGGTTTGTAATTTCATGGCTTTAGTGTGAATGGCAGCTTAGCTACTTTCTTCATGTATGTGTACATTTACTTAATGCTGGTCAGTGTATGAGCTTTGATAAATTGTTAATTTATAACGAGAATAATTAAGGAGATTCTATCAAGTCCTTAATAATAACAAAACTTTAAATCTCATTCTTCTAGTGTCTCTGTTGAAAGGAGAAGATTTTGAGGAGTTGAGTTAGTGATGAGTACTTCTTTGTTTTCCATTTTGTAAACACACAGATCAAATTCGTGCAAGGTTGATGCATTTCTCATGGCTTTTCATGCAAATTGGAGCTCTAGTGAGTTGATAAGTAATAGTCAATTCAGTGCTGGTATTGAGGGCAAGCCAAATTGTTGTGAATTTTTCGAGCATTGCTGTGTTTAAAAATTGTTGCACACATTGACTGAAGGTTTACCTGTAGGAAGAAGAGGAATCTAATTCCAAGAGCCAGAGAAATCACTGGCTTCAGGGCTGTGTGTTGTCCTTGTCACCAACAAATGACCTGATGGTAATAGCTAATGAACAGAAAGCAGTCTTTTTAGTGCGTAAGTATACATTCTACTAAGTATATGTGCTAGTATACTTAATAGTAATCAGGACAAGATTTGTCTCCTGCTAACCTAGTCATGCCTTCAAGAAATTTGGAGTGTTTTATAGTACACATCATGCATTTTCTAGGTACTACTCTATTTTGATCTGAGAAAACTATTATATCATGTAGAATTACTATATACTGTAACTACCCAGTTGCTTGAGATGCTCAGACATATTGACATTAATTGTGATCAATAAGAAAAACAAAAGTTTTGTGTTCACTTTAGCCATTAAGAAATAAGTGACCTTATTTTTATTTTCCCTTGAAAAAAATAAGCTAACTGAGCCAGTGTCACTTGGAGGAGGGAGTACTGAGGTGGAGTATTTTTGAGATTTCCACCTTTGATAGATAATAATTCTCCATCTTGAAAAATGGGTGACTTTATAGTTTACTCTAAAGTAGGGCTATTGGAACCTTTAAAGGTACCCTTAGTAATATATGAACACTGATCAGCCAGCTGCTGTTCACATGTGTGTTCTTGCCTGGGGTGGTGGTGCTATTTACAGCTGCGGTTGGTGGCACCTGAACGTGATGAAAGGAAACCTCCTGATCTGGGTAGTACTGTGCCATATTAAAACAAAAACAAGCTGTTGAAGCTCAGACTTCATAATTAGGCAGATTGCATTGAGTTGTCATGCTGCATTTGTCATTCCCTGCAAAGTTGTGTGTCCCAAACCCAATGCAGATTAGTTACTTATTTTTCACCAAAGATGATGACATAGCAGTACTCCTCGGAAAGTTCTTATTGGATAAAGAATAAGGAGGTGATTTAGCTCACTTGCTGCAGAACTGCTTCTGCTGAACTGTGCCACAGCAACTGTACCACACAGTGGCAGAAGTGTCCCTGTGTCTCAGGTTTTGGGTGTTAGACAAATGGCACACAACAGTTGTCCATTGGCACCTGGGAGATGATTCAAATGTCAGCTGTGACAGCACCCTGTGAATAATAAAGTGTAGTGTTTTCTAACCTTGATTATGATGCGATGATTAAAAATTGTCAGATTTAATGTAGGGTTCCCATGTCCTTCTTGGTGGTTAAAATTAACATTTTCCATTTGTTCAAGCTCATCTTCAGTAATCTTCACAGAAGAAGTTTGCTCTTGCTTAGTACTTTTCTCTTAAGGCTTCCTGTTTCATGAATTGAACCTTTTAAAATTTGCTGAAGTAGATATTATCGTATAAACCTTTTTTACTTAAAACTAGGCATTTCAGAATTTTAGTAGCATGTTGTTCCATGTGAATTTAAAAGAAAACATAAGAGTTCTTCAGAAAAGTCACTAAAATGTCTTGTTATTTTTATGGTTTTCAAGGTTTATAATTGGTACTTAATCTAAGAGTGATAGGATGTATTGTACAGAAAAGAAGGATTAGGAACAGAACTACATTTGTGAGATGCAAAACATTATAGTTTTATAGATGGTGTCTTTTATTCTTAATGGCAGCTAAATGGAAGCACAGTGACAAGGGAAAAGAGGAAATGCAATACGCTGTTGGCTGGAGCGGCTCTCTGAATGTTGAAGAAGGGTAGGTGTTGAAATGCAGCTGTGATTAAAATCTCATATTCATGTTTAATAATTAGTAGCATATGCTTTTTTACTTGTACTTTTTCTTTCATCCAAGTGCATTCATGGTTGTGTGTACTTTAATGTTGAAAACAGAAATGGAGTAACCTGTGTGATCAGAAACATTGCAAAAGTCACTCCTCATGCGTAGTGTGGTATCTCAGGGCAAGTTCATACAAAATTACAGAGGTTCTCTCTGCAAATTGGTGTATTTGCATGTAATTTAGACATCTTAAGAGATCTGGATTATCATGCTTTTTATACGTTCCTGTTCTAGAAGGGAAAAAAATAATTACTGTTTTTGATAAATCTACTTTTATAGTAGAGATTAAAGTTTGTTAGGGGATGTTGCAACTGGAAATGTGTGAATTTGTTTTAGGAATACTTCTTTTCATTTTCAAAACCTCAAGCAAATATAAAGTCAGCTTTCTGGTCAAGGAATGATTTTGGGCTCTAGTCATTCCGGGACTTGGAAAATTTGCTTTGGTCATACATTTGGTATTTATACAATATTTCTGCTTGATCTGCCTTCAAATAACCAGACAGATGCTTTCTTGGGTCTCCCATATGGATGAGGATTTTGCATTTTATTATTAAGTTTGCAGCCTTGAGTTGCTGTTTGCCTTTGAACATGCTTCCTATTGGCTTCAACCTTTTGTTATGCTGCAGGAGGTGTTGACTTAGTCTGCTTCACTCCAGTCTGTAAAAATCATAATCCTTTTTAATAAAACTGCTGCTGCCACACATTTGAACTGTTATGTACATCTCTTTAAGGTTTGTTTTACACCTCCCTCCATACCACCACTGAAAATACTTTGTCATCTTTTATTAAAAAAAGGAAAATCTGTTTTGGGGTGCATGTTTCTTACTACTATTACAGCCCTAGGAGACACTACCATATGGAACAGGTAGCTTTCTTTAGATGGGCGTGGTTATATTCACTGCATCTTGATTTAAGGTTTGCAAGTGTTACTGGTAGATGAGGGTTCTATTTCTGTGTGAGTATGGCAGTTACTGTCAGATTGTCGAAAGACTTGACTACGTTCTAGCCCCCCACTCCGGCAACGTTGCCTTCAACTGATAATGTTTTGGGGTGGTTAAGCTTTGCTATTGGAAGGTGAGATTTCACTTTCATTTTTTCATTTCAACTTAACATTGCTTTGAAGTTGTAACTGAATTGCAACTCATGTCAAACTTGCTTTTTCTTTCTGTTACTGTCTAGCCTAATTAATCACTCCTTGGGGAACAGAGGTGACCTGAAATGCAAATAATCAACAGTACTGTGGGCATTTATGCTTTTAAGTGCTCTTTGGGATGTCATTTTGAATTTATATGCTCTTTTATAAAAACTTTGTACTGCTGCTGTTGCCCCAGACAGTGTACAATTTTCTATCATGGTAACAGATAAATAACTTTTGATTTGAGATGTAGAGGCCTGCTCATCTGCTTGCCTTCTGCGTGGTTTCCTGCCATGCAATGAGCATGTTCAGTTATTGCATTAACTGGAAAGACCATGTTAGCCTTTCAAATGCTCTTCAAATTATAAAGCAGTGAAATGTGATGGGTATAAAGCCTACCTAATTGCATAATGTATTAAAAAATATTCTGATAAGTATAGTTCAGTTGTGTTGGTTTTTTTTTTTTTTTAAAAAGTGGCCGTTCTTGTTATATCATTTTTGATCAGAAAAAAAATTATTTACCTTTAGGTATATGAGATTTAACTTGAATCTTTACTGAAGAGTGATGGCAGAATAATCAGTCTGTGAATCATGAAAGACGGCATTAGCAAGGTGCAATGAGCACTCATGCAATCTATTTGGGCACTCTTGAACTTGTAATTGAATGTCTTTAAAATGAAAGGGGTTTTTTTTGCTTTTTGTATGAATTTGTTATATTGTGTGCTGCATTAATATATTCTTAAAATATTAAAAATGTTGACTTGGCAAGATCTGTTGTGTAGGGCAAAATTTCACAACTGGAGAAAAAAATATGCTTACTAGTTTTATCTTTCTGTTTCTAGTGAGTGTGTGAGTAGTGTATTGTGTATCCCATTGGCAAGTCAGAAGAGGTAAGGATTGATACTCTCATATATATATATATATATATGTGCATCATCAGTCTCACTACGTTACACTTTTATAAGTCTACAGCTTAGAGCAGGATTTGTTTTTAACTTCTAGTGTATCTTTGTGAAACAGGAGTTCCACAGGCCGTCCTGACTGGACCTGCATTGTGGTTGGCTTCACCTCTGGCTATGTTCGTTTTTACACCGAGGTACGTTTCTCAGCGTGGCAGGCCCGCAAGCAAACTGTTGTAATACACATCTATTTCTAGAAAACTTTTATTTCAGCAGATGATGTTTTTTGCCTTATCTAAGAAGAGGGGTAGTAATATTCATGTTTATTATTCCTTCTCTTCTAGAGTGGAGTACTGCTTCTTGCACAGCTTTTAAATGAAGATCCTGTCCTACAGCTTAAGTGCAGAACCTATGAAATTCCCAGGCATCCTGGTGTCACTGAACAGGTTTTGTCAGATTATTTCAAAAGCAAAGTGGCAGTGTTAGAGGAGTCTTCTCCGTGAATCCGCTTGTGTCCTTTACTAGGTTTTGATGGGATGGACAATGCCTTAGAACAAGAGACTGGATTTCTTGTTCTAGAAGTATTCATGCCTGTGTAGTCTGAGGATTCAGAATTTCTTTTTATTTTTTGGAATATTTTCTTAGCTCTATGGATACATTATTTTTCTGTTTTTCTCTGTGATAACATTGCAAGGGAAGGCGCTATTCATTTCCTGTTTATTCATTTATGTGCACAAAATATGATAACGTATTGATGAAAGGAGGAAATGTAACTTGACAAGTGCCAAGAGCTCTGTGTACTCATTCATGAGAACTTATCTTAATTATTTCACAGAGAAGATAGCTGAAAATTTAAACAATCTTTATAGGAAATAGTGCTAGGAACCTGCATGTTGTTATGAGTATCATGCAAAGAAGGCTCTTGCAGATCTCAAGCTATTTAGTAGAAAAGCCATCTTTCTTTGTTCTTAGCTGAGTTGGCATGCTTTATGCAGAAAACTAACCAAGTTACAGAAATTTCCAAGTTTGCTTCATATAAGTGCTTATGTGATTTAGTAAGACATTTTCAAATCAGTTTTGAAATACAAAATCATTAAAGAATTTTAGTCTTGAATTTATATGACCAGATTATCACATTTATGTCCCCAAGTGGTAAATCAGGTACTAATCCAGTTTTGGAATTTGGCTCATAAAACCTTGATACTTGCATTCTAGATAAACCTGTTTTTCTGTGGCCTTCACAAGCTGCTTTAACTTTTGGGTTTTTTCCATAAGCCGTAAAATAATAAGCAAACGTAACAGTAATTGGAAGAAGATAAAAATATGGAATTGTGTGCCTCAGTAGCTTACCCATGTGTTGGATGGTTTAGTATGGGATTTCTGTAGTTTTGCCTTAGTCTGTCGCCTGTGGCTTGTTAGATATTAACTCTCTGGGTGTAATCCTCATCTTTGTGTAGTTAATAGTATAAAAAGCCAGAAAAGAAGCTGTTACAACAGCAATTTATTTATTTATTTTTGTATCCCTTCTCTAATTTTCTTCCATAGAATGAAGAACTAAGTATCTTGTACCCAGCAGCAATTGTGACAATTGATGGCTTCAGCCTCTTTCAGTCCCTTCGTGCATGTCGCAATCAGGTAGCCAGAGGTATGTTTAAGAGGAAATGTTTATTTCTGATTCTGTTAATAGTACTTTACATTAATTTTACTTATGTTTGTTAAGTATCAAATGAAGGTGGAATTTGTATCTTCCTTGCTTGTCCATCAACATATAGACATCTAGTGCATATGAGGAAATTTCTGCCTCGTTGCTGGAGCACAAGTTGTCCAAGTAGCATTGACTGTCCTTGTACATTCTCACTCTAATACTGTATACTGGTTTTGACTGGGATAGGGTTAATTTTTTTCATAGTAGCTGGTGTGGTGCTATGTTTTGGATTTGTGATGAAAACACCGTTCACAACACACAGATGTTTTAGGTATTGCTGAACAGTGCTTCCGCAGCATCAGGGCTTTTTCCATTTCTCACGCTCCCCCACCAGCAGGCAGGCTGGGCATTTGCCTGAAATTGGGAGGGGACATAGCTGGGACAGCTGACCCCAGCTGGCCAAGGGGCTATCCCATACCATATAGAGTCATGCCCGGCATTAAAAGCTGGGAGGAGAGAAGGAGGAAGGGGGGAATGTTGAGAGTTACGGCTTTTTACTTCCCAAGAAACTGTAACGTGATGAAGCCCTACTTTCCTGGAAACAGCTAAACACCTGCCTGCTGATGGGAAGTAGTGAATGAACTCATTATTTTGCTTTGCTTGCATGCAGAACTTTTGTTTAACTGTTAAGCTGTCTTTATCTCAATCCGCAGGTTTTCTTGCTTTTACTCTTCCAGTTCTCTTCCTCTTCTCTTCCTCATCTCACTAGAAGGGAGTGAGTGAGCAGATCTGTGGTGCTTAGCTGCCCACTGGGGTTAACCCACATGCTGCTGTGGTGCTTCTTAGCATGTCAGACTGCTGATTTCACTGTCGGTGAAATGCTTTCCTTCCCAGTGAGGGCCTTCTGGGAAGTGATAATGCTCTGATGATATGTCGGTGAGGGTCACTGCTCTTTGTGTTAATGTCTATTGATAGGTGGTTTGATTGTGCAGCCCTTGATCCTGTTCCTTTACTATAGTGCCTGTTCATACTCTAATTTGGAAACAGGGTCAGTTTCCTGGGGTGAAAGGAGAACCACGTAACAGTACTGTGTGGTAAATTGCACGAGTATGGTGCTGTTACAGTTCTGCCAGATAAGATGTTAAACAGGTGCTGCTGAATTGTTCTCCCCAGTTTCCTGATGGTTGTTCTCATTGAACTTCAGAGTTGTCAGACTCCAAGCCCCACAGCAGACAATCATGAGGCTGCACATAGGTGGGAAGCACAGTGGATCTGCCAGAATGACAGCATTAGGAACTGTTGGGACAGCAGCACCCTTAAACTGAGGCTTGACTCTTACGTAGAAGGGGTGAGTGGTAAAGAACTAAGAAACGCTGCTGCCCCATCGTATGGGGATGGCCCATAGGAATGGATTGGTCACTCTTTCTTCCAGTTTGGGATTAAGTGACACAAAATGAAGCTAGGTGATAGTAAATTCAAAATAAAAAATAGATGTGTGTTTGTGTAGCGTGAGGCTGAGTTGTGGAATTCTTTGCCTGAGGTTGATATGGATGCTAAAAACTTGCTGGGGCCAGAGGGAAACCGATAGATTAGTGGAGAAGAAAGCTGTGGAGGTTTACTGAGTGCTTAGAGCTTACCTGTGGTGGGGAAGGTCTCTTCAGAAGCAGGTTTAGAGAAAGCATCAGGTATGTGTCCTTGTTCTAATATTCTTCCCTAGACATCTGGTTTTAGCTCTGCTCAGATCCTGGTCTGCCATGCTAAATGGTTCCCTGGGTCTATCCAACAGTGCCTGTTCTCTTAATCAAAAGGTAGCATTTCTGTGGAATATAAGAGAAGGCAAAACTCTTGTGAATCAGAACTTTAAAACTGGTATTCTGTGAATCATGCAACAAGTACAAAAGGAAACAGATACTGTAACAAGAAATATCCATCTGCTTTCACAACCAGAACATGCTCTACTCTACTCATTCAATGAGATCACCACTTGCAGAGAAGTGCTTACGCCTAGTTGTAATACCTGCAGCCAGAGTGCTATATCTTCTTTCATTCTTGATAGTTTGTTTGTTGTAATAGATACTTTTGAGAAGTTTCAATCTTTGCTTTATCTTTACCACTGTTGTTACCTCATGTTGCTGCATATCTAGTGAGTGTGCTGGCTTTGCAAGTTTTTGGCAGAGGAGTTTCCATTTAAATATGCCCAGACCACAGAAATAAATTTTAAAATTGTACAGAATATTAAACCATAAATGACTAGTAAAACAAAGCTCTCGGCAAGTACAAAATACAGTTGTGATGGAGTAAGTATCATGTGCAATTTTATTCAGTGAGTTTTTAAAAAATGTTCTAATTTCATTAAGGTAAGTATTTCAAAAGGCCATTTTTAGCTCAGCAGGTGTTTAAATGTATGTTAATTTAAAACAATGTTATTTTGTGTCTTCAGATTGCATCAGTTTTTTGCCCTTTTATGTTGTTCCTTTGTCTTTGACTCAGTAGGAATTTTTTTGTGTTTTATCAACTTTTGTCAGCTGCAGCATCTGGCAATGAGAATGTTCAGCCTCCACCATTAGCTTATAAGAAATGGGGTTTGCAAGATGTGGATATCATTGTTGACCATGCTAGTATTGGTAAGCATTTCTGTTTAATTTCAGATATTTGGCTTAAATTAAACCGAATATTTTCATGCTGTGAAATTCAGAGTGAGAGCACTTAGTGGTACTGGTTGGATAGAAATAAATAGTGGGAGAAGGCTGTTGTAGTGAATGATCTCATTAACCATCATCAAAAATATATTTTACTTTCTCTTCTAGTCTGGTTAGGCCTCCCCTTTCCACTTGAGGGGGACAAAGGATGTTACAGCTGTAGCTGTCCTGTCCTCTCTTGTTTGGTAAGAAACAGCTGAGAGAGACTAGATCAGATGCAGTTACTCCCATTTCTGTCAGGTTAAAGAACTGTTTGGCAGGCAGGGTAAGACTGGTAAGGGTCTGTCCTGAGTCTAGCACATAAAGAAACTAAAATGTGAGATTGCTCCTTTCCAAAAAAGGCAAACTGACTTTTAGGCTCTCAGACTTTTACTCCTTAGGAATTTGCAGAAGCCCAGGTTCTTGTCAAACAGGCAGTTCTGAGGGATAGTAAGCTTCATTTGTCTCCCACCCTTTTCATAAAAGCAGGTAAGAGGGCAGAATGGGGCTAACAAGGCAGGTGAAGTGAATTGGGTAAAAGTGTTTTTGCTGTTAAACTCTGCTGATTTTTTTTTTTTTCTTCTAAACAAACCAACTACGCTTTACAATTAACCTATGTATTTCCAGTTACTCTCTACTGTGTTCTTTGGAATTTCTGTGGTTAAAGCTGCTCTGGTCAGCCAAGAAGGCAGGAATGTATTTAGGCTTCTAGAGCAATTGCATGCCTTTGTTCTGAAAGTATAAGACATTCACTTTAATATTTTTGTTAGGCATCATGACACTGTCTCCTTTCGATCAAATGAAGACTGCCTCCAATATAGGTGGATATTATGCAGCTATAAAAAACAGCCCACCTGCTATGTCTCAGTATGTTACTGTTGGATCCAATCCTTTCACTGGTTTCTTTTTTGCCCTGGAGGTATGTACTACAAAGCTGACTTGCTGAAACTTTGAATAATTACTCCTTTTCTTTTCTGCGTGGGTATTTCTGAAGTATTCTTATGTTCATTTTATGCTGACATTTCCCCTTCTTGATCTTCTGAAACTGAAACGATTTGCAGTGGATGTGATAGTAATGTCTACCACAGGTTCCTGCTAATGAGAGATTTTTATTTTCTATCTTAAAATGAATGTGATAGTCAAGTAATTTTTTACGATTTGTTAATTTATTGCCAATTAAGTAACTGAAGTTTTTTTGAAAAATTATGTTGAGATTGTGTAAACATGCACCTTAGGGATTTTTGGAGGCCTTTTGGTCTTTGATCCTGTATACACATGGCCTGTGTATATTTGGGCATTTCACATAGTGACACTAATACTTGTACAAGAAAACTGTGACTTAAGCTGAACAATATCTGTAGGACACTTACGTTGTCTTCTGTTGTACTGGAGGAGAAGGATGGCAATGTAGCTGTGTGTCTTGTACATTCAGACTCTATGTGTGTGCTGTCCTTATCAGGGTTGAAAGCGATTGAAAATGCTAGAATCAGAATTTTGATTTTGTACTTGCTTTTCCAATATGTTTATGAAAAAACTGCTTACGTTGATATTTGCAAGGATGCCAAAGCCATACACCCGGTAACTCTCCATGATAAATCATACACAGGGTTTTTTTAACTTCTGTTGCAGACAAACATACTGAGCTACCAGTGACTTGCAGGAGGATTTTGAAATGGTAAAGAGATGTCAGAATGGCTTTTCTGGGGGCAATGAATTAAAATTTTGCAGTCTTAAAGCTATGCTTTCTGAGCTGAAAGTCCATAGGAGGCCTGACAAACTATTCTGCAGTTGAGTTCAGTGTAAGAACTATTTCTTGGCTTTCTAAACACTTTGTTCCTTCATTTCAGGGTGGCTCACAGCTGACTAGTTTTTGACTTTCTAAACACTTTGTTCCTTTCTTTCAGGGTAGCTCACAGCCACTGTTGTCTCATGTTGCCTTAGCAGTTGCAAGTAAACTGACTTCAGCATTATTTAATGCTGCCAGGTAATAAAATAAAAAATGGCATTAAATTATTTCTGTTGTAGTACCTACATGAATAGTTTAAGAATTTTTAGAACCGTTAGTATGATTCTCCTAATGTGATTTTCTATTGCAAGTGGCTGGCTTGGTTGGAAGAGTAAACATGAAGAAGAACCTGCCCAAAAACAGAAGCCAAAGGTTGAACCTGCAACCCCATTGGCAGTGAGGTGAGTTTTACATGCTGTCTCAATTGCTTTAGATGTCTTGTGTTTTTAATTACTAGAATTATTTTGAAAGGCACATAATTGATGAACGTGTTTTTCTTGACTTCAAGCAGTGATGATAGTTTGCAGGTTTTTAAGCTTTGTTTCATTTCAGTTTATCATTCTGGACATATAATTACCCATCTCCTTCACTTCCAGTGTGCTGGGTTCATTGTGACTGTGAAAGAACAGCATGCACAGTTTAATGACAGCATAAGTATGTAAATCTCAGTCCTGAAATTTATCACTGAAGTGCTTCAAAGAAGCTGTGTAAGGTGCTTGCAACTTACGATAGCGTAAAGCCCCTCACAAAAATTAGGAGGTATCCTGTTTGCCTGTTGATTGCGGAGAGAGGATAATGGGGGCAACAGGTTGTAGCCTAATGTTATCAAGAAAGCTGGTAAAATACTAAATTAATTCCTGATTGTTTTTCCTGATTTTTTTTTTTTTTTTAAGTATTCTCAAGACTATTCAGCAATAAGGCAGGGCTTATAAAGTAACCCGCTGCTCTGAGATCCCTGCTAGACAACGCATGACAAGACAGTCGCTTATCCTAGTTTCTGAACTTTGGTTTTCAGTAGTTTAACAGATCTATGAGATCTCTCAGACAGCACAAGAACTTTTTTCATGATTTGCTCTTAATGTTACCTGTACCTTTATGTTAACTTAAAAAAAGAAATCTTAGTCCTTATAAGATACTCTGTTTACTGTTTCTGAGGAAAAGTGGGTATCTAGTGTTTTTACTTGATTTTTTAATATTTTTTTTTTTTTAGGTTTGGACTCCCAGATTCCCGTCGCCATGGAGAAAGAATATGTCTTTCTCCATGTAACACTTTGGCAGCAGTAACAGATGGTTTTGGAAGGGTTATTTTACTGGATGTGACAAGAGGACTTGCAGTTCGCATGTGGAAAGGTGTGTTATGTACAACAAATAATATTCTTCCAACACTGTGGTGTCTTATGTTCAGACTTAGAATTCCAAGTGATTTTCCATTATTAAGACTTTGGTACATTGTGTTATTACAAACTAAAGGCAGATGTAACATAAAGTCCTTAAGGGTATTGTTGTAGTGATCCCTGAAATACTGATATGGTCTATAGTAAACATTTGATCTGTTTGGTTTAGATTTTGGTGTAGACTTTTAAATTTTTTCCCCACAGACTGTATCCCAATGGAAAGCTTTTGACCTGATTTTTTTGGAAGAGCTTTAGTGGTCTTCTCCAAGATTCTTTCTCTTGATAAGCTCTAGTATCTTCTTCAGTTCTGCTGAGAAAATAAACAGAAGTTTGAGAAATCTGTAAGAGGATACACAACTTGTTAGAGTCTTGTTTCATCACGGTGACTGCGCAGGGAGTGCTCAGTCTCTTCTAAACTGAGGGATTTTTATAAAATAATGCAGATGTTAAGCTCTCAAACTGTAATTATACCTAATGTTACGACACTTTATTTTCTCTATAGAATTAAAATTTTGCAGCTTTTTGGGAGATCAAAGTTTTAAGAACAGGTAGAAAATCTCTAGCTTCTCTTGTCTTCCCCCCCCCCCCAAGATTAATTATGAATACAGCAGCTACTTCAGCAGCTTGCTAACAGTGTAATAGCTAAAGTAATCATTTCCCCTGTGCATTCCCCTTCTCTCACATTTTGAAGCTTATTAGCTTTAATAGGTGCTTGCTCATGTTCTTGGACATGTTTTTTTTTGCTCATTACTGAGAGCTTCATATTATCTAGGAATTACTTTTAAGAGTCCCAAGCTTTATTTGATAGTCAGACACATATTTACAATTTGCCAGCCTTTCCCCAGTGAGGCTGTTGAGACGTGAAATAGCTTCTTTTCCTTTTTTTTTTTTTTTTTTTTTTTTTTTAGCAAAACTTTCTACTGAATTAAATGTTTTGGACTGTACCTTTTCTCATTGAATTGTGAATACTTTTCAACCTTCTCAGTGTAATATATCTTGTTATAAACTTGTTTTATACGTTAGTATTTCACTTGTGGTTTGGAGTCTTCATTTGTACTTGCTAAACCATTATGTAGTTTAGTCATGTCAGTAGAGCATCTCTGCCTTTTTTGTTTAGGAAGATTTTATCAGGGAAAGTATTTTCCTGACTGAGAGAGAAAAAAGATGAGTATGTTTATTGGGTTACTAAAAATTGCATTTTAATGATGGTAAGATATGAATGAAAATGTACATATCCTATTTAATAAGTTATACAAATTTCCTTCCTTAAATCCCTTTTTTGTTGATTTGAAACATGGGACATCTGGACACTTCACTTAAGAGATCTTTCTTCTCTGAGAGGCTTTTGCAGTGGTGTAATGTCCAGAGTCCAGACCTGATGAGTTTGGGGTTTTCTGTGGCTTCTTCCAGAAGAACTTGTTCCTTCCCAGGTCTGCAGGAGGCTGCATCTGATGGCCCTGCTCAGAGCCCGTGGACCACAGTTCTTGACAGGATTCTGGCTGCTGGCAGAGTAGCACAGTTTGAAACAAAGCTTAGGACTGTTTGCTGCTGGAATAGTACTTAAGTGGGTGGTGGTGTTTACTAATTGTGTATTAATTTCTGTACACTAAGGAACTTCTGCCTTCTTTTATGAAGGGTACCGTGATGCAGAAGTTGGTTGGATACAGACTGTAGAGGACCTTCATGAAAGGGAAACTGAGAAGATGGATTTTTCTCCTTTTGGAAATGCACAGGGTCCAAGCAGAGTAGCTCAGTTCCTTGTGATTTATGCTGCAAGGAGAGGCATTCTGGAAGTGTGGAGCACGCAGCAAGGGCCTCGGGTTGGAGCCTTCAATGTGGGGAAATGTTGTAGGTAAGAAACAGCTAGCAGGTAGGCATGTTGCCTGTGCTGCTGCCGTAAAGTGATATGTGGATATGCCAGTGGTAAAACTGGAAAGTGCTGGCAGGTGCTTTTTGCATTGCCCACAGTGTTTCTACTGAATGCAGCTTGTTGTTTTATACAAGGGGACTTTGTCATGTTTCATCACTCTACCGTCTTTTTTGATAAATGCATTTAGCAGTTGTTAAACTTCAGCTCTATAAAATTTCAGCTCTATAAAATTTGTCAACTTTTTATTCAATGTGTAGAAAGGGGAAGGTTGTTAATTTTTTCTTCACTCTAAAGGCCACAGGGTTTTTTTGTTCGTTTGTTTCAGGTTGTTGTATCCTGGTTATAAAATAATGGGTCTAAACAATGTGACCAGTCAGGGGTGGCAGCCCCAGACTTATCAGATATGCCTCGTTGATCCAGTCTCTGGAAGTGTAAAAACTATCCATGTACCTTTCCATCTAGCACTGAGGTAAGGACTTTATGTGCTCTGTATGACCAAATGAATTTTGTTAGGTTTTTTGGAAACAATGTTTTATGTAGAGAAAGCAATTCTGGTGTTCCTTCTGACTAGTACTCTAGTAATAGTCTTATTGTTTCGTATGCATTGACTTGATTTTTATTAATGTGATGTTACTTAAAAGTAACATACATGATTAAAGGGGTTTTTTTCAGAATCCTTCACTTTAGTTCTTTTCACTCATACAATTAAAATTATTTCCCTTCAGTGATAAGAAGAGTGAGCGAGCAAAGGATATGCATCTAGTGAAGAAGTTAAATGCTTTACTCAAAGCTAAAACCTCAGATCCAGGTAGGTTCTCTTGTATAATTTCTTAAGACGGTACGTTGTCAAGTGGTTCTTGTGTTATCTGACCTGTAAGGATGCAAACCCAGGTCTGATTGTGCTACGTTCCGACAGCTGTATGTGCTATGAATTACGATCTTTAGCTTGTTTTTTTTTTAATAAACTACCAGATTAAATTTAATCTTGTGCAGGGATCCAGTATAAGCCTTGTCTGCCCTGTAAATCTTAACTAAACTATACTTTGAGTGCTTGCATGAAACACAGTGTGGTTGCGGTCAGTTATGCTGTGTAATGGAGTTCAGCATTTGACTCTATAGGTATCCTTCTTTCTGTCAGTAATACACATATCTTACAAAAGATGGATTTGGTTTAAGAGGTGGCACTTAGCTGTTATTTTGTTTCATTTTCCCCAAGCTTGTTTTATCAACTTCTCTAATAGTGTCTTCATCTCTATAGATGCACGTGGGTTCAAGCTACACTGTGGTGTGGGTTGACTGACTTTTCAGAACGAGTTTGAGAAATATGAATTGAAGTTGTGACTGTATTTCTTTGCAGATCTGATTGAAGCTGAAGCAAAGGAATTAATACTTGATATCAAATACCCTGCTACAAAGAAACAGGTGAATACGTAGAAGCTAGTATACTTCAATATTAGGGAAAAAATTGCATGATCAGATTAAGAGTGCTAAATCTTTTTAAGTCTTTCAAAGTACGTTACTTTTTCCTAGAATTACTTGGAGGAAATAATTGAGCTATTTTGTTCTGATGTGGGTTTTGTGGGTTTAATTTTTTTCTTTACCATTTATTAATTGGAATTAATTTTGACTTGTGACTTCCCCAAGGCATCTTCTGTGCTAAAAGTCAAAGTAATAACAAGAGAGCAGACCTTTCTGTAGGATCAAAGTATGCCACAAGTATATGTGAAGACAAAATATAGATGAAAAATCATTGTCAAAGTTGCGCTATTGTTGGCTTACCTTATATATTTTTACAGTGAAATTAAGTAAATGTTTAATTCTGTTGAACGTCTGCTTAACAGGCTCTGGAAAGTATACTGACAAGTGAACGTGTGCCGCTTTCATCTCTCACAAACATCACTCAGACATTAATGGATAATTTAAAAAAACAGGGTAGGTGGATATTTATTTTGTAAATATGGAGAGGCGTTTGCACCTTGTCTGCAGTGCTGTAAGACTATTGTAGAACTATTCTTTCCCATAAGACTAGACTTGGTCTGCTTAGTTTTGCTGCTACATACTATAGGATGTTGCTTCTACATTATTTATTTCTTTAAAATGCAGACTGCAAATAGCTTGCTAGTAAGTATGCTTTGCTATGCTTGCTATGTGCTTAGTAACTTGTGATTATATTTTAAAAAACAAACCCAAACCCCCAACAACTGGGCTTGGTACTTCAATCTAGTAAAAGTTTCCTTCAGAAAGAAGCTTTCACAGACTTCTGTCTGTAGATGTTTTAGTTTGTTCTCTCTCCAAGGAAGGCAGTAAGTATATGGTACTTTGGATCTGTGAATTTTAATGTACTGGAAGCACAAAATCCTTATTACTGAGGATGTGAGCTCTGGCCAGATGCCTGGTATCTTTTCTTGGGAAGCTTTGCTGAAGCTATATTTCATATGTTAGTAGAGATTTCGGAGCCAGTGTCAGGAAATGTCATTTCCCATTCAAAATCTTGTTGCTGAAAGTCTGCAAGATTGTTTCTTTGAAATTAGACACTTTGATCTTTTTAAAATTGGGAGAGCCGCCTTTGTGCTTGAGGTGACCACATTTGGGAGACCCAGCTGGGGACTGAGGAACGGAGAAGAAGGTGCCTCCCACTTCCTTTGCATGTGTTGGGACTTCTCAGCAGCGCAGCTGCTTTTTCTTTGTTTTGGTTATCACTGGATTTAATTCAGCTTGTTAGATGAGGCTTCAGCCATAGGAGTCAAGAAATCCCTACCACTGTTGTGTGGAAGTCCTCAATAAGCCATTTGTTAATTAGAAAGGCTGCGTCCCTTGTCGTGCCTCAGTGAGAATGTGACAACATATTTTTGTAGTTTCAGAGCCTTGAGAGGATCTCTTTCTTTCACTTGTATCAGTGGTGGGGTTTCTGTTACCATTTTCTTGAAGTAGATAGAGGAGGTTGAGAGCTTCACACGTGAGTTCTCTACCTAATTTTGGTCTGACATTCTAAATCACTAGCATTGTCCATTTATATTGGAACTCCTAAAAAACTGAAGAAAAATGGAAACGTGGCCTTTTACGCTGAAGAGAGATTGACAGAACTGTATACCTACTGGGGTCTGTTCGTGTATTTTTAATCTTTAATCTCTTATTGTCATACATAACATTCTCTCCTCACAGTCATAAGAAAGAGAAACTTGGCTGATGTTCTGGCCTTCTAATTTCAGAACAGTAGTGGCGCATCCTTCCACTTGTGCTTAGTAGGTAGAAGATAACGTGAAGGAGATGCTGGGCTCTGAATGCTGTAGTTGCAAAGAAAAGGTCAAGTGACTGTGTGGCAAGCTCTGTGCATTTCTTTTCTGTTTTTAGGATTTTTAATAGCAACGTGTCAAAAGTATTTAAGGGTTTGTAGGGAGAAAATCATGTTTAGAAGCTGTTTCAGCTGAAGACGATATATTCAGAGATATCTTTTGTATAGAAAGGGCCTCTCAGGATCTCTAAAATACTTTCTTTTAAAATAAATAAGTTGGCATAGAGATTCTGTCAACGTTATGTTGATGTTAGTTTCTTATATTCTGATTGTTTTAATTGTTACTGAAATTTGAATGTCAATAGATACATGAAATTTCCGACTGAGATTGTAGAAATACAAAAGGCAGTGTCTTGCAGAGGTGAAACTGAATTCATTTCAGTAGATATTAAGCTCTCTTCTGATGCGAGGAATATGCTTAAAATACTGTAAGAATGAATAAAATATTGTAGTCTGGTATTCTTGATAAAAGAAAATATGTTTGAGACTTAATGTATTTCAGTTTTTGGCAATTTCTGGTTTGGCCTTAAACCAGGAAATTAGAATAGATTTGTCTTTTGTTCAGTTCCACATTGTCAACCTTCTTCAGTTAAAAAATGAGCCTGATATCTTTCTCTAATACTTCTCGGAAAAAATAATTCTTGTTTTATACTGCTGTGAATTAAATATAGTAATTGCAGGCAGCAGCGCATCAAAAAATTACATTGAGAGACGTAAGTCTCTGCAGTTGTAATAAAGGAGAAGTTTAATGCAGCTGTGAAGTATGTTTCACTATTCCGGGCTGTATATTCAAATTCAAATGAGGTTTTATTTTTTTCTCAGAGCTTGAGTGTGTGGATGAAGGACTACTGCAGTTCTGCGCAAACAAGTTAAAGCTGTTACATCTTTATGAACTAGTTAGCAAACTAAATTCCCAAAGCATACAGAAAGACACTCCACCCTCGGATAATGTGAGTAACTTCAAAATGCAATTGTCTTATAGAATCGAGTAATGATTTGGGCATAAAAATATGTTTTCAAGGCCTTGGATAAAATAAGGAGGTAAGCAAGTTACATGTTTTTGTGGCTTGGAACTTTTAGTGAAGTCATTGTTTTGTAATGTGTTTTTTTTCCCCCGCTGTGTAATTCATCTACCTAATACTCTTTAGCAGTCACAGAGTTGAGACAGTTCAGTCCTTTATCCAAAGCATATTCTTACCTTTGTTTAGTTTTGGAGGGGTGTTTTGGGACCAGTAGAAATAACAAATTCTGATACTTACTTTTATAGCATCATAATTTGGTTTGCTTTTGATAATAATTTGTAGAACTGCTTATACATTTGTAAAAGCCATGTGGAGTGGTGTTATATAGGCTTGTTTGCTCGATGGATGATTGTTATGTTATCAGCACGATCTAAATGTGGGAAATGCATTGGTTGAAGTCCTTAAATATGAAGCTAGTCAAGGTCTTCCTGTGAGCTGTATGAATAGCTGATTTTCATAATCATCATCACAGAACGGTTTGCTTGGGTTGGGAGGGACCTTAAAGATGATCTAGTTCCAACCCTCCTGCCATGCCAGGGACACCTTCCACCAGACCAGGCTGCTCAAAGCCCTGTCCAGCCTGGCCTTGAACACCCCTGGGGATGGGGCATCCACAGCTTCTCTGGGCAACCTGTGCCAGTGTCTCAGCACCCTCACAGTGAAGGATTTCTTCTCGATACCTAATCTAAATCTGCCCTCTTTTGGTTTCGGTGGGTTTTTTTTTTTTTGAGATTATTTAATCTTTACTTTTTAAAGACATCTTTAATATTCAAAATGAAATATTTTGCCTCTTCTGACTTTTGCTGTAGTTTTTACTGTGTTTTTCAAAACATCTGTTTACTTGTGGATTTTTTTGGCTTTTGCCTTTAAGGACTTGGCTAAACTGCTTCGACTGGAAGAAAAAGATTTTCGTAGGCTTGAAACTTTACTGGAGAACTACAAGAAAGAAAACACACAAAGTACTGTTCAGTTTGCTGATGAGAAGGATGACTCACTGTCTGTGAAAATGTTCTTAGAATATTTGGAATATGAAAAGGACATGATTAATGTGAAAAATATGGAAGATGGAGAGTATGTGGCTTTAGGTAAGAGCTACCAAACTGTTTGTCATATAACTTGAAGACTGATTATAATCTAAGATGGTATAAATATTCTAGCCTTAATCTGGTTTACCTTGAAGTAGTATGTGACAGTGCTACTTCCAGACTCTCACCTTTAGTTATAGGTCTCTCTACCTAGATGGATATTAATACAAGTTGACTATAACTGTGGATATAACTACCCTAAAGTGATGTTACGACTGTTTATTTGTTTATGAATGCCACTAAGTTGGACAGTGATAACTAGATACTTCACAGAGCAGCTGTATTTTGCTGTTTCTGGGCTGACTTTACCCTCAGAGATGGGGGAGCTGACTAGAGGCAGCATAGGACCATTAGGTGATAGAGTAAGGATTCCACATTTGTTGAGCTGAGACTTTGGACAATGTTGATCTGAAATATTATGGATGGGGAGAGCGTGTGGGCTGTCTGTTGGGTTGTATGATGGGGTTACTGTCTGTAGTCTGCTATAGTTTGCAAATCTGTTCCAGACTGTCCTTGAGGGGACCTTGGAGAATAACTAGTGGAAGCCGCTTGAGCTAAATTTGTCTCAAAGGCACTGTCTTTCCAGAAGGTTTCTTTTCCAGGGAAATTTTGGTGTGAACACGGAATTCTGTGCATAGGTGTTGTATGGCTGTCGCTTTGTAGCCTCCTGCTTATTTTAGCTATAATTGTCAGACTTTCAGAGGAATTGGGATTGAAAAGTTAGGCAGAAGTTTGGCTTTCGTCTGTAAGAAGATGAAAGGCTGTTCTGAAGCAATCTTAGAATTTGCATTTTCTCTACCATAACAATATATTTAGTTTTAAGAACGGGGATAGAAGTACTGTGGTTCAGCCATGGTGCCTGTAGTGGGGGTTGGAGTAGCCACGGTGCCTGTCGCCAGGGTTGGAGCAGTTGTGGAGCCTGTCATGGTGTCAGATCCAGACACCTCTTCCCTTGAGGGTGTGGATTGTGTTGAGCAGGGCTCTCCCGCCGTGTGGCAGTGATTTGTGTGTCTCCAGAATTGACAGGGTGACAGCATACTTCTTCCCAGCTATTTTACTAGTTGTTCAGGATTCTGTGCTTGTTCAGAAGTGAAATTCCAAAACACTGGAGGTGACCACTGGGTGACCACTGTCCTAAGCACTTGCCCACACTATCACCGCCCCCGCCCCCCCCCCCCCCCCCCCCGCCACTCTCACCTGTCCAGCCTCGATGCAGATCTCTGGGTGGTATTCTTAAACAGCTGTTTAACCCAAAGCAAGACCTGAAACACATTCAGGAGACATAGCAATAGAAACATGCTGGTTCAAGCATCCTGAAGATATTAAAAATTCTGAAGAGCTATTGTAATTAGCCTGGAGGAGATGGGAAAGGTGGAGGAAAGTAAAAGGTGTAATTATTGGTCGTTTCCAATAGATGGCTCCTGAAGTACAGAGATGATGGTCACGCTGAGTAGAAACACCAGAGCAGTTGTGCCACCAGCAATTTTACCATTTTTTAGGCCAGTGTTACAAAGTACCACAGAATAATAACCTTAACCCAGCCCCCAGAGGGGATAAACAGCACATCAGGGAACACGTACGGTAAGTAAGGTGTTAGATAATGCAACTCTTGAGAGCAAATAAATAACATTGTGACCAGCGACTATTAAACTAATATAATGAATGCTTAGAACAAATTTGTTTTAACACGCTCTGGTCAGATCTGTTATGTCAACCCATCGTGCCCCATATTGGGCACCAAAAAGGACTGTCATGGTTTAACGTGGCAGGTAGCTAAACACCACACAGCTCTTCGCTCTCTCCCCCCGGCCCCCAGTGGGATGGGAGAGAGAATCGGAAAAAAAAAAGTAGAATTCGTGGGTTGAGATAGACAGTTTAATAGGATAGACAAGGAAGGGAAAATTATAATAATGATAGTGATAAAAAATTAGAATATTCAAAACAAGTGATGCACAATGCAGTTGCTTACTACCCACTGGCCAGTACCCACCAACTGATGCCCAGCCAGTTCCTGAGAAATGGCCCCTGGCCAGCTTTCCCCCCAGTTTATATACTGAGCATGATGTCATATGGTATGGAATATCCCTCTGGCTAGTTCAGGTCAGCTGTCCTGCTCTGTCCCCTCCCAGCTTCTTGTGCTCCTCCAGCCTTCTTGCTGGTGGAGTGGTGTGAGAATCTGAACTAAGTGTAAACACTGCTTATTGTAAACACTGAACTTGGTGTAAACACTGCTTAGCAGCAGCAAAAACATCAGTGTGCTATCAACACTATTCCCATCCCAAATCCGAAACACAGCATGTACCCGCTATGAGGAAGAAAATTAAATCTACCCCAGCTGAAACCAGGACATCCAAGCAGTACAATAATCTTTGTTTTGTTGTAAATTCATTTTCTATATGACTCCTTTATTGGTAGGAACACTTGTGTCCTTTGTAATGAACCTTCTCCACTAAGGGTAAACCATTAGGGCATCCTGGATGTAACTTGGTCCTTCGTGTTGCACTCAGTGGGACCTGATCAATAGATGATCTCCTGTGTAAGCGTACGGGAAGAGGCTGTGGCTTTATGTTGTTCATAATGTTGACTAATTTTTGCTTCAGGCAGCTTTTTCTTCTGGAAGTGTTTGTGTGGGGAGAGTTCCATAGAAGAAATGTGTCGTGCATTGGAATCAGCAGGTTTTAGCCCTCAGATCCTGTTGGTAAGATATTTATTACATACTTTAAAACTTTGATGTAGTATTTTGAAAACAAAACATTGAAAGGAAAAATTCTGAATGTTGATCTTTGGATTAATGCTGTGTTCAAATATCCCCATGTTTAGTTCTTTAGGTATTTGTGTCTGTATTTCCCACTAAAGAGATGCCAAAAAAAAAATCTAGTTGCAAATGTGGATATTCTAGTGGGAATTTCTAGATTATGCCTTTAGGACTACAAGTGTTAAAATTTTGCTGAAGTTTTCTTCTACAAAGAAGCAAAAATTATGAGAGTAGTTAATTTCAGGCACTGATACATTTGTTATAATTCCTTTTTGCAAGCAGGGAAGTTTAAAAGGAATTAAAAATAAATTTTTCAGAATCGCTAGTAGTGTTCAGACAATCATCTTGGTCTTTCAACTGCATGTAATTTGTGTTTTGCTACTCTTCTTCCATCCACTACAGTGGAAATACATATTTCAGTATTATTTGCTTGTATTAGGATTTTCAGGGGTAGTATTAATAACTTTTACTAAGCTGAGATTGGTAGCATACTGGTATTAGCTGGCTGTGCCTTCAGAAGAGGGTGTTTCTAAGGTATCTTTCTAAATGAAAGATACAGGTTGTATTGTTTCATTTCAAAGTCTTCATAGGGTGTCTTATGCAATATTTATATTCATATAGTAAGAGTTCATGGGTATAACATTTCTGCTCTCTGCCACAAAATTTTTTAGAGAAAGAAAGTGTTTGTATTAGGTATGTTGCAATATTACAGTTTCATTCAATTGCTTTAATTCCATATTCTATTTTTTTTTTTTTTTGCAGTCACTCCTTCTCAATTTATGGCTTTCCAAGGAAAAAGATATTCTAGACAAACCAGATTCTGTCAGTTGCCTTCACACTATGCTGTCACTTCTGAGCAAAATGAAAGGTGAAATATGCATTTGGGACATGTAAACACAACTGATATTATTAGAAATCTGCTACTCTGACCAGCCTGTGTTACCATTTAGGGTTTCCTCCCCCCCGCCCCCGCCCCCCCCCCCCCCCCCAGTTATGTGACAGCTGCATGCTGCATGTTGATCAACTAACCAAAAATGCAATCAAAATCTGAAGAGCGTTACAATTAAAGGCTGCTTCATGCCATGTAGTTTCACTCTCCACTAAGCTGACAAAGCTCTTATTTGGCACCAGAAGGTGACTGTCCTTCCTCCCTTTTTCGGGTGTATATTTCTGGCCCCCCCCCCCCCCCCCACCTTGTGCTGCCTGCCTCTCAGAAGTCGTTTGAGTTGCTGTAACTTTTTGAGACACCATTATTCTAGCAGCATTTGTATATTGAACATCTCTCTTACTTCAGGGGTGCTATATAAAGTCAACTTGTCATTATTTGGGGTAAGCTATGTAAGGAATAATTCCTGATTCTCCCACCTCACACAGAGGTGCTGTGGATATATCTGTGCCAGGTTCCCTTACGTCTAGTTCACCACAGGGCACCACTGTTGGCTTGAAACTGGAAGCATGATTAAGCTACTGCTGCTGTCTGAATAAATTAGTTTTGCTGAACATGAGGCAGCCTGAAGAGAGACGGCCTGAGGGCGTTGAATATGTGTGGCATCTAGAAATCACAAAAGGAGCTGTCTCTGCGTTGTGAAGTGTCATTTTGTAATATTCATTAGATCTAGTAAGCACGCAGCAGGTTTTGCTGCCGCGTGATTTAGATCTGTTGCCTGTTTCCTAAAAAGGAAACTTGGAGACAGAGTAATTCACATTATGCTCTTTATTCTAAATTTAATTTATAATCTAGAAATTGTATGCTACATATCTAGAAGAAGATAATGTAGAGTAATTGGAAATTGCTTCTAATAAAAGCTGTATTAATACAAGTGCTGCTTTACTAGTTTGAACACCCGGTGACCCAAGTTGGGTGTCCCACCCTCCCTTTCCCTCCAGTGGCTATAGACGAGTCCTGGGACACTCAGTCCATTTCCCCCTGGTGGCAGCAAATGCGAACGGCTTGTGTTCAGTCTGAAAATAACGCAGCTGCCTTGTTGTCCGCTCACGTTGGACATTCCATCACTGCACAGATCGTTGACAGTGTGACAGAGAAAAAGGTAAGTCATTTTGGATGCCCCCCTTCTGTTTTATTGACTGTGTCAGTTCCATGCAAATTGCTGTCTTTAACAAAACAACATCCTCAACACGGGCACAAGCATGCACCATCCGGTAAGCCTGAAAATTTGTATTTGAATTTGAAGAATATCATGCTGAGGCGAATGAATGATACATCATAATTGTTTACTAAACATATTTATATATGTCGTGGGAACTGTACAGTGAGCTTTTGTCTTGATAGCAAATGATGTTGACAAGCTTAAAGTCTACACAGTTCCCACGTGAATTTGAGAAGTCCACTGAACTTTGGATGTTAAACCTGTTTTAACATAGTTTTCAATATTTTTTTTTAAATACGCTGGTGAATTTTCTTAGCACTTATGTTACTATGTTTTCTTAAGGTGATGGGTGTTTGGTTCTCTCGGTAATAAGTATCTTCTTTACAAAGCTGTGATTGAGACTGTGAAACTGCAAGCAGCATTGCAATTCAAGATGGAAAAGGTTATTCCATTCCTACGTAGCACTAGGCATATGTGTGTTTTTCTACTTGACTGAACAAATTAGATGGAGTTTAGGTGATGTTCAGTCTTGTAAGTAGACTGCCTTATAAATTGTAACTAGATTACTGGGAAGTGTTTTAGTATTTTATTGCAATTAACTATTGCAATTCTGTATATTAAAATAGTCAGCGTTGCCCAAATAGGATTGTTGGTATGTTGCAACATACTATGCTTTACCCATGGGCTCTCTCCTGTATCACCTTCTCTTCTGCTCTTAAAAGAATATAGGAAGAGCTTTATTTCCCTCAAAAATTCCCTCCTCTAAAGCCATTTATTCTGCTGCCCCCCCCCCCCCCTCCTTTGTCCTAAAGCCTAGAAATCTTAATAGCCAGGCTTCTGAGAACTCTAGAGTTTACTGCCTTGGTGCACAAAGCTAAAAATCTGATCTACACCCTACTAGAAAGATTCTTGGGCTTTCTGGCAGGGCATTTGCTGATAAATGTGGGAATTAGCAAAACAATGCACAGAACTGCCATGTGGTATGATCCAGTGTTTCTGGGTGCATGATATGTATTTTTTAATATGGTAGGTAATTGAAATGTAGGTGGATTAATGTGTATATAGTGAAGGATTTAAAATTAAATCGTTTTGAAGGGATTCTAACACACTTCTCAACTAAATATGAACTTAAAAATGGGACTATTAGATGACTTTTCAGGTCCTTTATTTCCTTAGGCTTCTATTTAAGAATCTGTGCATCTTGTGAGCAATGTGGGATATTGATTGGTCGTTGCATAGTAGTTGATGTACATACTTTGAACTAAATTATTCTTTAAAATGCGGTAGCTCTTGGGATATAGCTTTCAATTTTAACACTATCCATTTTTTTTAAACAAAACTATGCTACTTTAATTGAACAGACCTAAACCAGTTTGTATGTTCTGTTAGTTTTCCCAAATAATTGTAGGTTCGGACACGGAGTCCTGGGAAGCACTTTCCCTTGATACTGAGTATTGGAAACTTTTGCTGAAACAGTTAGAGGATTGTCTGATACTTCAAACACTACTGCATAGCAAAGTGAGCAGAAGGACAAAAAGAGTGTCGTCACTGCAGACTGAGCCTTTGGGCAGGCTTTCCGTGAAGAAGTTGCTTGAGGCTGGGAAAGGTACATTTTTTTTTTTCTCTTGGAAAGACGGGTGATTGTGTTTCTAGTAGACTTCTGAGCCATCCTTACCTACTTAATGATATACACTGCGCAGGAAATGGTTCTGCTCGTTACTTTTCTTAATTTAAAAACCAATGCAAACCACATAGAATACCGCTTTAAAGTTGTAAAAGGGTATTACTGTGAAGACTGCATTGTAAATGTCTGATCACTTGAATGGGAAGTTTTCTAATTGGTAGAGTTATTATGTAATTAATGGTAGTAGTTAAAACTTGTATCTCTTCTCTTGTCCTTTGATTCTGAATCATAAATCTTGTGGGACACATTGACTATACCTCATACTTTTTTTTTTTCTTTCTGTTTTAAAATGGCCTAGGAGGTATTGCTGACACTGTAGCAAAGTGGGTTTTTAAGCAAGGCTTCAGCCCTCTTGTACTGAATTTGGCCCAGCACAAAACCAATACGGATCGTACTGATGAATCTGTAGAAATGCATACCCCTATCTTTTTTGAGGAACCAGAAGAAGATGCAGGCTTGGAAACAATCCTAGGTAAGGAAATAACACAAATTTTTCAAATTCTAAATGCCTGCAGAGATGTTTTAGTTGCTACTATTGTGAAGTGGCAGAAACCAGAGTGGGAAGAGGTCTGTCCCGTGACTTTAGATTTTCTTTTTCTAGAGCTGCTGCAACTAGCGTATCAGCAGTTTCCATGTAGTCTTGAAGTGGATGTACTCCATGCACACTGCTGTTGGGAATATGTGGTGCAGTGGAATAAGGACCCAGAGGTAAAAAAATTTAATTTGCGGGGAGTAATGGTTAAGACCGGCTTAACAGAAGCCGTTGCACAAGTTTGTAATAGTTCATAAAAACTTTCGTTAAGAAGACTGATTTTGAAGGCATACTAGTTACCGTTTGTTTGTGATAAGTGGCAAGCAGGAGCTGATTTGAGAAAATGAATGCAGGGCCTGCGGCTGAATGGCACCTCACGAAGGTGACATACAGGACTGTACGTTCCTAAGCTACCAGATTCTCAAAACTGTAAATGTGGAAACTGCATTAAAATAAACAGTGTGAAGAAGGGTTTTGACTGTATCTTGGGCAAGTACAAAACAGTTTAAGTACTGCAAAAATAGTGATGAACCTTTCTTCTTTTCTAGGTATGTTAAAACAGACCACAGAATACTAGATTTGTTAAACTAGAATCCATTCCATTTAAAGTAGAAAGAAGGATTTCTTGAATATTCTTGGATTCCCTGGCCACTGCTTGGAATTGTCATAGGAGAAAGAAAGAAAAATTTCTTTCTTCCACTGCTGTCCTGTAGCTTCTCTAATATTGGAGAACGTTGTCCAAAGTTCTGATGATGATAAAATTGAAATTAGCATTCCTTAGATTTCTGCAGCATAACACCTTGCTATAGAACAGAAGGTTCCTTTGAGATTGTGAAAAACGTACTCTATCATTATGAAATGGAGTAAAAATTAATCTTCCTAGCACAAATGGATTTTGTATTTGAAAAGCGACTGTAGTCAGTGGAGGTACCTTTCAGCGAGGAGTATGTTAGCAGAACATATACTAAAACAAAGCCATGAAAATGGTGCTGAAATCACAGTGTGTTTGTTACTTTGCCATGCGTGCGTATGTTTGTCACGTAATAGCAGAAAAGATTGAAATATCAGAATAACTTACAAGTTTTGTAACTGTCAAAAAATAGTAGCTTTAAACTAATCTGCCTGGGCCCTTTAAGAATCAATAGTTTACATTTATACCAAGTTTTGAATAATCTATTAACTTGCTCTTTTACTTTTTTGTTTTACATAAGGAAGCATGTTTTCTCATTAGGTCCATAGATCATCTAAGATGCATTGTTAACGCTCACGTTCAGCATGGTAAGTATGAAGCTATTATTAAAAAATATCTTTGTTGAAATTGTAAAACAACAGAATAAACGACTGTGTTCAACTAGTGTGAATGTATACAGTTCATAGGTAGTGATAGCCATTTTTTCTAAATAAACCCTAACCAAAACAAAAAAACCCCCAATCCCCAACTGCTGACATTCAAGCTTTTGTTTTTCATGTTGAAACGCTGTTTCCATCAGAACCATGAAAATAAGTTGGTGAGATAAAGTTTTAATGTGTTTAAAACCATTTAAAATAAAATTGCTCTGAAACTATTTTTTTCTTGTATTTTAGTGACACGTGCTTCTTGCAATTACTCTTCATGCATTTCTTGATACTCTTGATTTTTGATGGATTTCTTGATACTTGATACTATTTTAGTGAATGTGATGACAATTGCCTTTTTTGTAGACTGTTTATGTGTACAAATAAGGTGCACTCTATGCGTAAACAACTAGTCTTAAACCTTCTTGCTTAGCACCAAAGTTTGTCCTACCTACAATGTTTAACCCAGTTTACATAATAATTTTAATCAGTGGTTCATCGCATTTCTGACTGTTATTTCATCACCGAGGTAGTCTCCCCCTGAGAAATCTGAAATCTAAAGTACCAAGTATAAAGCAGTGAGGATAACTTACAGTTCCTTCTTGTTTCGTTCACCATCTTTTTTTTAACTGCCCTCCCTGACTTAAAGAAACTTTGGCTTTTCACGCCATTGCTAGTAAGATCTCTTTTCTGTTCCTTTGGAGTTTACAAGCTTGCGATTGTTCTAGGTATTGCTCTGATGATGTGGAACACATTCATAGTAAAAAGGCTCTCTTCTGCTACGTATCTAATGGAAAAGGTGAGTGCAGTGTTGTGGCAGTATTTTTGAGGCTGAATTTTTATAATTAACTGAAAAATGAAACTAGTATTTTTAAACAATTGTTTTAAAAAGTCTGGGATATCTCCGATTTAAGCGTCAAAAGCCTGCTTATTTCATTTGTTATGTAGCTAACTTGGAATTGATGAAGGAATGCATATTTTAAAATATCAAAATCTGGAATGATCAACTATAGGCAGCTTTAAATCACAGCTAATCAGCACAGGCTGATGTATACTGAAGACGTGCAGTGTTAGCTTGTAGCTGCTAAAGAAAAAGTATTTGTGAAACAGTTTGAAACTGTGTATGTGTCTGTTTGTGTCATTTTACATCAGAAAACAATAAATAAGTTAGTGTTTTCTTTGTGCCTCTTTCCTGCTAAGTTATTGCCATGAAAGTTTCTGGTTCCCACAAACAGCAGCTTTTCCTAATGTGGTCCAAGTTTTGCGTGTACGAGTGCTTGTTTTTCAAAAGGCAGAACATTTTGCGGATGTTGTGGAGCGTTTCTGTCACTACCTTTGTGTAAATCAGCTTCTGTTCTAGTTGGCAGCTTGTTTGCTGTGGGGTTTAGCAGTCTTCTGTCCCTGCTGAGCTTCAGGTTTTTTCACGCTTAGAAATACAGCATGGATCTATTTATGGGAAGTCAGTTCTGTTTAGGACTGGAAGACAGCTTAGGAAGGAAGAGTACTGTCAGTAAGTGATAGATCTGTTTACATTGTGTAAGGGGAATCTGCCTGTTGGTTTGCTGGAGGTAGAGCAGCAGCCAAGTGTTTTTCAGTGTAGAAGTCCAGATGCAGAGAGAGAAGCATTGACAGTGATTTAACTGTCAATGATGGGGGCACCCCCCCCCCCCCCCCCCAACAAACAAACCAGCAAAGAAAACCCCACAAAACCCAGAAGGATTTGCTGTCTTGTCATCTTTTTTCCTTCTCCTTTGCTCCTCTCATCTTCTGCTTTTGCTTTTTGTTTAGCTCTATGAATTGGGAGACTGTCATCTTCCTCGTTCCTTTCAGCAAACAGGCTCAGTTGTAGTAGGTGTTTCTTCTGCAAAAACTCTTCCAGTTTTTCTGCATGCCTTTATGGAAATCCACCACCATTACTTCTGCCTAGATTAATACTCACAGGAGAAGAGATATAAAGGCTTTTATTAACTGTTTTTGCACACATCTGTTACCTTAAACAAATCTCATGTAATAACAAATGTTGCTATCTTTTTTTAATCATTACTTATGTATGCTTGAAAGCTGGGAGTTAGTCCTTTGGGTTTGTGTCATAGAAGCAGTAGCACACTCGCCAGCTTCTAGAAAAATAAAGTTTCCAAATCTGTCGGTACTCAGTCCCATAATGGACAGCTGAAAGTTGTCTTGAATTCAGACTTTGAAACAGGATGATGGATCACTTGAATTGGAGTTTAAATAATCCTGTAACTCAGGACCCTGGAATCTCACTTCAGCTGTTGTTTAGACTCTGCCATGCTGTTGTAATTATTTTATTTTTTTGTGCTATGGAAGAGAGAACTTCCACTTACGTGTATGTGCTTTGTCGTGTGCAGCACGTGATGCAATTTACAGAAATCGGACCTCCTAGTAACATTCCTAAACAGGGGATGATTGAGGTGTGTCTTCTGAAGAATTCAGACAGGCAAAGCATGGAAACCCCTTTAGAACTTTGTTATTAGACCTTCTCTATCTCAATGAAAAGTGCTGGAGCATTCACTTTCCTTTTCTTCTTCCCTTGTTCCCTAGTGTGTGTTTCTAATATCACAGAGCTAGAGCCATGTAATACCAAGTGTATTATAGAAATCACTGGGAATTTTTTAGCTGCCTTTGAGATTTGAATTGAGGACGTCGGGGACTTATTTCTAATCCTGGACTTCAAGAGGGATGAATTAAGTATGGGCATCAACAGTGTGCATTTCTGAGTTGTATGATCTGTCTCAAATCTTTTGCTGAAAGCAAGCTATGCAGTGTGTCACACTATGTAGCTGTAATGAACTATTTTCCCCCTCTGAATTAGAAAAATAGTAATAAAGGGTTAAAACATGGGGTAACGGTTACCTTATGATGAAAATTATTTAATTGTGCTGAATTATTATGTTTTATTAAACAGGTTGGAAAAGCTCCAAAGGACAGATTGTGCAGACGGGCAAGTAATACTACTTTTGTCTAAATGGAAGGAAAGAAATAAAAATGCCTTAATTTTAATACTGGTTTGTGATTTATTTCTGGAAGTTTCAAAAAAATTCAAAATACAGCCCTAGAGAAAATGTTACACATTTTAAGAAATGTAAATTAATCTTTATCTGACTAAGCAAATTAGAACAGTAGTATAACTTCAAATATTATAGAAGATAAGATTTCAGACTATAACATGACAAACTACTGTTAGTTTTCATGCGTAATTTCATTAGTTACTTTTTTTTTTTTTTTTGGAAGACACCCAGTGTGCTCAGAAAATGAAATTTACTAGACGTGATTACTTGAGGAATTCAGTCTTCTTTAGAGATACAGTATTATAAATGGCTACATTTAGCTTTATTCCTATTTTTTCCCATTATTTCTAATTAGTTGTACTTCAGCAAATATTTGTTTACCTTTAAATAGAATAGGTTAATAAATTGAGCTTAATGTGTTTTATGTCAACAACTCTTCTCAAACATACAGAGCTAATAAAAGCCTGTTTCAATTCCAACTGAAACGATTTAAACCATACTCTTTGTTAACAGGACGTAGGTATGGGTGACACAGCGATGACAGCTTTTCTCGGCTGCTGTTCAGATCTTCTTCAAACATTGCTGGAGGTAAATTTTTATTTTTCCTGTAGCAGGTAAGGAACTTCACATGTAAAGAATATTGTTATACAAATTTCTGCACTGTTCAATTCAGACAAATAGGAATGAACTTCTAGTCGATGTGAAATTTTCTTCTTAATTTCGCTCCAGAGAAGTTGTGATTAAAGCAGTGTCTTTTGCATAGAAGGCCGATACAGAGGACACTTTGCATGTGACTACTTTTCTGCGTTGCTCTGGCAGGCTGATGTTAGCAGCGACGAAATGCAGGCTCCTGTCTTAGATACCGAAGATGCTTGGGTGTCGGTAGAAGGACCAGTATCGATCGTAGAGCTAGCCCTTGAGCAGAAACGCATTCACTACCCACTTGCTGAACACCAGTTTGTGTTATGTACTATCTTGTATGCCATCATGAGGTTTTCTCTGAAGAGTGTGAAGCCTCTTTCGCTGTTTGATAGCAAGGTATGTCTTTTGAAAGCATACATCTTAATATTGCTATCCTTCCTCTTGCTATCTATAATACATGCTAGCGTTCGCTCTATTAATAGTTCATGCACAATTGTCTGAAAGACATTAGTTCACTGTGGTGCATTAATGAAGTTGTCACCAGAATTCAGGCTGAGACCCAAACTTGGTGCCTTTCCTTATGAATAAAAGATTTGTAGTGACCTCAGATGCATGAAAATCCGCTCCTTAATAATTAGCTGGCCTGAAAATACTGCTTCCTAAGAACACTGGGTGACTGTTTTTTTCTGGTGACTTTGAGAAGTGCCAGATCAGTCAAAACGTAACATTTCTGACCTTAAATATATATGTTAGTGTCGCTCTTGTATCTGTTATTGCTGGTGATTATTCCAGAATTCTGAGCATCTCAAAGAGAATAAGCAGCTTGTCATTTAGTGCATATAAACCACTTTTTAAATGCAGTGACCTTGTTTTTAATATTCATTACAATATATCTCCAGGAAAGCTTGACCCCGATACAAAGCAGGTACCACAGACTGAGCTTTCCTCCTCCTAGCCTTACCACACTACAATTTAAAGAAAAAAACAACAACAAAACAAAACCCACAGAGTACTGGTACAGACTTTCATTTAATTCCTGCTGTGGAAAAGATGATTTAGTCCTGCAATACTGTGCGGATTTCTTCTTAATGATTTACTGGAATATTAGAAGTGCAGAATATTACTCTGCTTTTGCCATAGGTTCTTGTCTGTGGGCAAGCTCTGATGAAGCAGTTGGGTCTGGTTTCAGCATTTTACCATAGATCAAATTCCATTGTTTTTATGCGCTTTTTTTTTTGCTTATCTGTTAGCAGAAAGCATTATACTACCTCTTGTCATTTAAGAATGCATATTACATCTCAGGAGTGAAATTAGATCCTGGTCCTGTGCCTCCTTTCTTTTACATACAACTCTTATTCTCAGCTGCTGCCTTTTTGCCTTCACTCACTCAAGATTTCCATTTGTTCTGTGAGCTTTATGAGACAATTTCTAGCAGGTCTTTAGAGAATCTTGGCTGATGGCTGAAAAAAGGGTTAAAAGTTCTGAAGGCCATTTATTACCTTATTTCTGACAAGGCAAGTCATTGTCTAGACTTACACGTTCATCACTGTCTTTTAACACAGGCGCTTTTTCGGTCCCAGTTTCCCTACCCCCTGCCTCAGTACGGAGCAGGAGTGCCAGAGATGCTTGGCATTGCACATGTCACTGCTGCAGCGTGATGGGCTGAAACAAGGGCTACCACGTGCCATCACTCAGGGCTTTACCTGAAATTTGATTCGTCTGGAGCTCCAAGAGACCATAAGATTCCTTACGGGTGTCAACTACACCAGTAGGGAACAGATGAAATGCATTTTTCTATCAGCTAGTTTCCATTTCTCTCTACATATTATGCTTGGTATGTTGGTCGAGAGCCAGGGACCGGGAAATAACATCCAAACTTCAGCTCCCGCTGGTAGTATATATCAGCTACCTGTAGTAGGCAGGCAGTCCGAAGTTTGAAAGCAAATCCTCGACATATTATGATTGCACGAACAAAAGTTTGGTTTTGTCCTGTAGCTTTAACTTACAATATTCATTTTTATCCTCCGAGAGAAATAGAAGATGCAGTACAAATTAAATGTAAAAAAATAAGTAGGCTTCTTAGCATTGGATCAAAATGGATTACTTGCATTCCCCTGTATCTCTGAGGCCTGTCTTTGTTTCTCAATTTTAGGGCAAAAATGCATTTTTCAAAGACCTTACTTCAATTCAGCTGCTACCTAGTGGTGATATGGATCCAAATGTGTTATCCCTACGACAACACGTAGGTATAAGTTTTGTACTGAAAGTTCTTAAACTTCTAAAATTTCAAATAATACTGAAGTAACCTGCAATTTTTGCTTCCAAGTTCTTGGTCAAAGTTGTGAGTGCAGTGGTTCAGGCACTGTGTTCATCACAAAAGGCCAAAGAAGTCTCAGAAGAGGAACTGTTTCCTTTTGAAAAGGGGAAGAATTGGCCAACTTTGGCTGTGGACCTTGCTCAGTATCTTCAAGTCTCTGAGGATGTGGTCAAAAGGCATTATGTCTGTGAGCTGTATAGTTATGGGATGGATCATCTTGGGGAAGAGGTAATAACAGCTTTTAATGATTTTAAGTCGATAACAGCATTATGTCAGATACTCTGCTAAAATTACTTTTTTCACTTACTTAAGATGCCTGGAAGGTTTAGGCAAGTATTATCAGGCTCAAAAAATCCCTAGGCTGAAAAAGCCAGGCTGGAAAAATACTTTTTCAAGACTGATAATTATCTTCATTTTATTTCCCAGCAAGAATCTGTGTATAGCAACTAGCAGAAACATGACAGGGAGTTGTACTACTGGTCTAAACCAGTATGGCTTTCCTTAGAAATTTGACTATATTTGATAGTTTCAGGAATCTGCTTTTTTTTTTGCCTGTTAATCTCTTATTTTAGGAAAAGTTTACCAGTCCTTGGACAAGAAAATCCTTCCCTTTCTTGAGGGGGGAAGCAAACAAGAGATTATATGGAAGTTAGGAATATGTTGTTGAACTTAACATATGTTGTAAAACCTGTCTCTTGTTCCTGCCCATTGCTGTGTACGGAGTAATTCTCTGCCTTTGTTCACACTTCTGCTGTTACGAAGCTTTTAGTAATGTGCTTTATTACAGTAACAGGTTACACAAGAAATAGCCTCCAAACTATTTGTCCTTTTAGTATTGAGAAGCTTCTTTTGATACAGCTTCTCCCTGTTTTTCTACTCTCTACTTCTCCCTGGTTTTCTGTTTTCAGGCCTACCTTCAGGTGGCTGACAAAGAAGTGCTTGCATCCCAGCTGCTTATACTGGCTGGACAGAGACTGGCCTTTGCTTTACTTCATGTGCAGACGAAGGATGGTACGGAACTCCTTGCCAGGCTTCCTCCAACACTGTGCACTTGGCTCAAAGCTATGGTAAGTTAAGCTCGATTTAGGAAAACGGGTTGATTTTCAGAAGCTTCTGTTTCCCAAGACAGAGATGACAGCTGAAGGGCCCTTTCTTACTAACAGAAACAAGATTTTGTTCTCATTTTTCCTGGTGGTAGTTCTGTTTCATGAAGGATAGAACACTTTCAGGGGTCAAAACATCAGCTTGAGTTGATAAACCTTAGTAATCTGTTTTATACAAGCTCAGGAGGATTTATATGCAGATGATCAGCTGTAACATTGCTCCGATTTGTTTATTCTTTTATATAGAACCACCGGGAACTTCAAAACGCAGAAGTGCCAATTGCAGTAACAGCCAAACTCATCAGCAAAGTCATGGAGCACCTACCGGAGAACCACGGGCAGTATAACCTGGCCTTGAACCTGACAGAGGCGGTAGAAGCCATCTCACAGTGACGCTTTCGGTTGGCGCGGTTCTGCTGTGTAGCGGTGTAATGCGTGATTTCACACGACTGAGGCTGAACTTGCACTGAAAGAAACTTCTTCTGTGTGGCTCTTGTTTAACAACGAAAAGAACAATGCATCCCATCCCAGAATTTCAGAAGGTAATTTTAAATTGGAGTATATTTTAAATTCTGCGCTAGTACAGAGATGTTTAGTTTCTAGTACACTTGTTAGTATCTGAAATGCTTTGTTATTTATTTCTGACTTGAGTGCTTTTTGCGGTAGTCTATCTAAATTGGATATATTTGACAGCAGTTTTAGTCCGTTTACAAAATCACATCTTGTGAAATTCTGTATTTCATGCTGGCAGTAACTGCTGCAGTTTCAATGTTCCATGTATGATTTATTTTTCCAAACGAGCTGTAGAATTACACCCGAGGAATAATAATAATAATAATGATAAAAAAGAGTCTCCGAAGTTACCATGTAAAGCCAATACTGCTTTTTCAGAAGCTAGAGCTGGTGTTGGGCTCGTGCCTTGTAACTGCATTGTAGGTGACGATGACAGCTGCACTAGACAGGGTGAAACGTGCTGGGGCCTTACGCACAGGGAGAACAGCCCGCGCTAGAAACAGCTGGGAAGGAGAATCCAATTCTCCAGACACAAATACGGACTCCTCTCGCAGGCCAGGTCTCCCCCAGTATTGTCTCTTAAGGTGCTGGGCTTCAGCTAAAACTGGATTTTCATCTCTCTCCTTTATTATTAACCTCTGCTGAGTTTAAGTAGGTCAAGGAACGTCTTACTGGAAGATCGTTCCCCCATCTTATCGCTGTAGAAGATGCAGTATGCTATAGATCTCTGCACATGTTAACTCGTAGTCAAAACCTGCTTTAAATAGTTGACCCAACTTCACTGAAGATCTATAGTACCCAGTACACTTTAGCCTTAAAAACCCTTTTATTTACAGTACCTACAGGGAATCATATAGTGAGTATCCTCACTATTGCGGTGGTATTAAACATGATTATCTTGCATCAGTTAGTACTGTTTACTGTCTACCTAAAGGAAGCCAGGAGAGAAAAATGAAATTGGTGTACACTTTTTGGAGTCAGCTGAAATTCCTAAGTCCATCGTGTAACCTGCTCCTCTTGCATTAGACGTAAGAAACAAAGTATTCCGCCTTGCTGGAGACAGAATTTGTTCTTACCTTTCTGAAGTATGTGCTGCTGTCATCTAAGGGTTAGACTCCCCCTAAAAACCAAACTGTTATGTAGGTGGCTTGTTCAACCAGCCTCCTTCACCTATTTGGCATTGCCAGTTCCTAATTACTGCACTTTAAAATGTAGCTGTTAAGGCTTCTTGAAGTTTTGATACTACACGAGATCATAGTAAAGAAAAGTAAGCGGCCAGCCCTGGTCTGTGTTTTAGGTACTTCTGTAGTGACTGCCCTAACTGAGGTTAAAACAGCTGTAGGGGAGAAATGCAAGGCAAGATTATACAGGAGACTTTACCTCCTTGCCTGACAGCACTTCAGACTTCTGCAGAAAGGAGTACGCTAGAGATTCAGTCATCATGAAACCCAGGGAAAACCAAAACTGTTTCTTAGTTGCATTACACTCCTGCATCCTGGGAGAGCTGTGGAAAGGATTTTACTGTAAGTGAGTATCATGTCAGAGCTGACCCACTACACCAATCAAATCTGTAATGTATTGTAAGTAATACTCTGTATATAGTGCTATTTTGTGTCTAATTTGCTGTGGATTTGTGTAAATTGATTAAATAAAATTTGAGGTTTCATTGTCTCTTCCTTCCTTTTAGGGAATGGTGGTCACTACCTTTTCTTCTTCTGTTCTGTTTTACAAGAGGAGCAGGCACTCCAGGGTAGAGAGGGACTGGTTCTCTGGGGTCCAGAGAAGCACCTGCTGGCAGTATAGAAATTAAACAACAGCTGTTTTACTGTGCAGTTCCACTTCAAGGGAAGTAAACTTTGAAAGAACACAGGCTGCTAAACCCAAGTAAACGGGTTATTTTGAATGACCCTTTTTATTAAGCTGAAAAGTGATATACACAGGTAGGTATATATACATAAGGTTCCCCCCAAACCAGCAGAAAACTCAGCCGGGGCTTAAGCATTTGGTTCTACAGGTTGCAGCACAGAGACCTTCTGGTTAGCCACCGCTCTTGTATACTACTCGAGACTTTGGAACAGCTTGTGCAGAAGCTTTTCATCTTCACGTGCTGCCTTTTCCAGCAATGACTTTCAGGCACCGTGGGCAGGGAGTGCTTGAGGAAGCGGAAGTGTATCTCCTGCAGCGAGGGCATTTTGCTTTGGCAGCGGGTAGGGCTATAACTTTATACGACGATTCTTCACGGATATCACCACCTGTTAAAGAAAGCGTTATTGCTGAGAGCGGTGCTCACTTCATGTGTATAGTAGTCAGCTCGTAGGTGTAGGTGTAGTTAGCAAAGCATGGTGTAGTGCAGAGAAGTACCACCTGCTTAGCGTAGTAGCGTGCCTGGGGTAGTTCTCTTACCTTCCAAGTTTATGAGGAAGGTCCCTTTGATGATGTTTGCATCTGCAGGTGTTTCTTTAGGCAGCTCGCTCAGCAGGGTTGTCTGGGAAGCCATCATTATTTCATTCAGCTGTGAAACACTAGAAGTTTCTTCAGCCTGCAGTGCCTAGGGAAGAGGGTTAATTTTCAAACTTGCAACCTGGTTTTGTTCCTTGACATCCCTCCCATAGAAAATATTAAAGCAAAAGCAGAACCACTGTATGTGGTTGCCACAGCTGTCACAAGGAACACAAGTTTGCTTACGCACACCTGTGCCTGTGTGTGTGTAAATATATGCATATATACAGCTCTGTGTACATCCAGCATCAAAACTGGGGTCCGCTGCTGCAAGCTCTAAAATACTCCGGTCTTCAAAACAGATGCTAAGACACCGGTTCCTAGTCAGCGTGGGTGATTTGAACCACGAGCCTAATTTACTTACTCCTGCCAAGAGGAAGAGTCCAGACTGGAACTACAGCATCTAAGGGTCCCTCTGCAGAAATTTTCAAGTTACTTTGACCCCCAGAGGAAGAAAGCCCATTACTTTGGGAAAGTACCGCCGGCGGCACTACAACAGGCGTTCTCAAGGAGTGCAGAGCTGGCAGTCACTACTAGCGTAGTCCAGGGGTCAGCACGGGGTCCGGTACCATCTAACACGTTAGGAAGCTGGATGACGGGGCAGAGCGTACCCTTAGCAAGTCTGCTGATGACACGGAGCTTGGAAAAGTGCCTGACGCAGCTGAAGGCTGCACTGTTTCTCGGGCTGGAGAAATGGGCTAGCAGCAATCTCCTGAAGTTCAGCAAAGGAAACTGGTGCTCAGTGACAGGAGCCAACAGACAGAAATGGAAAGAGGAAATTCCAGGGAAACACAAACCCGCTTTTTTTACTCTGAGGGGGGTCAAGCACTGCCACAGGCTGTGAAGCCTCCACCCTCCAGTATTCAAAACCCAACTGCGCAGCTGCTCAAGCTGACCCTGCCTGGGCTACACCATCACCAGCCATCCCTTCCAGCCTCAACTATTCTGCGATTTCCTGGCAAGTAACAAAGCAGAAGAAAGTTTACAGAAATTAGTATTTTTTGCACAGACAACACTATTCTTAGTTGCATCTTTTACCTCCATTAACTCAAACAGCAATCCGGGCTCAATTACAATAACGACTTCATATTCCAAAGCATTCTTGCCGGAGATGGACCCAAGGAAAGAGTCTCTCATTGCACATGCACCTTCTATTGCTTCCTCAATGCCGGGCTTCTTCCATGTTGAGCTTGCATTAATCCAGCCAGTACGAAACACACCCTCTGAGCAAACAAAAGAATTTTTAATTTAGTGTCTCTCTATTCATAAAACCCAATGGTGTACCTCTGCATTTGCATTCTTTCTAACTGTGTAATTAAACAGTGCACTAGAAGAATTGCTTAGAAATTATACGTGCTTTACCTTTCTTATAAGGGAGGTGCTGGAAAACCTCCTCTGCCAAGTGAGGAAGAATTGGTGCAAAGGATCGGACCACGACATCTAAAGTCTCTGCTAGCACAGTTTGGCACGAGCGCCGCTTAGGATCTTTTTCCTCTTCACAATAGAGCCTGCAAGACAGAGGTGAAAGCTGGAAAGTATTTGCACGTTCATGTTGCTGTTCTTGCTTAAGAGCCATAGTTCCAGGACTGCCACTGGAAGTGCAGAAGTCTGACCTAGCTTGCCTTTCTAAGGAAGTTTTCCTTAGCTGCCCTTCCTGGGCAAGCACAGTGGCGTGGGTACAGAACCATGTGCATATGCAGCCACGCTCCCTCATAGGAAAGGAGATTCTGTACGTGGCATGTTAATTTGCCTCACTTGTATGGCAGAGAATCTTTTCTCAGGGAGGCGGGTGAACCTGCAGCTCCGTTAGCCTTTTGCTCTGGTTCATCTATAAAATTCAGCATTAGGGCTTTTTTCTTTCCCCACCCTGCCCTTTACTTGCATTCTGAAAACTAAAGATCAGTATAACCTGCAGTCAGTATCATCTCCCTCCCCCGTGAAACAGCCCTTTCAAAAGTTACAAAGGTATCGGTCACATTCTTCGGATTCTTTACGTGTTTTTTAGATCAGTAAAAGACAGTCGGCTGCCCAGCTCAGTGCTCAAAGCCCTTCCCTCTGCCTTCCCGCGTTCAGATTCACTTGCTTCTGGGTAGAAATGCACAACCAAGAATCTATCTCTTAAAACTTCAGTTTTAAATGTCTACGCTTGATTACTTTGCAAAATGATTCAGTACCCCAAGTGGACAGAACACAGAAGCACGCTGATGACATTAACACTCAGCTGAGAGCAGCTAAGCTTTTGCCTGTGAGCTTTAGTGCACGAACACAGGATACGCAACTGTGAAATCTCCTCCGAGACACCCGCAGTCACTCGGCATTCGCCTGGAACGTTATTACCTCGATCTCAAACAGATTAACTTGTCTTTTCCCTTTTAAAGGCAGCAGTAATGAACTTACCTGTCTTTGACTGTGGTGAAATAAAAGTTAGACAGGTTTCTGGAACAGAACGCTTGCAATAGTCGAACAACTTTGCTATAATCATATTCTTTGTACGCCTCGGTAACCTGGGGGAGGAACAGTATATCGGTTTTCATCACGTGGCACATAATGACAACCTCTGATGAACCTGAACTTAAACTGTAAGAAGCAACACAAAGCCTTGGGAGAATCTTTTCTTTAAAGGTTGTTGGAGTGGAAAAAAAATATGGTAATTTGGTTAACAATTCGGACAAAGAAATAATTTCAACTCAAAATTTGAGGGGAGAGGACAGGGGGAATCCCAGAAATTCATGTCTGTATCTTCTCATCCAGCAGAATGGTTCTGAGTGACAGGAATGACTAAATTTTGGACTACAGAAGATTTCCAAAGCTCCAGAAGTTTTTGGTTTTGTTTTTACATTTTTAAATATCTTACTCTGTTTCTATAGACTTCTGATTTCAGGCCTTGGGCCGGGGGAGAGCGGGAAAGACTGGTCTATGTCAGAACCAAGTTAAGAATGTTAAAAACAAAGCCTTCCTCTCAAAACTTGCAATGTGCTTAAGGGAGTGCACATTGCATCAAAGAAACCTTCGTGGTAATCATTTGCCTACTTAATACATACTCTTTACTCATACTCTTAAAAGAATTTTCCCTAGAGGTATAACCCATGAAAAATGTTACACATACAGTCATCTAAAGACAATCTGCCCCTACCTTGCTGCCATAATCTTGCAATAAATGCAGCATGTATTGATCCACTATGTACATCTCTGAAGCAGGGATGGAATCGGTTTCTGGATTGAAGCCAGCCATGTTTCCCAGCATGAAGCGTAGTGTATTCCGAAGCTAGACAGAACCAGAAAAATCAAGCGTTAATGGTCTGCACTTGAGATGAAACACAAAATGGCAATATTCTATAATGAGTTAACTGAGGTTGGCTGTTTTTCAAACTGGTTGGTTGAACAGTTACAAAAGCATCACGAAGTACATAGGCCAAAACTAGTCTTTTCCTTAGCACGCTTTACTATTTGTTCCACAGATGCAAAAAGCTGTAGTATCTGCCTAAATGAGTTTGGAAAAACCTTCCTTAGTCTAAAGATTGAAGAGCTTTGCAATGAATCCTGCTCAGGCAACACAAAACCAAACACAAAGAGGACCCGTCGTTAGAATGACAAGTGTTAGCATATTGGGCTCTCACCTTGTTGATATCATCTCTTGCAGCATTAAGTACAACGGGCCCAATCAGAACCTCCGTAAAAACATTGGATTCTGCCACCCACCAGCGAAGAACATCGGCACCGTATGGGGGATCCTTGGTGTGATCCTAAGCAGAGACAAAGTCACATGAGCAGGGCTGCAGGGGGTCCTGCAGCATGGCGAGCAGCGCAATTCCGTGTCGTCAGTGCTGCAAACGTATCCCTACGTGTGCCCAGAAGGCCCCTGTATTTGGAGGCCTTCACCCTATTTTAGCAAGATTTACTGTTAAGCCAGGGCCACAATATACACTCACAGCAGCCTGTGTACAGGCAGTGCTAGAACCCAGGTAAACTGAGATAAAATCCTTCGAACGCTTAACATAAAAATAGCAGTGTTAACATCTAAGACTACATACATTTTTTTCACCCCCTTCAGACTGTTTTCCACCCTGTTTTCAACCCTGAAAACGGCTTCTCTCCATTTTGGAAGAATAGTAACTATTGTGAGTTTATTGAATCAGATAAGCGAGTCTTTGTAAGGATGGATTCTTTCGTCTAGAGAGTTGCAATATCTGCTTAACAGCCTCAGAAAGAGTGACAGCAGGACTGGGGAGGGAAAAAAATTCAGAGCATCACCTGCAGTGCAACCTCCATGACCAGGGAATGAAGGACATTTCCAGAGTCAATAAACAGCTTAGGCTGAGAGCAGACAGACTGCTGGGGTGCAGCCACTACTCTGACTGCTCTGCTGCTAGGCCCAGCTTGTGGGTTTCAGTCAGTTTGAAAGCAAAGGTTAATTTTTTTTAAATCCCCCCCATCGCTCCCTCAGCAGTGTTCCCAAGCAAAAATGAACCATTCTACATCCTCTATATAATGTGTTTTCTTTTCTCTTAGCACAGAACAAAGGCGTGGGGTGTGTTTGGCACTCCAGCCAAATGGAATCGCGGTGTAGCTGAGGTCTTTACAAAAGCCTTACAGAGTTCTGCTGTAAACAGGATAGATGTTTAGTGAAAAACAAGGCACAAGACAGCTGCAGAATCTGGCAGTGAAAAACTGTAACTAGGATTTATAAGAATCTCATGAGTTCAACTTACTTCGCCTCCATTGATAACTACATCAGGGTCAACCACGTTGCCAATAGATTTAGACATCTTCTCCCCTTTCTCACCAAGAGTAAATCCATGAACTACCAGAGTCCTGAAGAACAAATTTCAGTGTAAAACAAAATCCCAGTGAAAAAAAATAAATAAAAATCTATGTTAAGAATAGGTTTCTAATGAGGGTATTCCTAAGTCAAAACATACACAAATCCTCTATCTTGATAAGCCTAAGACTTCATCCGTTGAGTTGAACCAACCATGAGTATGCTGTACTACTGCCCCAAGTAGTACATACAACTTCATTTTCCTTATTTAATTTTGCTATGCGAGCAACAGATTGTTTGCAGATATCCAGGGCACACGTATTTCAAATGAATTGAAGACCGAAGTAGCGTTTGCTCTTTAAGCCAATACATTGCCCAGATTACGCAGCCTCCTTGCAACCAGGCCACGTTACCCTTCCCTTCCCTTCCATCTTCCAGGGGACACACGGTACGTCCCCAGCTCCGGTACAAGATGTGCACCCAGTGATTCTGAATTCCTTACAACCTCACGTTCAATTCACAAGTCAACGATCTTAAGAGATTTTCATACCGCACCTCCCATAATAATCCCTTTGATCACGGGAGTGGGAGGGATGGCAACAGAACAGAGCTGTATCTGATAATACAATAGGATATACCTCAGTGACTGAGAAAGAAAACATCTATTAAAATGATGATGGAAAAAAATGAAGCAATAAATCCATTACCATCTAATCCGAGAAAAACTTTATACTGAAATCAGATACTTAGTAACTGCTTGATTTCTCTTATTTACACACTGCTGCCCACACTATCAAAAGCCTGATACTTAATAAATAAACTGGCAATGTGTTTGCAATTCACACACTTACTTATATGGTGCTTTTTTCCTTGCTGCCACGCTAGTTAATAGAGAGGATTGAAACCAACCTCCCAGCTGGTCTTTTCCTTCAAGGTATGTATCTGCTCTTTGCTCTGCACCTTTAAAACCAGAAGATTTTGTTTTAAGTATCAACCTATATCTTCAAACAATTAATACACTTAACAGAAAATCTTTGAAAGCGATTAGTGAAACTTACTCTGCTCTTTCTAAACCCAGTAGGTAAGTTGCTTTTAGAAATTGTGTAGAGTTACTCGGAAATGACACAAGCGATTCATTAGTATCAGATTTTTTTTTTAAATCCAAGACTCACTGAACCCCAAAATGTATACGCTTGCTTTCACCCAAACAAAATAATAAATTATGAAAATAGAAGCTAACATGCTCAGAGCACTTCATAAGAAGTTATCAAAATACTTCCCAAGTACTCCTAAAGAAACCGAAGGACCCAAGAAAAGATCACATGATTTGGAATTAATAAAAATCTATGCTGCAACCTGAAACTTCACCAGTTGGGAATTACTCAGGATCCAAGTCACAGATGTAACGTGCCTGACTAGCCCGTGTAAGGCATCAGGTATTTTCAGAGGAGACCAGGAAGCTTTGGCAGTGACCGCAGCTCACCTGCAACAGAACTTGTATTTCTGATCACTGGTGTTCCAGGAAAATTAAAAATTTCAGAAAATAAGGGTTAGGACAACACGGGAATCAGAAAGCCTGTTGTGGGAGACAGGGGTGTGGAAAAGCCTGGCTTGTTTAGCTTATCCAGGCGAAGCCTGAGTGGAAATATTACTCCCTATAACTACACAAAAAAGAGGAATGCTAGAGAAGAACAACTGGAGCTAATCAGTACTGCTGGCATCAGAAAAAAAGATAGTGGGCTACAAGGCACATAGTCTGGGTATTAACTGATTGCATATTGCAAACAGAAGAGCAAACCCAGCTTTCCCACAGGATTGAAAGAGGGCAGCAAAGTTTTAATCCCTTTGCTGGTGGCATTCAGCCACTGTACAAAAAAGGTACAAGACTTGTTGACTCAGGAAGTCCTTCCTCATCCTAAAACACCCCGACAGGTTGCCATCAGAGTCGGAAGAGAGTAACATGGAGCACAGCAGAACACGCAAGTCAAAGTCTACACATGTGCCACGTTACACACATCTTTGGCAGGAATGCAGTTTTGACTTGGAGCTGGTGGCGTAATTTTCCAGATATTCAGACAAAAGTAGTTTCTCTACTCAGTTCTTATCTACTAGCTCCTTTTATCCTCTTCCTAGGACCCCTGAGACAATGCTTCTTTCTACTGCTGACACACTGGATTTATTTGTTTAACTTCATGGAAGTTTCGATATTTAGATCCATCCTGCAATAAAAGGAAGTTCAACATTACAAAGGTCAAGGCCATACGGTGCCAGCTAGCTCGGGAAAAACGTGTGGGTGGGTGTTATGGTTTTTAAACACATTTCTTTATTTCTTCAAGAAAATCTACAAAGAGTTTGGGGGTTAAGAATAGAGTAAGTAGGGATCAGCCTTTGCGTTGACAGACTGCAAAAATATTTATAAGAACAAGATTACAAAAAAAAAAAAGGAGTATTTGTGGTGAGGAATAAAATAATAGTGGAAAATCTGTAACAACACATTTGTTATTTACAACTAGTTTACTAGCCACTGGTTTTTAGAGAAGTGAACTTTTCATGGAAATGGCAGTAATTACAACTTACAGGAGAGAAGAATTTAAACAAACAACTGATGACAAACAGCAAACTGTATTGGTCTTTTCTGACGGGAACTACATCTGGCAGGCTGGCTAATGTAGCTTACAAACTTAATGGAGGCCTGATGAACATTTTATCTCTGCAAAATACAAACATGGGTTTTGCCTACACAAAGCCTGCCTTTGAAGTAGCTCCCCTACCACAGTTTCATGAAAGTTGCAATGGTTATATATAAATTAATTAGAACAGTATGCAAGTTTCTTTGTAACTGGAAGAGTATGTCCGACAACCCAGAAGAGACTTTCCAGTTGTTTATTTTACACCGAGGTACAGTACATAGGTCATTAAAGAGAATTACAATTTATGATCCTTCTGGTTTAGATTTCAAGATTCCATATCTTTGATCTCACAGACTTTGCCTTTTAGATTAAACGTATTGTATTTTAATGCCAGGAACGAATCAGCTAAGATAAATTCAAGTCACTCAGTCAGCACAAAAATTTTAACTACTTAAAGATAGGTAAGTTGTAAAATAATCACATTCATTCAGTTAAATATTACTCAATAAGATAGGGAAAAATGTTATGATGTTGAGAACTACCATCATTGTGATACAAAACCATGGGTAAAAAAAGCTGTGTGACTTTTCCCAATGGCTTAACACGCCACAGTAGAGTCCCGTGTGCATTTTTACACGAAATATTTTGAAAACTAATAATCTCAAGGTGGTAGTGCAGCTGGCACTCTGCCCATAAGGAAAGCATCAAGACCTGTAGGAGAATTTTAAGACAGAATTCTCTAAAGTGGATACTCCAAAGACAGCTACTGAAATTCAAAAGGCTGAACACAAACTGCACTTCAAAGCAAGCAAGAAAGAAAAGTCCGAGGCACCACAGCGTGGTGTATTCAAAATTAGCAAGTGCTTTTGAACCAGGTTTTGCTATTGCCACAGCCTCTTTTTGGAGGCAGCGTATTAACACTCTTCTACCTCACAGCAATACTGTGTATTATTATCATACGTTATTCATGCATGAAGCATTCAGACTTAAATTTTAACATTGCACAAAAGAATATGGAAACCCTTCTTTCCAAAAATATCCGAGACGTGTAGCAAGAAACAGGATTAGAGAGCACAACAATAAACTGTTCAGTGAAAACAGCGTTAGGCAAACAGAGCACTAAACAAGCAAACAGAATTCCCAGAAAACTTCAGTAACAGTGAGTTTTTCAGAGCACGTTGCACTTGCGGATCTGCTCTCAATGGTGCGAGTGGGGTAGGTATTTATTTTATTTTACACGTAATCTAGTTATAACTGTACACTTTTGGGTTTGTGACTGCGGTTGCTAAATTTTAGATCTTAGTGTGTAAGTTGCACTCTCCTACCTGCCACCCTGATGATGCAGAACGGTTTGGTTAATTTGCCATTTAGCTAGAAGTGGTACCTTGGACAGACCTAGGCTGGAAAAAGGAAGCCAACCATAACTTAATGGAAAAAGAACAACTTTTAAGTAATTTCCATTAGAACTATCCCCCGCCTCTGGTAGGAAATGCACCAGGGAAAGCGTTACAAATACAACTGTATCCACACAATCTAGGGTTTAGGTCACTGAGCTTGCTGTCACTGGGCAATTCCTTTAACCTGTTCGAAACACTCATATGGCAGAATTTCCCTCTCTCCTTCCTCCTCCTTGTGTCCTTCCCAACCTGCCATATTTTTTGGAAGCAATCTGTGCAGCCATCAGCTAAAGGGGTGAATTTTGTAGCTGCTGCATCTTATTTAGCAAGCTTGGGCACAGCTCGCTAAAGTCCAGTGAGAGCTCAGGCCTAAGCTCCCCAAGGTGCAGAGACACTGGAGAGAACAACTTATTTTTGCGAGAGTGGAACTGGCAGGGAAATCTGCAACACCTTTTATTCCTGCTGGTTACTAACAGACAGATCATTAATTTATAATTTTCCATAGCTCGAGTTCACGGTAGAGAGAAACAATTGACCATTATTCTCAGTTTTAGCCATCTATTCTACTCTCCAGTTGCCCTGGACTTAACTCACACGCTGTGAAATAGCCACCGCCGTGCACGACACTGTCATCAGAAGGCAAGCAAGAACCGCTGCTGTTATCGCTGATCTCCTGCCACAAACCCACCAGGCAGCAGTTTACAGGAGCATGCCAGCTTCCATATGCCTCTGTGCTTTCATGAGTTTGAGCCATGGGAAGTTCTTCCTGGTATGACATCCTTTAAGCAATTTTGGATTTGTGTATTTCATCCGTTTTCCCCCCAAAAGTACTTGGGAAAAGAATCCCATCAGTTTGTTTGTAAGCCTTGCCAATTATTTTTAAAGAAGCAGGAAGAAGTTCTGCAAAAAGTTTGAAAAGCTGGAGCATATTGGGAAATATAAACCTACTAATTCAACAGCTTCTCTTGCAAAGTGCATTTTTTCAATAAAAGATAAATTAAAAAAGTAATTTCATATGAATCACTGAGACTGTACTTCCACTTCTGGCAGTGGCTGGGAGCCTCAATTACATAGGAAAAAAGGTAATGCGACTTCCGTGCCACTTCTGAAGATAAAGGGGCTTGCGAGGTCACACTGTTAGTCCTTCCCCCGGCTTTTGAACCTGTGAGGCCACTCCAGTCACGTCAGACAGCAAAAGCAGGCGCCTTACACACACCAAGTTCCAGCAAGTTTCATGAAAATAGCTGACTAGGTAAAGAGGAACTTTTAATGGTTCCATGAAAGAAGAAGTCTGTACTGTGAAAGACCCAACGTTTATTAGACATTACAGAATCCATACGGGAGCCTTACATAAATGAACAGTGAATCAAGAGTATAGATTCTGCTGTTCCTTATAAAACAGGATGCCTTTCTCTACACAGGATTAGAGGTAGTTTTCGCATACTGAAGTGTTAAGCCCTTAAAGCACGCAAATATGTAACTGTGCATAAAATACCACTACTTTGTTTTACCTTTCAAAACCAAACCAGGAACATTTTGAAAAGTTTGAACCTTAATATATGTAAAATATATTTAAAAATACATGTTTGCTGATGGTACTGTTGCCTGAACACGTTGCTAAGAAATAAAACCTCTGGTAGTAACGTGTTTTATAATTCAACAAGATTGTTATCATGCAATTGTGTACTGAGGGATTAAAGTCCAACAGACTTGATGTAAAGGACCAGACTCCTCCTTTAGAAAGGACTCCCAACTTCAGACTACCCTCCAGGCAAACAGTGTATATTTCACATATTTTTATAGATCTGCTGACTAGAAACTACTGGCAGTAGGATCTTTATATAGCATATAGCAAGCATAAATATTTTAAGCCACAATATACTGCTTTAGTTACTGAAAGTAATGAGAAGTGAAAAAAGTACACCTATGCTGTTATAATTATAAAACTCACTTAGATTCAACAAATGATCTCAGTTTTGTTCTGCTTCAAATAGCACGCACAAGCAAAAAGTGAAATTTGTTAACTGAAAATAATTTAAGAGTTACTAGCTAGCAGCAAAGTACCTTGGCCATTTGTGTCGCGAAACTTAAAACAAACATGCTCTGATTAGAAGATATATGGTATACCACATGGCCGAATCAGTCAGAACGGAATATTAGAAAAATCTCAACCTCAACTATGCTGAAAATGCATTTGCCAACATTTAGTCCTTATCTTTACAAGCAAGAGCAGCTACACCAGAAGCCGTAACAGGTTTGCTGTTGGCATAACCTAGTTCAGTTTTGCTGATACTAACACCATCGTGCAAAACAATTATATTTTGTTTTCCAAGTATTTTAAAAGAAAGATCAACATATTAATTCTGTACCTTCCAAAACATGAGCCCAGGAAGTTCCACTGTCAAACCAGATGTCTAGGACATCCTGTCCCTTGACGTAATCCAAAACATCATGACCACCAGCCTACAGGAGAACAATTATTAAATAACGCAAACAGAATACTCTGTAATGCTTGTCAAAACTAGAAATGAAGATTTGGTTTTTGGACCAGTTTTGTACGGGCTCTGCTACCAATTTTGTGAGTGATCCAGATTATTTTGTATCAATTTTTCACAACAGTTTTCAGATAATTACTGATGAAAACCCAAAACAGAACAAGGAAAAATTACCAAAAAAATGGAGATGGCAGAGTAACACTACAGTTTGTGTGCTAGCTTAAGAACACAATTGTTAAAGGAACAATAAAAAGTTAGGAAAAACTAAATAAAATTTCTAATCTATTTTAATGATATTTAAACAGTTGATATATATTTGGCCTCATAATTTGGTTTATTAGGATGCCACTTTCCTCCTGAACTAAAAGGAGGAGGATGGAGTTCTCTGCCTGTGAGAAAATCTGATTGTGTGTATTCTGCCACGCTCAGATTTCACTTGCTGAATAGTCTTTTCACAGGACACCTTCTCACGAAGGTACAAGATTCAGAAGGATCATGGGAGCAGATGAAAGTTTTATATTATTCCCCATGGCTGAACTGTCTTGAGCGCCTTCTGTATTTGAAATTACCTTCAATTCAATTAGCGTCACAAAATTACCTTTGCTACAGCTTCTTTTGATAGTAGTTGTTCGATAGGGAGGGTCCACCATGCATCTGTTCCTTGCTGCTCCACTATTTTGATGACATCTGTGATAGTGTCACTGGGTTAGAAGGAAAAAAGACATTTATGAATTGATGAGTTAATCATACCTTTCTACAAGTATCCCTGATCCAAAGCGGTGAGATATACTGATAAAGAGATAAAGCTATTTAAACCTGTGATTTTCCAGCTTCTAATCCAGACATGACTCCACAGAGCTTTCTGCCTGTATTAAGACTTCCTACTTTGGTCTTCCAAGATGGGTAAGGTTGTGCAAAAACTGGACATATAGAAACCCGCATGTATCCAACGCAGCTTTTTTCTGCAAAAACTCAGGAACTGGGCACTCAGAAAAGATGCCCGCAGCTTAAAACCTAAAATCTACTGCACTTGCTATTTCTTGACCTTGAATTTAAAGAAACTAAACAACTATTGCCCTCCCTAAATATTTGCTCTCTTTGACAACAGGCTTCTTTTCTCCACTGGGTAGAGACTTTGAGAACTCACGTGGAAATGCAGTTAGTAAACTGCAGAATTTTGAGTAACAGGCATATACATTAGACTTCTGGTTGCCTGGATTCCCCTTTTTAGCAATTTATTTTTTAAATGGCAAGAAACACATATATAAATATATTAATTCCAATAATGTGGGAAACTGAAACTTATGTGCCCAGTAGAGGAATGATCATTCCACATGCAGTCTGAAGGCAATATACGAGTTCATATGGTATAGTGCCAGCCAGGACAAAGGTACTGAAATAAACAGATACTACAGAAATAAGAAAAATAAACCCCCCAAAAACTAAGCGCTTTTTCTGATGTGAAGAGATAATGCAAGCACAAGGCATGCAGTTCTGTGCACTATTTGTGACAAATTCAATCATGGTCCCCAGTAGGTAAGGCTATGGGGAATTGATTTTTTTCTCTCATTTAATGCCAAGCCTAGACATAAATTAAGATAGCTTAAAAACCGAAACAAACCCCACAAGTCTGACTCACAGAGCACTGACTAAAGAGGTGATTTTTAAGGCATCTGCTGTATTCAGGGAGTACAGCAGATCATCGTGAACTGCCAACTTCAAACTAAAACCACTACGTTACCCAAGCCACCAGAGATTTGTTTTTAACTTGAGAAATGAAGACTTAACTAATTAACTAACTTCTTGATACGGTATTGCAAAAGGGGAAAAAGTAAACCAGCGATCTAACATATTTTTCTTGAAACCACAAAAGGCAGATGATCTAACTTCTTTAGTATCATCACTGAGTTTTGCATCTGGACTTCAGCACAGTATTTTTTCTGCGCTGCTAGTAAGTTGAGCTACATCACTACAACATTTAGCGGACTCTTACACACAGAGTTGAAGCATAAAACTCCACGTACTCCAAGAAGATGAAGAACAAATTATTATTTAATTGCATGACATGAGGTGCAACAGCAAAAATACATGCAGTTTTGCTTGTAATTGTAGGAATAACATTGCAATGATAGACCAACAGTTTTGGATTACTCAATCAATCACAAATTAATCAATTTACTTTTCAAAGTAAATTCCTGTAGAACACGCCAGAATGTTTTCTGGAGAGAAAACCCACTAACCAATAACACTCACAAAGCGACAGCCAGCCAGCATACCCCCGCCATTCTGACCCTTTCAGATGAGAACGGGTATCGTTCACCTTCTAGTTTAATTATGATAGGACACAATTTATGGCTTTTTAATATATCTGCAAACATTTATCTTGGTAAAACAACATTTAGGAGCCCTGGTTCTGAATGGTATCTTTTCCTTTCAGAAATATTTGTACAGAGGCCTATTTGCCTGTATTTCCAGCTGTGAAATGTTACTTCTCCAAGACAAAAGCAAACAACAACTCCAGTCCTGATAGATAACTGCTGAATAACCCTTACGCCTTGCCTCCCTCAGGCTAAACCTTCAAATTCAGAAAGCTGCCAGGAAAAAAAAAATAATCCAACAGGCCAAGAAGAAGTGTGTTTGTGCCAGTCAGACTCAACTATTCCACGGAATTTGTCTCTCTTGCATGTTCAGGACCTTCCACTGAAGAGGCTGGCTTTACACCCAGACCTTCAATGATGACCCAGACCGTAGCACCTGGGAACATTTTAGAAAAAGCAATGCAAAACATCATTTTTCACTCCTTGCCAACGGAAGGCTCCATCCTTGATTCTTCTCAAATACACTATCAGTGTATTTTTAAAGACAATTATGGATAACTAGTTGTCTTCAAGTGCGTATTTCAAGGGCTCTTTCCACAGTTCAATGTCTTCCTGTTACTGGCCAAGTCTTACCCATGGAAGTCACCAGCAGAAGACAGGGTAGCTAAATTAAATAGAGGAGTATTTACCCTCAGATGTGCTTATTACTACATCAGATGTTACTGCATGTTGAGTGATTCATGGAAGAAGTTATTCAGTGCTCGGGGCTCTGCCATCAAATTAGAGCCAGAAAATTTTTCTAATCAAGAATCACACCCGTAACTAGTAGAGAAAAAGCTACCAGCATGCCCTGCAAAGCAAGCAGAAAACATAAACGGGAACTAAAGTTGTCATCCACATAACTTTTCCATATTGCAAATACATTTCAGTAGAGGGACATAAACTCTAGTGATGAATTCATTTTCAACCCATATATTTTTCAAGCATTCAACAGGTATTTGATGATATCAACATCAGTAGGGATTTTTAAGAGGTGACAAATCCAGCTACAGACCAGAACTAACAGCTACCTTGGACACATGTAGGAGTATACTCTTAACAACGTTTTCCAGCAACTGTCTGGATTCAGTTTGATTGCAGCAGAAATCTCAGTTTGTCAGATACTCTATGCTTGAAGTAAACGAGATACAGCCTGAAGGGCCAGACCTATCACACAAATATTTGGAGAAATTAACAACGGGGATGGAACCTGAAACATCTTGTTAGTGCAAACTGTATTACCTGCAGCGAAGATGAACTGTTCTCCTTTCCACTGGAGATGGGGAGAGGGAGAAGGAGGAAATAAAAACTTGCTATCAGTCTCCCTTGGGAAACCATCAGAAAACGACTGCCTTCATTTACAGTAAGTATTGCCAACGCCACACAAGAGTTGTCTACCATTGCAGATACACCGTTACTACAAAACCTACTACGGACTAACCTTTTAGCCAGCGTTATGCAACGCAAAGGCTTACATGATTTTGAAGACACATTTTCATGACACATGAACTAATAGATACGATTATGCTACAGGTAAAGGTTTTCAGACAGCTGAAAAGGTCAGATTTGTGTTATCAATCACTCAGAAGAAATAAGGAGTCGGTGACTGTGAAGTCAACATTGTATCGAACAATATACTCAAAATTCTATCACAGTTTGAAATCAAGTGGGGAAAAAATTTTTAGCCATCTAAGGGGTTATTATTATTATTTTATTCAGTTTCCCTACAGACTAACATTAACAGGCAAGTGTTTTATAAGAGGAGACAGTTAAGACCAAAGATTTCCAGGATACCATTTCAACAAATACTTTTTCGTCCTGTAGTTTGAAAACCCCAAGACAAACAAACAAAACTTCCCCTCGCCCCGTTCCTCTGACCTTTTCCTAGGATCCTTATGATTAACTATTACCACAAGAGAGAGAAAAGCCTGCATCTGTATTGTAATGAGGAAGATTTTTGCCAAGTACCTTTATGTAAGGTCCAAGTGAAAACCACCTTTCTCAAATAGCTACTCATCACTTTATAATCTGCAAGCTTCAACGTGAGCATGATAATTCACCGACTTAGCAATAAACACCATTGTAAAACTTTGCCCTGTATTCATACACTATCTAGAAGAACTTGCATTACGTGTCACTTGTTACGTTTTAACACTGACACCCCTACGGCAATTCACGCTACCACGACACCAGCCAATCACTCTGAAGTCTGATATTGATTATGCTGAACACTTATTTAATGTGTTAACAGAAATTAGGCAGCACTAAGATCTAGTCCGGAGGAGAAGAATACAGTGCCTGATGTTCTCTCGACCTCTTTTCGAACAACAGGGAAGTGGGCAAGTCACCTTCTTTTTTTATGTGACTGTCGATAGTGCAGCAGTAAGTATTTCTGTTACGGTAAGCTCCTATTGCTTGTAAGTCACTGAAATGTCTTAATATTTTAAAAAACATATTAGAGCACAGGGTAGATTTAGTTCAAAAAGTTTGGGGTTTTCTTTGTCAGAAATTGAAGTTACTTGTTAATCAAAGTCACAGAGAAGAGGACAAAAGTTCTCAGGCATTACAATAACCTTAGCAAAAGTACTCGTTATCACCAATATCTGAACCGCGAATTTGTAAAGAAGTTATTGCATGAGTTATTTAAGCCAAATTAAACTATGTATCTCACATTTATTACTTGGTCTGAGCTACTACTGGAAATACAAATCTCTCATTTTACTTCTGGAGCTCTTTCTCTCTTCCATGACTTAGGGAATTTAAATATTCTCTTTAAATCTCTTAAATTTTGAAAGCTGACAAACAGTATCAGTGTTTATTTGTGCATGTTTTCTATTTAAAGTCTGGTTTTCTCCAGCTGTGCAGAAAAATCGCACAGAGTCTTACCTCTGTTTTCTTAATGAAAATGGCAATAATGAAAAAACATTCTCTCCTCTCTCTCTCATATAGGGTTTTCTTATTTTATATTTTTTTAATTCCTGATTGCAATATAATGTGATATACTCTGCATAAAGAATTTAATCATCAGTAGCATATTACATTTATAACTATGGCCAACAGTGTCATACAATCAAATGTCTTTTAGGGCTATGGGGGCCACAACAGCGAACAGGAAGACTGACGGAGATCTTGCACCAAACTTGTTGCACACAAGATTACAATCTAGCTCTTCGCTTTCACGTTAGAAAGACAGGATTGATGGTGTGGGAAAAATACTCCGTTAAGAGACGAGCAGTTGCATCTTGAAAGAGAAGCCTTCTGCAACCTTTCACATGACAAATTCAGGGGAAACTCAGAGGGAAACACAGCAGTTTATTTTAGGGATTTATTTTTCTTCTTAAAAATATGTTTACAGGTGAGACAAACAGGATCACTAAAGACCAACCATTGGTGCTCTCATATGTAACAGCAACTCCATGTGGACTACACTGACTTCCAGTGGAGATGCTGTTACTTTTGATAGCCACTCAAAAACTCCAGACGGCTGCTACGGGAAGCACATTTATCCAGCATTCAAGATAAGAAAACAGCTTTTGTTTTGAAATGTAAGTTCTTTACTGTTGTTTTAATGCTGTTAATTATTCACACAATCTGAATATGTAACTTCTTCAGCATTAGAAGTAAGTCAGCAACCCACTGCGATATGATTTTCAGCTATCACAAATTTCAGATATCACAAAATGATAATGCAAACAATAACAAAACACTTCGGCTTAGCTGTTTATTTCAGTAAGAACTGGTGTCCAGGAAAATGACCTATGAATTGACAGACTGCTTTCTAAATTTGCCTGTCATTTCTATAGGCCAATATTCTGTGCACTTTTCCTACTCTGGTTACTGAAGCCTGCTAAGCTAACTTTAAATACTTATAAATGAGCGTTTTACATTTTTCTTTGAAAATTGCACCTCTACTGTACAATGTTAGAAGTAAAGAGCACCGACTACAAATAAGCATCAAAAGCTGTCAGTCAAATGAAATAAATCTACTTTTCAAGCATATTGGACAGGTCTCTTTTTTCACCCACGCCAAGTGTCTCTCTTTTCCCCCCAGATCATTCCTAACCAGACATGCCATACTGCCTCTTTGTTCCTTCACCTGCCCCCGTGACTGCTAGGGCAACACCTACACACAAAGTTCGAGTTGTTAAACTGTTGCAGTTTATCACACTAAAATGCCCTGATTGCCACATAAGGTACAACCCCAGCAATAATCTCACACAACTCAAGCGCTTACAAAAGACATGCTTTTTAATACAGCTCACTGGCTTTCAAGGTAATTTCACTACAACCTAAAGGAATTTGCATGCAGCCCTCCTTTCCAACGCTTTCTGTACCAACTGGGTCAGCTCCTCGATGTTCTGAAGGAGCTATTGCTTCATGGTGCCTTTCACATTTAACTACCAACTGCTGAACTGTTTTTCACTACACTCTTATTTTGCTGCTAAACCACATATTTACCAATCTTAAGCAAGCACAAGTAATACAGTCAAGCCTACTCTTTAGATAAGCCTAGAACAAGTATTCCCCAGAAACTGTCTATTTTTTATGTGAACACACACTTACTTTTTAATACAGTAACAATTTTTGCCGCAAAATGATATTTGCACCCCACAGAGCCTCCATCCATTTATTTCCTGATGTGTGTCAGCATTATTCAGGTACTATAAACGACTACAGTTATTGTGCTTTTTTCTCACAGGTATTGCCTGCTGCAAGAGAGTCAAAGTACGTATCTGTGCACCTACACACCCAGTCGTACTAGGTGAAGCTAAGGGCTAACTGCTTAAAGTCCATTCCCTGCTCCCCACACCCTAAGCCTCACCTCCTACTATGCTTCTGCGCTCAGCCCAGCGGCTGGAAAACGTGCTGGACTCTCTGAGGTGTGTTTATTCAACCCCAGAGTAAAAACAGTTCTGCAACACTACAGTTCATCTCCAGCTATGCAATCTTATCATCCATAATGAATCTGCACAAACGACTGTAAGGTTAAAGGTGTGTAAAATGGAATTACACTAGCATCTCTCAAGACAGAAAACAATTATGGAAATAAACAATTAATGTGGAACTGCACAATACTATTTCTATAAAATCATTCCTTAGAGGATATTCACAAGTCAAAACATCTGTTCCCCTATTACTCCTTAAAATGACAGAATAGCATCGTATTTGGTTGAGTTTTCTTGTTTTAAAGCATAGCTTGGATTTTCTCAGCATTGCATTGTCTGGAATTCCTGAAATGCATTGTTTGCAATATCTGGATACTATTAACCAAAAAGATGGCAGAATAAGGCCAGCATCTGAAGCTTTAGACGTACCAAATCATATAGCTAAAGGCCAGTCACTCGCATTTATTGAGGCTCTAATTTTATTCTGAAACGAGGTGCAGTTATTTATTCTGCAACCGATTTGGTTATTCCACTTCAGATATCTCATTGTCCCTACTCAATTGCCAAAATCTATTTTAACAAAATATCTGTATTGTTCAATTGACAGTGCTACAATTACAGTTGCATTCTATTCTAACTACAACCTGCATCTTACTTCTTGCTTAAATAGAAAGGCCAGTGATAACTGCCAGCTCACTTAACTTGAAGATGAGGGGTGAAAGCAGCAATTACTATCAAGGGGACTTTTCAGGTAACTTAAATATCTAAGTAAATTGACTCCTATTGCTTATGTACAAGCCACCTTCAGCAATGAGTTTTCGCTTGTTCTAATTTATAGCTGAATTAGTTCTGTGGATAAACAGCTACAAGTAAAAGTACCTATTTGTACTTAAAGAGTTAGAAGTCTTATAATATTGTGGTACAACAAACAGTGCTCATTCTTTCGTTTTTCAGTACAAAAAAGCTAGACAAATACCTGTTTATCAAGCATTCTCCTGTGTTCTTCTGATAAAAAACAGGAATCGGGACACCCCAACATCTTTGCCGTGATATACACCAAAATGTCCTTCTGTCCAGCATTTCGAGCATTCTGTTCACTGCAGACGTAGGAATAACTTTCACTTTTTTCAGCACTTCCTGTAAAGTAGATAGTGAATTGTTGAACATGCTTCAGCATTCAGACACACACTGTCTGTGCTACCAAGTAAAAAAAGGTATGCGTCTACACTTGCACTCCCAGTACTGAATCTACAGTACAGTTCTTGGGCAACTGTCACATTTACTCTGTTTACTTCACTGCATCTTGCTCTTCAATAACACACTTTGAACGCTGTATACACTGTACCTTTCCCCACAGAGCAACCAACACCTTTTTGCCAGCTCCGATTCTCTAGCAGACACACCCCGAGGCAAGTTAGAAATGGCACTAGTGTCTCTAGCTGAAGATTAATAGCTCAATGTGCCTTGTGCTCTTGTCTGCTTTGAAACCCCACCTTGATACATCCTGCCTGTATTACGGAGTCTGGGGTACCACTCACTGCCAACCCTGATGAGTAACACCATATTTTCCTTCATTCTAGATACAGATGAATACGGAATAAACACCTCATGCCCTAATTAGAATGAAATCACTGTTACCCAAGACAGCCTAAGGTGCTGGTCTGAGTTTTCTGTGTGAATGTACATTATTTCAAAGAGCACTGTATATTAAAAAAAATATGTTTTACAGTTATTTAAAACAGGACTGTGGCAAAATTAACAGAGGAGCAAACAAAAATGTCTGACAATGCAAGGCTACCATAACAAAGGCAATTTTCATTGTAATAAAATTGTGTCTTCTGATATAATTACCTGAAACTTATTTTTTAAATTTTTTTTTGGGAAAACCTCTAAGAAACTTATACATCTCCTGTAAATACACTGAACAAATCTATCAGTCAGTGCATTTGTTCTGCATTATATCATTATTTAAAAAAAATAACATCCACCACTTCCACAAATGATTAACGCTTCTCAACTACTGTTTCTAAACCCTAGAGAATAACATATTCTGGAGTGAGCTATAGCACAGTTGCTTTGCTGATTCTAAATGGCATCAGCTGTCTTTAAATGTCTCTTAACAAAGCAAAATTATATACCTGTGCTGTAGCCTTGACACTTGCTGTGTTTACAAACCACTGTTTGCTGGCACGAATAATCATTGGTTTTTTAGTCCTCCAGTCATATGGGTAACTGTGCACATATTTCTCTTCTTTTAACAAACTCCCAGCTGCCTGAAGCATCTGAATGACTAAGAGAAAACATAAGGCAGGATTAAAATCGAATTTGAACATACTGCTACTGTTGACCTCAATTCATTCCTATAAACGATCAACACATAATAAGAAGTGGTTGTGCCTCATCCATATTCAAAATGGGTTCAGTTTATACAGACCCTCAAAATATAACTGCAGGAATGTAACCGATAAAGTAACAAATAGCTCAGCATCAAATACTCACCAGCTTCATTCCCTTCTTCAAGGACATTCTTGTTTTGAAGTTCAGGACCTGCAGCTTCCGTAAAAAACCCACCTTCATCTACAAGGCAATCCTAAAAATAAATACGTTAATCATGTCAATAAAACACCACGTGGCAATTGATCACCTTTTTTGTGTTCAAAAATGAGTTAAGTACTCCGCTGAGTAACTACTTTTTTGTTGAATACCAAAGTATGTTATATCTAAGTACACTTCAGATTTAGTGAATTGCAATTCAGTAATCTACCAAGCAAGTGAATTTTACGTATCAGAAGAAGGGAGCACCGTTACATTTGCAGATATACCACAACTGCCTTACATCAAGTCACTGGTTAGTATTTAAATGGCTTCTCAAATTAACAGTGAAAACCAAATCAAACAAACAAACCCCCTCCAAAAAAATTCTACCCCCAAAAAACCCCAACCAGAAATAGAGTATAATCAGGTTTTAGAACATCAAGCTTAACCTCTTTAAAAAGGTAAAAGATAAAAGATGCATCTTCGCCTCCATCAAACCCAAACTGGTCTGCATAACTGAACTGTATTTAAAACAAACTTTACTGAAGAAGACTAGTAATAATGACCTACATAACTGGTGATTTACTGGTCTGCAAGATGCAGCTTTAAAAACAAATTTTGAGTCTGAGAACTGTTGTCTGTACTAGCCTTTAAAATTAAACAAAAACAGAGAGAGAAGAGAAATCTGATTCTGTTCTACCACTTCCCTGTAAACTTTCATTAGCAGATGGATGAAATATTTCCTTTCATTTTGATGCAGACTTTTCCAAGGTTAGTCCTGCATTCCTGCAGACCATTAGTAATACTCACGTGAACGCTTCACAATCTTTTCAAGTTTTATGCACTAATTACAACAATCGCTTTAAGAGCACATGATCAAACAGTTGCAGGAAATCAAGGGCAACAGCTTAAAAAAGTACCGTTGGTAGCTGATGGTGGGAGGCTACGCTGTAGTCTTCCATACCATGAGCCGGGGCTGTGTGAACTAATCCTGTTCCTTTTGCCATTGTCACGTGATTCGCAGGTAACAGAGGGGAGACTCTGCCAGGAATTGTGGGATGAGCACAAGAACCATCTACCAGATCTGCACCTGGGGGTGGAAAAAAAAAGCCAAAAGAAAACCACAATTCATGCATTCTGCTTTTTTTATCAGAGAGCAGAAATGGAACAATTGCTCAGCAAGTGCACGCACAGGATACTATTCAGATGTACTACTACTATATTTTGTTTGTGGGTCCCTGTCCAAATGCTTTCAAATTCTCTGCATTATCATCTTGCACAGTTTTTCTTCATTTGAAGTAAAAGCTTTTCTTCTAGTTTAGACAATGGTATTCCATATACAGACACTTCACATACACCCATTCCTTGGGGACCACTGCCTCGGTGTTCTGGAAACAGATCACAATAATGATTTAGAGGGCTAAAACCCTTGAATGTGGGATCTGTTTCTAGTTCTGCCACTAAGTACTGATATTATCATGAACAATTGATTTAAATCCTTTAAATTACATAAAAATAAAGAGAGTACAGCACAAATGAAGCTGGTGATGATTTAGGGTTAAAAAAAAAACCACACTACTGAAGAAATCTTAGTAGTAAAGACATCGTCTTCACTGAATGCTTTCTTCCTAGAAGGAAGATGTTTAGGAACTGCTGTCAGCCAGTTAGGTACACAAATACAGAAAGGTAACAAATACAACTAATTACTGAATATATGGGAAGAAAGTAAAAGAAATTTAATATTAGAACTTCCTCTTTTTCAAGAAGGTCCTACTGTTGTATGTTATCTGAAAATCATGTGATTCAAGAAGGTGGAACCTGTGAGAAGAACACCTCCAGGTAATTTTGTCATTAGGTAAAGCCAGGATTATTAAGCAGAGAAACAGAATTTTTTTTTCCCTCTGAAAAAGAAGGCATTGAAAGACATGAAAACAACCTAAAAAGACAAAATAATAGAAACAGACTTCTCACCTCCTTTAGATATGCATATTTCCAGCACTGAATCACTGATAAAGGCAAATGAATGAAGTTCACAAACGACACATCAAATACCAATTCATGACACTGGTTCAGAAGTCTGTCTATTAAGAAATATCACTATGCAGTTTGTCAGGATACAAACTTAACTGCTTCAGTTTGTCTGTACAGACAACAGTCACCTACGATACCTCAATAGTCTTCCTGGTTATGGTGAAGGCTTGAGATACCCCTTAACAATGAAAACCGTGAAAAGTAACATAACATGACAACAACAGCCGATAGTGCTACCGATTCTGCTACACCAGGAAACGTCAATGGTTTTTGTAGAATTTGGCCATCAGGCAGTCAGCAAGCATACTTGTAATTAGCCCTTTGTTCTCATCAGCCATGGATGAGAAAGACAAAATGCATTCAGTGTAATTAAATCTTGATACTGAACAGACTTCCACTCCATGCTTAAGTTTTCCAACTGTGAATCCAGATTTTAAAAGGTACTTGGAAATCTGTGCTACAAAAATTTGAGCTACAATACACCAACAGTAAACCTGATAGAACACTACTCCTCTTTGTATTACTTTAGTGAAATGTGTTCTCAAAACAAAACCAAACATAGTAAGACATCAAATCTGAAGCAGTTTTCAGACACGTACAAGCAGATTTCTAAGTAATTTAAGACTAACAACATCAAAACCTACCTTTACACGTTGACATAACCTCAAACTGCATGTCCAAAATGGCAGCCGTAGATTCAACTCTATCTGCAGCTAGAATGAAGTGTTCACCAGTAGTTGTACATTTCACAATTGAATATCTGCGATGAAAATATCTATTTGTGATACTAAGTAATTACGAGCACTATAAAGCTATAAATTGTTTAAATGCTCTCTAGAAGAGACCAAAATACGTTTAAAGATCTACATGTCCAAATCACTCATAAACCTCAAAAGAATTTCAAGATAACATAAATCAGAAAGAACTTAAAAAAAATAAACCTGAAACCAATAATTAATATATTAATAGAGATACAGAACAAAGCTTACGATTGTGTCACTTAAGAAGAAAAAAAACCCCAAACACAAAAAAGATGCCTTAAATAAAATGTAATGATAGTCCAGAACATTTTAACTTCGCTGATAAATATTGATAAGGACTGATGCAGATCACTGAACAAAGTTAAAGACACATACGCTGAATCTGGCATGTAACAAACTGCTTGATTGGCTGGCACAGTCCAAGGTTGCGTGGTCCAGACTAGTGCACTAGCAGGGGATGATCCATCTATAGATGTAAATTAGAAGTACATTACTTACAATTGTAACAAAAATAGAAATTATCAGTCTTAAAATCTAAACAGAAGCCATACCTATCACAGAAGTCAGCTTAGGCGGTGACTTTAAGAGGGGAAATTTCATATAGACAGAACGACTGACATGCTGCTCGTTGTATTCAAGCTCTGCTTCAGCCAGCGCTGTCCTGGGTAGATACCAAACAGAAGTTAGCACACTCGAACATGCAAAGCTGTTGATATTCTCGCTAAAATTTTGAAGACAAAACAGTAACTTGATTCTTACTTTGCTGAAGGGGACCAGAACACAGGTTTATAGTCCTGATAAATGAAACCCTGAAGAGGACAGGGAGGGAAAAAAGAAAGTTAGGAGAATCAAAACTCATGACAAATCAACACAAACTTCAAGGAAGGTTCAACATACCTTATCATACATTTTATAGAAGACTCTCAGTTGGTTTGCTTCATACTTTGGATCAAACGTACGGTAGCAGTTAGCCCAATCTGCCATTATGCCCCAACGAATGAAAGCGGATTTCTGCTTCTCAATTGCTCTTTCTGCAAATTCTCTGGCTGAAGGGAATAGTTCCATTAAGCTCATGGTTTAGGTCACTAAGATCAATATAATACCATTTGAAATATGCTACTGACATTTTTTTACAAAAACCTGAGCTGAACTTATTTGAACTATCCACTAATTATCGATGTGTATTAAATAGATTATTATGGCTCAAAAAAAAATATGCATTTCAGAGAAGCAGTTACATAAAGTGACTGCAAGAGTAAAAAGATCCAGCAGTGGCACTTTTTGACTAATACAGGGGCATAAAGCACAGATATCTCTAGAATAGAAACTTTCTTTTTAAGGAAGAGGGGAAAAAGTAAGTATTGAACATACGAAGAACAATTTCTCAAATAACATAAAATAAAAAAGTGAAAATTAACTACTACTGCTGATGCTGATCCAACCCTGTCAAAACAACATGCGTCTGAAAATAAGTTAGCCCATTTCATTGTTGCAATTTCAAGCTAAAGCAGTTTAAATTGCTCGCTACAAATAGCTTTGCAGCTTAACGTTGATGTCTTCCAATACATAAAATATTTGAAACTATTTATTCAAAACAGTATCCATATAATGCAGACTAACTTCCTCTGAAAGGATCATCCCTATAGTTTTGCGGTATTGCTAAAAACACAGTGCACAAACACATTCCTACTTATAACACTAAGCCAAGCTGTCCTGACGCTTTATTTTTACATGCATCTTTTTAGCTCCTAACCAAATTCAGTCTTTAAAAACCAGAGGATGTCAATCTGATAAGCATCAGTTTCATGCCACTACACAGTTAAGCAAAGCAGAAATCCAAATCCTCTGCCCTGCCTTTGTTTTTTAAACCCATTGTCAGTGCTATGTATGTCCATTGCAGTAAAAAAAAATCAAGCCCATGTTGCATTATCTCCTTTCATAAGATTCATTGCACTCGATCTACAAAAGAGGAGTAGGATGTACACATACTTAGGCCTACTTTTTCTATAAAGCTATCGCGAACAGTAGTTTACCTTTCCGTCGAATTTCCATTGGTGAAAGATTTTCAGCTCCTTTGACTTCTGACAATGCCTTCAACTCAATTGGCAATCCATGACAATCCCATCCTGGCACGTAATGTACTTTATAACCTCTCATCATGTAGAAACGATTAGTGATGTCTTTCAAAATCTGAAAAGACACAAGAGTCTGTTATCACTTCAGCTCCCCCATGTGGAATAGCTTCATTATTAATTATGATCCAAGCAAATATAAAATGCTGCATGATTTGTTTATATTTAAGATTATGCACTTGTGATTTTTCTTGTGCATCATTTTGTACTTTGACAGAACCTCAGAGGACCTCTGATCAAAGGCATTCACGTTCAGTATAACCGAAATCTATAGTTTATAAACTTGCAAGACTTAAAGTGAACAAATCCTACTCACTCTCATTTTTAAAACGTTGACCTGGATCTACAGCGCTGGCCTAGTGCCTATTACTGCAGTCCAGGCTTTGGCACTAGTACTGCAAGAAGCTGTGGTCTAAAATGTGGTCATGCATTTTAGTCTTTCCCACCTTGTAGAATATGTAATGCTGTCATTCTCAGGACTATCTAAACATGTCCAAATATATTTAAGAGTAATATTTTAAAGCTGAAATTTGTATTTTAAAAGTCATCAGCATTTAGCCATTGCGATTCCATTGAGAATACCCAGATAAAATAAAAATAAATGGAATAGAATAAATTTACAAAATACTCAAAGGAAAAAAGAATAGCAAGGCACAGCTCAAACATGCATTGCAGTAACATTACATATACACACATAGAAATATACATTCACCTATATGTGTATGTGTGATACATTCAAAACACAAATAATCTGAGCATTTAATATTGCTTGGGAACGAATCACAGGCTGGGCTTTCTCTAAACAGACACTCTCTTTTTGCAGAAACATTCTGCCTCATAAATTAACACTCAGCATACAGGTACCACATACTACTATATGGTGTTTATGTCAAAGCATGGTATCTACACAGCCACAGTATTTGCTTTTTAAAAGCGCCATCTACCAAAATACCGAATGCTTTAAAGTGTTCTTGGTTTAAGTGGGAATAGAGAACACACAGGACATTATAGGAAGCGTTTACTACTTCAAAACTACTAGTAAAGAGTATGAACAAGCAAACATTTACTTTATTTAATGCATGGCCAACGTGAGGGTCTCCATTGGCATAAGGTGGTCCATCATGCAGACAAAATTCCTGCTTTGTTTTCCTTTGCCTTTGCCACAAATACAGCTCCGAAAAACCGCATTTCTGTAGAGACAACAAGCAAACACCTAAATCATCACAGGTCTTTACGCTTCCAAAAAGCCTGCCTTTTGGCTAGATGATAGAATACGTAATAAAAGCAAACAAAGAAATTAACACACACGGAGCATTAACTTTTCTAAGTCTGTAAGAGGAGATGTTAGTAGTTTAAAGACATTAAAATGCCCGAGACAGGTATAATACTAAGCTGTAACATCATTATTCTGGCTCTCCACTGTCACAAGGGTCGTTCCTGCTTCTCCAAACGAAACCATAACAAACCTGCGAGTGCCCAGACCATCGGTAAGTAGCCGGAGACCCCGAGCTCCAGCTTTCTCCAGCGGCCAGCTCCAGAGGGCCTGGCCAGGTGCCCGCGGGAGCCCAGCCCCACCGGGGCGGCTGAGGCCGCAACCGGGGCCCTGGCCCGCCACCCCGCGCTCCCTCCCGGGCCAGGCCCCACCGCACCGGCCAGGGCAGACCCCGCCCGTCCGGGGCCACGCACCCCGCGGCGAGCAGGCCCCGGCCGCTACCTGCTGCGTCTCCAGCTCGGCCTCGGGCTGCAGCCGCCCCGGCAGCTGCGCGGGGAAGCGGCTGTGCGGCAGCAGGACGGTGTCCCGGTACCGCGAGTCCTGCCGGTTCTCCTCCAGGGGCTGCCGGCTCTCGGCCTCCGAGGCGACGGGGCGCGCCCAGCCCCAGGCGGCCCCGGGCCGGGCGCGCAGCCCGACCCGCGCCCGGGCCCCGGCCCAGGCCAGCGGCGGCGCCCGCCAGGCCCGAAACATCCTCTCGGGCACCGTGCGACGCGCGCGGGGAACACTTCCGCCTGCGCTACGGCGAGCGGGAGGGGCCGCCCCCCGCACAGCGCGCTCCTCTCCCCGCCGCGGGGCCGAGCCAGAGGGCGGCTGTGCGGCGCTACCGGCCGGCAGGACCGTGGGGGCGGTTCGAGCCCAGTTGTAAAGGCGGCGGCCGCCCAGCGCGATCGGGGCGGGATCTTCCTGGAGCAGCCGGGCCGGCGGAGAAGCGCAGCGGCCGCGGCCGGGAGCGAGGGACCAGCGTGGTTGGAGCGGGTGAGTCGGCCCGGTCACCCGCCGGGCCCTTCCCCGTTCGGCGCTGCCCGGTCACCCGCCGGGCCCTTCCCCGTTCGGCGCTGCCCGGTCACCCGCCGGGCCCTTCCCCGTTCGGAGCCCTGGTCAGCGCCCGGTAACGCTGCCCACGCTGGCCCTCCGGACCGCACTACAGTTCGCCACTGGGAACCCCAATTACAAGAGAATCAATCAGGAAGGAATAGGCTTTTTTTCCACCAACCCCCCCCTCCTTTTTTTTTTTTTTTTTTTTTTTAATTTAAAAAAACCCGACAAACTCCGAAGGCCTCCCAGCACTTTACTGAAATGAGATTGTACCGTCTTTTTCCCCCTGGAAGCCTGCAGGCGAACCTCAGCGGGACCCTGGCGTTCCTGCTCCGAGTCCTAGCCTGCTTCTGCTGGGTAAATGCTGCCGCCTTCCATCACACAGAATAAATAGTTTATCTTTCGCTAAACCTGAGCCAAAGTTTATTGTAAAGAAACAGGGAGCTGTAGTCACTGGGGCTTTGAGGAGGCCAGAGGATGAAGTCCCAGTTCAGCACTGGCATTTAAAGGCGTGCGCTGTGCAATTGGCCATTTTCTCC